>NC_086445.1:743239173-743601673 GCF_028390025.1 Pseudophryne corroboree
CCATTGTTTACCTGAGGTGCCTTTTAGTTGTGCCTATTAAAATATGGAGAACAAAAATGTTGAGGTTCCAAAATTAGGGAAAGATCAAGATCCACTTCCACCTCGTGCTGAAGCTGCTGCCACTAGTCATGGCCGAGAAGATGAAATGCCAGCAACGTCGTCTGCCAAGGCCGATGCCCAATGTCATAGTACAGAGCATGTAAAATCCAAAACACCAAATATCAGTAAAAAAAAGGACTCCAAAATCTAAAATAAAATTGTCGGAGGAGAAGGGTAAACTTGCCAATATGCCATTTACCACACGGAGTGGCAAGGAACGGCTGAGGCCCTGGCCTATGTTCATGGCTAGTGGTTCAGCTTCACATGAGGATGGAAGCACTCAGCCTCTCGCTAGAAAACTGAAAAGACTCAAGCTGGCAAAAGCACCGCAAAGAACTGTGCGTTCTTCGAAATCCCAAATCCACAAGGAGAGTCCAATTGTGTCGGTTGCGATGCCTGACCTTCCCAACACTGGACGTGAAGAGCATGCGCCTTCCACCATTTGCACGCCCCCTGCAAGTGCTGGAAGGAGCACCCGCAGTCCAGTTCCTGATAGTCAGATTGAAGATGTCAGTGTTGAAGTACACCAGGATGAGGAGGATATGGGTGTTGCTGGCGCTGGGGAGGAAATTGACAAGGAGGATTCTGATGGTGAGGTGGTTTGTTTAAGTCAGGCACCTGGGGAGACACCTGTTGTCCGTGGGAGGAATAGGGCCATTGACATGCCTGGTGAAAATACCAAAAAAATCAGCTCTTCGGTGTGGAAGTATTTCACCAGAAATGCGGACAACATTTGTCAAGCCGTGTGTTGCCTTTGTCAAGCTGTAATAAGTAGGGGTAAGGACGTTAACCACCTCGGAACATCCTCCCTTATACGTCACCTGCAGCGCATTCATAATAAGTCAGTGACAAGTTCAAAAACTTTGGGCGACAGCGGAAGCAGTCCACTGACCAGTAAATACCTTCCTCTTGTAACCAAGCTCACGCAAACCACCCCACCAACTCCCTCAGTGTCAATTTCCTCCTTCCCCAGGAATGCCAATAGTCCTGCATGCCATGTCACTGGCAATTCTGACGAGTCCTCTCCTGCCTGGGATTCCTCCGATGCATCCTTGCGTGTAACGCCTACTGCTGCTGGCGCTGCTGTTGTTGCTGCTGGGAGTCGATGGTCATCCCAGAGGGGAAGTCGTAAGCCCACTTTTACTACTTCCACCAAGCAATTGACTGTCCAACAGTCCTTTGCGAGGAAGATGAAATATCACAGCAGTCATCCTGTTGCAAAGCGGATAACTGAGGCCTTGACAACTATGTTGGTGTTAGACGTGCGTCCGGTATCCGCCGTTAGTTCACAGGGAACTAGACAATTTCTTGAGGCAGTGTGCCCCCCGTTACCAAATACCATCTAGGTTCCACTTCTCTAGGCAGGCGATACCGAGAATGTACACGGACGTCAGAAAAAGACTCACCAGTGTCCTAAAAAATGCAGTTGTACCCAATGTCCACTTAACCACGGACACGTGGACAAGTGGAGCAGGGCAGGGTCAGGACTATATGACTGTGACAGCCCACTGGGTAGATGTATGGACTCCCGCCGCAAGAACAGCAGCGGCGGCACCAGTAGCAGCATCTCGCAAACGCCAACTCTTTCCTAGGCAGGCTACGCTTTGTATCACCGGTTTCCAGAATACGCACACAGCTGAAAACCTCTTACGGCAACTGAGGAAGATCATCGCGGAATGGCTTACCCCAATTGGACTCTCCTGTGGATTTGTGGCATCGGACAACGCCAGCAATATTGTGTGTGCATTAAATATGGGCAAATTCCAGCACGTCCCATGTTTTGCACATACCTTGAATTTGGTGGTGCAGAATTTTTTAAAAAACGACAGGGGCGTGCAAGAGATGCTGTCGGTGGCCAGAAGAATTGCGGGACACTTTCGGCGTACAGGCACCACGTACAGAAGACTGGAGCACCACCAAAAACGCCTGAACCTGCCCTGCCATCATCTGAAGCAAGAAGTGGTAACGAGGTGGAATTCAACCCTCTATATGCTTCAGAGGTTGGAGGAGCAGCAAAAGGCCATTCAAGCCTATACAATTGAGCACGATATAGGAGGTGGAATGTACCTGTCTCAAGCGCAGTGGAGAATGATTTCAACGTTGTGCAAGGTTCTGCAACCTTTTGAACTTGCCACACGTGAAGTCAGTTCAGACACTGCCAGCCTGAGTCAGGTCATTCCCCTCATCAGGCTTTTGCAGAAGAAGCTGGAGGCATTGAAGGAGGAGCTAAAAGGGAGCGATTCCTCTAGGCATGTGGGACTTGTGGATGGAGCCCTTAATTCACTTAACAAGGATTCACGGGTGGTCAATCTGTTGAAATCAGAGCACTACATTTTGGCCACCGTGCTCGATCCTAGATTTAAAACCTACCTTGGATCTCTCTTTCCGGCAGACACAAGTCTGCTGGGGTTCAAAGACCTGCTGGTGACAAAATTGTCAAGTCAAGCGGAACGCGACCTGTCAACATCTCCTCCTTCACATTCTCCCGCAACTGGGGGTGCGAGGAAAAGGCTCAGAATTCCGAGCCCACCCGCTGGCGGTGATGCAGGGCAGTCTGGAGCGACTGCTGATGCTGACATCTGGTCCGGACTGAAGGACCTGACAACGATTACGGACATGTCGTCTACTGTCACTGGATATGATTCTCTCACCATTGAAAGAATGGTGGAGGATTATATGAGTGACCGCATCCAAGTAGGCACGTCAGACAGTCCGTACTTATACTGGCAGGAAAAAGAGGCAATTTGGAGGCCCTTGCACAAACTGGCTTTATTCTACCTAAGTTGCCCTCCCACAAGTGTGTACTCCGAAAGAGTGTTTAGTGCCGCCGCTCACCTTGTCAGCAATCTGCGTACGAGGTTACTTCCAGAAAATGTGGAGAAGATGATGTTCATTAAAATGAATTATAATCAATTCCTCCGTGGAGACATTGACCAGCAGCAATTGCCTCCACAAAGTACACAGGGAGCTGAGATGGTGGATTCCAGTGGGGACGAATTGATAATCTGTGAGGAGCGGGATGTACACGGTGATATATCGGAGGATGATGATGAGGTGGACATCTTGCCTCTGTAGAGCCAGTTTGTGCAAGGAGAGATTAATTGCTTCTTTTTCGGTGGGGGTCCAAACCAACCCGTCATTTCAGTCACAGTCGTGTAGCAGACCCTGTCACTGAAATGATGGGTTGGTTAAAGTGTGCATGTCCTGTTTATACAACATAAGGGTGGGTGGGAGGGCCCAAGGACAATTCCATCTTGCACATCTTTTTTCTTTCATTTTTATTTGCGTCATGTGCTGTTTGGGGAGTGTTTTTTGGAAGGGCCATCCTGCGTGACACTGCAGTGCCACTCCTAGATGGGCCAGGTGTTTGTGTCGGCCACTAGGGTCGCTTATCTTACTCACACAGCTACCTCATTGCGCCTCTTTTTTTCTTCTTTGCGTCATGTGCTGTTTGGGGAGTGTTTTTTGGAAGGGCCATCCTGCGTGACACTGCAGTGCCACTCCTAGATGGGCCAGGTGTTTGTGTCGGCCACTAGGGTCGCTTATCTTACTCACACAGCTACCTCATTGCGCCTCTTTTTTTCTTCTTTGCGTCATGTGCTGTTTGGGGAGTGTTTTTTGGAAGGGCCATCCTGCGTGACACTGCAGTGCCACTCCTAGATGGGCCAGGTGTTTGTGTCGGCCACTAGGGTCGCTTAGCTTACTCACACAGCTACCTCATTGCGCCTCTTTTTTTCTTCTTTGCGTCATGTGCTGTTTGGGGAGTGTTTTTTGGAAGGGCCATCCTGCGTGACACTGCAGTGCCACTCCTAGATGGGCCAGGTGTTTGTGTTGGCCACTAGGGTCGCTTATCTTACTCACACAGCTACCTCATTGCGCCTCTTTTTTTCTTCTTTGCGTCATGTGCTGTTTGGGGAGTGTTTTTTGGAAGGGCCATCCTGCGTGACACTGCAGTGCCACTCCTAGATGGGCCAGGTGTTTGTGTCGGCCACTAGGGTCGCTTATCTTACTCACACGGCTACCTCATTGCGCCTTTTTTTCTTCTTTGCGTCATGTGCTGTTTGGGGAGTGTTTTTTGGAAGGGCCATCCTGCGTGACACTGCAGTGCCACTCCTAGATGGGCCAGGTGTTTGTGTCGGCCACTAGGGTCGCTTATCTTACCCACACAGCTACCTCATTGCGCCTCTTTTTTTCTTCTTTGCATCATGTGCTGTTTGGGGAGTGTTTTTTGGAAGGGCCATCCTGCGTGACACTGCAGTGCCACTCCTAGATGGGCCAGGTGTTTGTGTCGGCCACTAGGGTCGCTTATCTTACTCACACAGCTACCTCATTGCGCCTCTTTTTTTCTTCTTTGCGTCATGTGCTGTTTGGGGAGTGTTTTTTGGAAGGGCCATCCTGCGTGACACTGCAGTGCCACTCCTAGATGGGCCAGGTGTTTGTGTCGGCCACTAGGGTCGCTTAGCTTAGTCATCCAGCGACCTCGGTGCAAATTTTAGGACTAAAAATAATATTGTGAGGTGTGAGGTATTCAGAATAGACTGAAAATGAGTGGAAATTATGGTTTTTGAGGTTAATAATACTTTGGGATCAAAATGACCCCCAAATTCTATCATTTAAGCTGTTTTTTAGGGTTTTTTGAAAAAAACACCCGAATCCAAAACACACCCGAATCCGACAAAAAAAATTCGGTGAGGCTTTGCCAAAACGCGGTCGAACCCAAAACACGGCCGCGGAACCGAACCCAAAACCAAAACACAAAACCCGAAAAATTTCAAGTGCACATCCCTACTGATAATGCAGGCGGCTCTACAGAGGAGACTTTGCCCATGCAGTCCCAGAGTTAGCTCAGCATGTGTAATGGCGCCCAAACGCTGACAGGGAGTGAGGGAGACAGAGAGACGCAGCTCCAGGGCAGGAACATTTACTCTAAATGGCGCCCTGGGGCTACAGGTCAGAGCCTTATCCCCTTGCTGGACTTCAGTACCGGGTACTGTGGGCCATAATAAAATGGTTTATGTAGAAAACAGACCTGTGCTCTTGCCCTGGTGGTCTAGTGGGGTCCCTGTTGTGATGTTAGTGTATTAGAATGCTTAATATTTGTAGACACTCCCTTACTAATCTGTGTAAGCCTGAATCTTCAGTGATGGTCCCTAGGACCAGGGGGATGCTGGGAAGTGGTTGGTCCAGTGTGCAGTGTGCCTGGAGTTGGTGATGGAATAAAACAGCACAGCAGTGAACTCACATGTTTCTGTGTCCTTATGACTGGATTTACAAACATATGAACAAAACATGGTGTCAGAAGAAGTTTAACTTGGACTGCTAGTGCTCTCAGAGTGTGAAAGAATCCTGCAGCAGTCTGCAAGGCTGTGATACTCAGTGTCTGCAAAGCCTGCCGTGTGCTCCTATCTTCAAACAGTGAGTAACCATGGATAAACTGGCTCCTCCAACCGGCATGCTGATGTCTGGTAACTTGTCTGAAAACTGGAAAAGATTTAAGCAAAGGTTTAATATATATCTTGCTGCATGTGGAGCTGATACACAGGCTGACAAAACTAAGGCATCAATTTTCCTCCATGTGATAGGAGAGGATGTGCTGGACATTTATAATAGTTTTCAGTTTGATGAGGGGCAGAATATGGTGTTATCTTCTATAATGCAAAAGTTTGAAGATTACTTGGTGCCAAGGAAAAATGTGACATATGAAAGATATAAGTTTTTCACATGTGATCAGAAGTCTGGAGATGGATTTGATCAGTATGTTACAGAGCTGCAATCACTCAGTAAAACCTGTGAGTTTGGTGATTTAAAGGATTCACTGATTAGAGATCGTATTGTCTGTGGAATACCTGATAATGGACTCAGAGAGAGAGATTGCTGAGAGCTAACACTAGACAAGGCAGTGACTATGTGTAGATCTGCAGAAATAACTAGATTTCAAGCCAAAACGTTACACAAGGAAGCTGATGCTGATGTACTTGTAGTGCAGACAACAGAGCCAAGCAAACCTCCAGTCTAAGCCACAGTGTAACAAGGAAATGTGTAGTAGATGTGGACATTCTCACAATCCTAAAATGTGCCCTGCTTATGGTAAAACCTGCATGAAATGTGGTAGACTTAATCACTTTGCCAAATGCTGTAAAATGAAAAGTGAAATAACCACAGTGCATGCTGTTAAACAAACAGAGGAATTCTTTGTGGATTGCATTGAACTTTGAAGTGCAGATAAGAAAGAATGGATTGTCCCTTTAACTTTGAACGAGATTGTCATTGCCTTTAAGCTTAATACTGGCGCGCAGGTGAATTTAATATCGTTTCAAGACTATAAGACTTTTAGAGTAAAACCTAAAATTCATCCAGCCAAAGTGAAAGTTACAGGGTACACTGGGGAGGAAATTCCTGTGAAAGGTACATGCTTAGTGACACTGAAATATAAGGGACAACAGTTTAAAACATCTCTACTGATTGTGGATAAAAATGTGCAACCAATTCTAGGATTAAGTTCCTGTGAGAAACTAAGCTTGCTAAAGAAAGTTTTTATGGTGACATCACAAGTAGAAGATGACTGCACATCGATGTTTACAGAATACAGAGACTTGTTTGAAGGTCTAGGTTGTTTGGCTGGAGAGCATAAAATAAAAATAGACACGCAAGTTTCCTCAGTGATACACCCCTGTAGAAAAGTGCCGTTTGCGCTGAGAGAAAAACTGAAACAAGAGTTAAATCGCATGGAAGCCTTGGGTGTGATACAGAAAGTTGATGAGCCTACTGAATGGGTAAGCTCCTAAGTAATTATTGAAAAGAAAAATGGACAACTCAGAATATGTCTAGACCCCAGAGATTTAAACAAAGCTATTAAACGAGAACATTTCAAACTACTAACCAGAGATGAAATCATGTCGCAATTTGCGGGAGCAAAATGGTCCAGTAAATTGGATGCATCTTCAGGATTCTGGCAAATGAAGCTAGATGAGGCCAGCTCAAAGCTTTGTACATTTAATACACCAGAAGGTCGATAAAGATTTCTTCGACTACCATATGGAATATTGTCTGCTCCAGAAGTATATCACAAAAAGAAACACATGATTTTTGAACATATTCCAGGTGTTGAAACAATGATGGATGACATTATTGTCTGGGGATCTACAAAGGAAGAACATGATTCTAGATTGAGACAAGTAATGGAACTTGTCAAGAAAGTGAATCTAAAGCTAAACAAGGACAAATGTGAATTTGTCATGAATACACTTACCTTTATGGGCGACGTGGTCTCGGATCAAGGTGTAAAACCAGACCCAAGGAAAATATCAGCCATAGTGAACATGGAACGTCCTAACAACAAAGACGACGTCAGAAGATTCCTAGGAATGATTACTTACTTAGGAAAGTTTATTTCTCAACTCTCTGAATGAACAGCCTCTCTTAGATGGTTGTTGGACAAAGATAACAAGTGGATGTGGTCACATGAACAAGAAGAAAGTTGGCAAAACTTGAAACAGATCATTACAGAGCAACCAGTGCTAAAATTCTTTGATCCTGCAAAAAGAATAAGAATTTCAGCAGATGCTTTGCAATTTGGCCTAGGCTCAGTGCTGTTACAAGAACATGAGGATACATGGCAACCAATAATCTATGCATCAAGAGCACTGACAAGTGCTGAAACAAGGTATGCTCAGATAGAAAAAGAACTTCTAGTGATCACATATGCAGGTGAGCGATTTCATCAGTTTGTGTATGGTCAAACATTTACAGTGGAATCTGACCACAAGCCATTGGTAGCTATCATGACTAAAACATTATATGACTGTCCCATGAGAATTCAACGAATGCTTATCAGACTACAGAACTATGATGTACACTTGATGTACTGTCCCGGCAAATACATGTACATTGCTGATACACTTTCTCGTGCTGTGGACAAAAGTGAAGGTTCCAAAAGTCTGATGGATGAAGAGATAGAAGCCTATGTTAATTTGATCATAGCTTCTCTACCAGTGTCTCTTGCAAGACAAGAACAGATTAGGAAAGAAACTGAGACAGATGACACAATGAAAGTGTTGAAAGATATCATTCTGAAAGGTTGGCCAGCAGAAAAACATGCATGCCCGCTGTCTATCCATGATTATTGGATGTACCGCAGTGACCTTACAGTTGTCGATGGTATTATTTACAAAGGCAATAGGTTTGTCATATCTGCATGACTAAGAAAAACTATGCTGTGCAAGATACATGAAGGCCACTTAGGAGAAGAAAAATGTAAGGGGAGAACGCGTGAAGTTATGTATTGGCCAAGAATGAACCAAGACATAGCACAGACTACAGCTACATGTGAATTATATCTTACGTATAGACCGAAATAACAAGTCGAGCCACTGAGTCCTCACGCAGTGCCAGAGAGACCGTACCAGAAAGTTGGCGCAGATTTGTTTGATTGTAATGGGAAAACGTACATTGTCGTGACTGATTTTTACTCTAACTACCCTGAGGTGAAGACACTACATACAACTACTAGTATAGCCGTTATCAATTGCATGAAGTCAATCTTTGCAAGGCATGGTGTTCCTATGGAAGTGTTCACTGACAATGGTCCTCAGCTTTCCAGTGCTGAATTTAGCCAATTTGCTGATGAGTGGGAATGTGTCCATACTACGTCAAGTCCCCACTATCCACGCTCAAAAGGGTTGGTGGAAAGTTTAGTAAAAACTGTAAAGAGTCTCATGAATAAAGCTCAAGAAGATAAAGAAGATTTCTACAAAAGTCTTTTAATCTACCGCAGTACACCTTTACAGAATGGACTTTCTCCTGCACAAATGCTGATGAGAAGGAGGATTAGAGCAAATCTCCTGATACATGATGAACTGCTTAATACACATAACTCAGCATTGGTCAGACTGAGTAAGGAACGTCAACAGGCGAAACAGAAACTGTTCCTTGACAGACGAACAAAAAGTTTATCTGATCTAAAATTGGGTGACCAAGTCCGTCTCAGAGATCACGAGAAAGGTATTTGGGTGTAGAAAGGTATTGTGCAAGCACAAGTAGCACCAAAATCTTATACTATACGTACAGAGCATGGAACGGAAGTAAGAAGAAATCAGGTGGATTTAAGATCTCAACCTAACCATAATGAAGACAACATGACTGAAGAATACCCTTCATCTGACATGTATGATGATCCTCATAATGGTGAACCAACCACGATTCTAGAAAGGTCCAACATGGTCGATGAAACACAGACTGTGCATGAAAGACCCAAAAGGGAAATACGCAGACCTGAGAGACTCATTGAAACGTGTTAGATGATGTTCTTAATATGACGTTGTTAATTGTTGCATTGAAGCGTACAGGGCTTATCTTTAAAGAAAAGAGGATGTGATGTTAGTGTATTAGAATGCTTAATATTTGTAGACACTCCCTTACTAATCTGTGTAAGCATGAATCTTCAGTGATGGTCCCTAGGACCAGGGGGATGCTGGGAAGTGGGTGGTCCAGTGTGCAGTGTGCCTGGAGTTGGTGATGGAATAAAACAGCACAGCAGTGAACTCACATGTCTCTGTGCCCTTATGACTGGATTTACAAACATATGAACAAAACACCTGTACCAACACAGTGTCCACGCAAGCACGCGTGTCCCGCCTCCTAATGGCTGCGCCGGATCGCGATTTACAGCGGGTCCCGCCTGGGGGACCCTCTTACCTCCACCTTTGATGCGGCCACGCGATCCCGGAGAGCTTCGGTGAGTGTGTGTGCCTGACCTGAAGAACCGGAGCCCTCCGCTGTAAGTACCCAGCCACCAGGGTGCAGGAGTATACAGCGCCGCTGGGGGAGGTGATGGAGCTGCAGCAGAAGATGTCAGAATGACATCTAGCACACAGAGTGCTTCTGCTGCAGCCCTTAAAGTCTTCTTCTTTTAAAAAGCTCTTTTCAGGGATGCTGGAACAGCCTTGCCTGTTAGTGTCCTACACTGCAGGAACCAACTTACAAAACTGAGCTGCTGTGCACAGAGGCAGGGTTATAGAGGAGGCGGCACTGAGCATCTTGGGAACAGTCAAAGCTTTTAGCCTGTTTGTGACTCGGATCAAGATCCTACTCTGCACCCGATGTTATCCCTGTGGAACCCAGTGTACCCCGCTGCAGAAATGGTGTTTGTCTCTCATACAGACACTCGGTATGTGATCCCGGCAGCAGTGGCGGAACTAGCGCAGGTGCAACCACTGCATTGCACCAGGGCCCGACACAGTGAAGGGGCCCATAGCTGCAAACATAACATTGAGTCACACTGACTCACGTGCTGCCGCCAGCGCTGCGCCACCTGCCTCCTCTCAGTAATATACCACCGAGCTCTGCGTCTGGGCCCGGCCGGAATGAAGGGGAGGTGCCGCACTCCCCTTGCCGCACCTCCCCCTTCCCCTTCCTCTACCTATGCTCACTGCAGTGCTTGGGCATCGGGGATCATATGATCCGAACTTGCTCTGCGGTGCAGTCCACGATGGTCCGGTGGGAGGAGATGCCACTCTCCCCTCCTCCCCCTTCCTTTCCTCTGGCTAAGCTCACTACTTGGGCGCCAGGGATCATCTGATGTTATGTCAGGGTCTAGTGGCCATCCAAAATATCTATGGGAGGGAGGTGAGGATGAGCAGAGGCACACACAGCCATTTCCCTGAGCAGCAGAAGCAGCCCTTGAATAGCCATGCCCACCACTGAGGCAAGTAATTTCCTGCAACCAATGTGTGGACATAAAATGTGTAAGGGGCACTGTTACTGTGTGGGCATGCAATGTGTAAGGGGCACTGTTACTGTGCGGGCATGCAATGTGTAAGGGGCGCTGTTACTGTGTGGGCATGCAATGTGTAAGTAGCGCTGTTACTGTGTGGGCATACAATCTGTATGGGGCGCTGTAATTGTGTGGGCATGCAATGTGTACGGGGCGCTGTTACTGTGTGGGCATGCAATGTGTTAGTGGCGTTGTTACTGTGCAGAAATGCAATGTGCAAGGGGCAATGCTACCATGTGGCATAATGTTTAAGGGGCAATGCTACCTTGTGGGCATAATGTGTAAGGAGCAATGCTACCATGTTGGCATAATGTGTAAGGTGCGCTGCTCTCATGGGGGCGTAATGTGTAAAGGGTGCTGCTACCGTATGGGGGTAATATGTAAGGGGATGCTACCATGTGAGCGTAATGTGTAAGGGGGTGCTACCATGTGAGCGTAATGTGTAAGGGGCGATACCACTATATCGTAATGTTTAAGGGGCAATGCTAACATGTGGGCATAATATGTAAGGGGTGCTGCTAACATGTGGGCATAATATGTAAAAGGCGCTGCTACCATGTGGGCGTAATGTGTGAGGGGAGATCCTACCGTGTGTCATAATGTTTAAGGGGCAATGCTTGTGTTTGGGTGTAATGTGTAAGAAACTCTGGGCATAATGTGTAAGGGGTGCTGCTACCATGTGGTGTAACATGTAAGGGACAATGCTACCATGTGGGCGTAATATGTAAGGGGTGCTGCTACGTGTGGTATAATATGTAAGGTGCGATGCTACCATGTGGACATAATGTGTAAAGTGTGATGCTAACGTGTGGCATAATGTGTAAGGGCTGATCCTACTGTGTGGGCGTAATGTGTATGGAGCAATGCTACCATGTGGGCTTAATGTGTAAGGGGCGATGCTACTGTGTGGATGTAATGTGTATAAGTAGTACTACTGTGTGGTCTAATGCGAATAAGGTTGCGCTACTGCAGGCCTAGCCAACCTGTGGCTCTCCAGCTGTTGTGAAAAGTCCCTGTATGCCCTGCCACACTTTTGCTATTAAGAAATGCTAAAACTCAGGGCATGCTGGGATGTGTTGTTTCACAACGGTTGGAGACCCACAGGTTGGCCAGGCATGCATTACTGTGTGACTTAATTTGTATTGGGGGTACTATTGTTTGGCCATGTCCCTTCTCAATGAGGCCAATGCACACTGCCAATTTCTTGCATTAGGCATGAATCTGTATCTATCGTGGGGGTGGGGGACCCAATGCATATTGTTGCACCTGGGCCCACTACTCGCTAGTTCCGCCACTGCCCAGCAGATAGGATGCGGTGATCACAATACCAACACCGGCATCTTAATAATCAAGATACTGACAGGGGCGAGGTAAATAAGAATTTACTTACCGATAATTCTATTTCTCGTAGTCCGTAGTGGATGCTGGGAACTCCGTAAGGACCATGGGGAATAGCGCAGGAGACTGGGCACATCTAAAGAAAGCTTTAGGACTATCTGGTGTGCACTGGCTCCTCCCCCTATGACCCTCCTCCAAGCCTCAGTTAGGATACTGTGCCCGGACGAGCGTACACAATAAGGAAGGATTTTGAATCCCGGGTAAGACTCATACCAGCCACACCAATCACACCGTACAACTTGTAATATGAAACCCAGTTAACAGCATGATAACAGAGGAGCCTCTGAATAGATGGCTCACAACAAGAACCCGATTAGTTAACAATAACTATGTACAAGTATTGCAGACAATCCGCACTTGGGATGGGCGTCCAGCATCCACTACGGACTACGAGAAATAGAATTATCGGTAAGTAAATTCTTATTTTCTCTGACGTCCTAGTGGATGCTGGGAACTCCGTAAGGACCATGGGGATTATACCAAAGCTCCCAAACGGGCGGGAGAGTGCGGATGACTCTGCAGCACCGAATGAGAGAACTCCAGGTCCTCCTCAGCCAGGGTATCAATTCGTAGAATTTTGCAAACGTGTTTGCCCCTGACCAAGTAGCTGCTCGGCAAAGTTGTAAAGCCGAGACCCCTCGGGCAGCCGCCCAAGATGAGCCCACCGTCCTTGTGGAATGGGCTTTTATTGATTTAGGCTGCGGTAATCCTACCGCAGAATGCGCCAGCTGAAAAGTGCTACAAAACCAGCGCGCAATAGACTGCCCAGAAGCAGGAGCACCCAGCTTGTTGGGTGCCATCAGGATAAACAGCGAGTCAGTCTTCCTGACTCCAGCCGTCCTGGAAAAATAAAATTTACAGGGCTCTGACTACGTCCAGCAACTTGGAATCCTCCAAGTCCCCAGTAGCCGCAGGCACCACAAAAGGTTGGTTCAAGTGAAAACCTGAGACCACCTCCGGGAGAAACTGAGGACGAGTCCTCAACTCTGCCCTATCCATACAGAAAATCAGATAAGGCCTTTTACATGACAAAGCCGCCAATTCTGACACATGCCTGGCCAAGGCCAAGGCCAACAGCATGACCACTTTCCACGCGAGATACTTTAGCTCCATGGTTTTAAGTGGCTTAACCAATGTGACATTAGGAAATCCAACACCACGTTGAGATCCAAAAAGTGCCACAGGAGGCACAAAAGGAGGCTGAATATGTAGTACTCCTTTAACCAAAGTCTGAACTTCAGGCAGTGAAGCCAGTTTTTTCTGGAAGAAAATCGACAGAGCCGAAATCTGGACCTTGATGGACCCCAATTTGAGGCCCAAACGTCACCCCTGCTTGCAGGAAGTGCAGGAATCGACATAGTTGAAATTCCTCCGTCGGGGCCTTCATGGCCTCCCACCAAGCAACAAATTTTCGCCAAACGCGGCGATAATGTCTTGCGGTGACATCCTTCCTGGCTATGATCAGGGTAGGGATGACTTCCTTCGGAATACCCTTTTCCTTTAGGATCCGGTGTTCTACCGCCATGCCGTCAAACGCAGCCGCGGTAAGTCTTGGAACAGACAGGGTCCCTGCTGCAGCAGGTCTCGTCTGAGCGGCAGAGGCCAAGGGTCCTCTGCCAGCATCTCTTGAAGTTCCGGGTACCAAGCTCTTCATGGCCGATCCGGAACCCCGAGTATGGTTATCACTCCTCGCCTTCTTATTATTCTCAGTACCTTGGGTATGAGAGGTAGAGGAGGAGACACATAAACCGACTGGTACACCCACAGTGTCACTAGAGCGTCCCCAGCGATCGCCTGAGGGTCCCTTGACCTGGCGCAATATCTTTTCAACTTCTTGTTGAGGCGGGACGCCATCATGTCCACCCGTGGTCATTCCCAACGGTTTACCCGCATTTGGAAAACTTCTGGATGAAGTCCCCATTCTCCTGGGTGTAGGTCGCCCATCGGAGAATCCTTGTGGCTTCTGCCATCGCCATCCTGCTTCTTGTGCCGCCCTGTCTGTGTACATGGGCGACCGCCGTGATGTCGTCTGATTGGATCAGTACCGGCTGGTTCTGAAGCAGGGGCCTTGCTTGTCTTAGGGCATTGTAAATGGCCCTTAGCTGCAGAATATTTATGTGAAGCGAAATCTCCTTGGAAATTTCTTCCCTGTGTGACTGCACCCCAGCCCCGAAGGTTGGCATCTGTGGTCACCAGGACCCAATCCTGTATTCCGAATCTGCGGCCCACTAGTAGATGAGCCCTCTGCAGCCACCACAGCAGCGACACCCTGTTTCTTGCTGACAGGGTTATCCGCTGTTGTATCTGTACATGGAGACGGACCATTAGTCCCACAGGTCCCACTGGAACGTCCTTGCGTGGAGTCTTCCGAATGGAATTATGCTTCGTACGAAGCTACCATTTTTCCCAGGACTCGTGTGCATTGATGTACCGACACCTGTCCTGGTTTTAGGATGTCTCTGACTAGAGATGACAACTCCTCGGCTTTTTCCACTGGAAGAAACACTCTTTTCTGGTCTGCGTTCAGAAACATTCTCAGGAACAGAAGACGTGTCGTCGGGACCAGCTGTGACTTTGGAATATTGAGAATCCAGTCGTGCTGTTGTAGCACTTCCCGAGAGAGTGCTACCCCCACTACCAACTGTTCTTTGGACCTCGCCTTTATCAGGAGATCGTCCAAGTACGGGATAATAAAAACTTCCTTCTTGTGAAGGAGTATCATCACTTCGGCCATTACCTAGGTAAAGACCTTCGGTGCCGTGGACAACTCCAACGGCCGCGTCTGGAACTGATAGTGACAGTCCTGTACCACATATCTGAGGTACTCCTGGTGAGGGGGGGGGGGGGACATGCAGGTACGCATCCTTGATGTCCAGGGAGACCCTGTAATCCCCCTCGTCCAGGCTCGTAATAAGCGCCCTGAGCGATTCCATCTTGAACTTGAATCTTCTGATATAAAAGTTCAAGTATTTTAATTTCAAGATGGGTCTCACCGAACCGTTGCGGTACCACAACCACTGTGGAATAGTAACCCCTTCCTTGCTGAAGGAGGGGCACCTTGACAATCACTTGTTGTGATTATAGTGTTGAATATCCACCAACACCGTCTCCCTGGCAGAGGGAGGTGCCGGTAAGGCAGATTTTAGGAAACGGCGGGGGGAAGAACGTCTCGAACTCCAGCCTGTACCCCTGAGATACTACTTGAAGGACCCAGGGATCTATGTGAGAGAGCCCACTGCCCGCTGAAAAATCTGAGACGGGCCCCCACCGTACCCGGGTCCGCCTGAGCAGCCCCAGCACCATGCTGTGGACCTACTGGACGCAGGGAGGACTTCTGCTCTTGGGAACTAGCTGTGTGTTGCAGCTTTTTTCCTCTACCTTTGCCTCTCAGCAGAAAGGATGAGCCTCTAGCCCACTTGTTTTTCTGGGGCCGAAAGGACTGTACTTGATGATACGGTGCTTTCTTTTGTTGTGGGGTAGCCTGTGGCAAACATTTTTATTTCCCAGCAGTAGCTGTGGAAACGAGGTCTGAAAAACTATCCCCAAACAGTTTTACCCCCTTATAGGGCAACTTCCATGTGCCGATTCGAGTCGGCATCGCCTGACCATTGCCAAGTCCATAACCCCCGTCTGGCGGCAATGGGCCTAGCGCTTATTTTTGATGCCAGCCGGCAAATATCCCTCTGTGCATCACGCATGTATAAGACCACGTCTTTTATATGCTCTATTTTCAGCAAAATATTGTCCCTATCCGTAGTTATTTTCCGACAGGGAATCTGACCACGCAGCGGGAGCACTGCCCATCCCTGCCGAAGCAACGGCTGTTCGCAATATAATGCCCTAGTGTGTGACCATATCTTATAGGGTAACCTCCTGCTTTCTATCAGCAGGTTCCTTCAGTGCGGCTGTACCCGAAGACGGTAGTGCCACCTTTTCTGATAAGCGTGTAAGCGCTATATCTACCCTATGGGGTGTTTCCCCGCGTGACCTCTCCTCTGGCGGGAAAGGGTACGCTGCCAATAACCGTTGTAGAAAATATCAATTTCTTACCGGGGGAAGACCACTCTTCCTCACACACCTCATTTAGTTTCTCAGATGCAGGAAAAACTACTAATAGTTTTCTCTCACCAAACACAATACCCTTTTATGTGGTACCTGGGGTATAATCATAAATGTGTAATACATTTTTCATTGTCTCAATCCTGTAACGGGTGGACCTATTTGGAGGGTACACCAGTCTCATCGATGTCGACACTGGAGTCAGTATCCGTGTCGACATCTGTGTCTGTTATCTGAGGTAGCGGGCGATTTTAGAGCCCCCCATGACATTTGAGACGCTGGAACAGGCACAAGCTGAGTAGCCGGCTGTTCCGTGTCGTCGGCCTTTTATGTAAGGAGTTGACACTTTCACGTTGATCCTTCCATAAGTTCAACCACACCGGTGTCGACCCCGCAGGGGGTGACAACATATTTACAGGCATTCGCTCCGCCTCCACCTCATTATCCTCCACATACCTGTCGACACAGCCGTACCGACACACAGCACACACACAGGGAATGCTCTGATAGAGGACAGGACCCCACAAAGCCCTTTGGGGAGACAGAGGGAGAGTATGCCAGCACACACCAGGGCGCTATATATCACAGGGATAGCACCTATAAAAAAGTGTTTTCCCTTATAGCTGCCTATATGTTGTATACTGCGCCTAAATTGTGCCCCCCCTCTCTTTTTAACCCTTTTTGTAGTGTATTAACTGCAGGGGAGAGCCAGGGAGCTTCCCTCCAACGGAGCTGTGAGGGAAAAATGGCGCCAGTGTGCTGAGGAGATAGGCTCCGCCCCTTTTTCACAGACTTTTCTCCCGCATTTTTATGGAATCTGGCAGGGGTTAATATACATCCATATAGCCCTGGGGGTTATATGTGATGTATTTTTGCCAGCCAAGGTGTTTATATTGCTGCTCCGGGCGCCCCCCCCCCCCCCCCCAGCGCCCTGCACCCTCAGTGACCGGAGTGTGTGGTGTGCATGAGGAGCAATGGCGCACAGCTGCAGTGCTGTGCGCTACCTTGGTGAAGACTGATGTCTTCTGCCGCCGATTTTCCGGACCTCTTCTTGCTTCTGGCTCTGTAAGGGGGCCGGCGGCGCGGCTCTGGGACCGGACTCCGAGGCTGGGCCTGTGTTCGGTCCCTCTGGAGCTAATGGTGTCCAGTAGCCTAAGAAGCCCAAGCTGGCTGCAAGCAGGCAGGTTCGCTTCTTCTCCCCTTAGTCCCTCGATGCAGTGAGCCTGTTGCCAGCAGGTCTCACTGAAAATAAAAAACCTAAAACTAACTTTTTCTAAGAAGCTCAGGAGAGCTCCTAGATTGCACCCTGCTCGGTCGGGCACAAAAATCTAACTGAGGCTTGGAGGAGGGTCATAGGGGGAGGAGCCAGTGCACACCAGATAGTCCTAAAGCTTTCTTTAGATGTGCCCAGTCTCCTGCGGAGCCGCTATTCCCCATGGTCCTTACGGAGTTCCCAGCATCCACTAGGACGTCAGAGAAATTATTGAAACTCCCCCCCCTACCCTTAACCCTGCCTTACCACAGCCTAGCCCTAACCTCCCCCCTTTGTGCCTGACCCTTCCCCCTTCCCCCAGCTCTGCAACACCAGGCAGATGGAGAAGTGACAGCACCTTCTGGGAAAGGTAAGCTTCTGGTGGAGGAGGTGTATTAGTGCTATCTGGGAGTGAGGTGTATAGTGTACTAATGTTACTTGTGGTAGTGATCGAGGTATATTGAAGTTTTAGGGTTCTTAATCTTTTTTTTTTTTTCCGGGGGGGGGTTTGAACAAACATCTCATGCTTTATATTTTTATCCTGGACGGAGCTGACGTCAGGAACCCTCCCTGGAAACGGCCGGGCACGCCTGCGTTTTCCTGGTCTCTCCCTGAAAACGGTGAGTTACCGCCCATGTACGCCTTCTTCCTGTCAATCTTCTTGCGATCGCTTTTCTCATAGAATCTGTCGCTGTCCGGTGACCCCCGTCGCCAGCCAGCAACGCACCTGCACATTGCAGCCCACGCTGTTCAGACCCAATCACACTGCTGCAAAAAAAGGCAGCATGCGATCGGGTCTGAATGACCCTCCATGACCTCTTAAGCCTGCCCTGGGTGGCGGATTGAGCCTTTGTCCTGAGATGGCAGCATCTCAGAATACTGGAGCAGTGCCAGATCGGACCTTGGACCAAGGTGACATCTTTCCCATTCACCTGTATTTATCTTCCCCAAAGCATCACCTGGCTCCCATCAGCATTGCAGATATAATGTATGATGAAGTGATGCTGCCTGTCAGAAGTTCCAGAAGAGCGACCTTTACATAAAACGGGGGTGTCTGGAACATTTTAAAGTATGTAGTCACTAACAGACACAGTTTACAGTGGGGGAGGTGGTTGTGGAGCACAGGAAAAGAAAATCAATGGGAGGGGGTCAGGACCTCACTTTGGTAAGCACCAATGGGGGAAAGCGTACTTACTGATGTGTAGTCCCTAACAAGACATCCCATAGGGGTCCCAAATTTGCACGTTCACTATATAACTGCATCACTAAAACAACTACAATGATATATAGGCAAAAATAATACAGCATATTTGTCAAAATTGTAAACGGAGAATTAAATAGGATTTCCGCAAAGACCATTCTTTTGCAAGTGTCTTTGGCTTAGTTGACAGACAGGGTTTTCTAAAATGTTGCACAAACACAGTAATGGTTTGGAATGGAGGGATACTGTAGTAACCTATAACTGACTAAAGAAAGTTCCAAAAACTCATAGCAACCAAACGTTTGATTCTTTCCTCAGCTGTACTGAAAATAAATAGACTCTAAAAGGTTGCTATAGTGCACCCATTTATTTTGCAGACCAGTTTCCATAAGCTTCCCCCCCCCCGAATTTGCACTTTGGAAATGTATATGCTCGCCATGCTCCGTGGCGAGGTTACTATTCCCAATCCTATTCCACATGGATAGTAAATGATGAAGGGATTGAAAAGACATTGTCATGTCAACCTATCATCAGGAACCCATACAAAACGAGATTTATAGTAAGAACTTACCATTGTTAAATCTCTTTCTGCGAGATACAATGGGCTCCACAAGGAATGACATTGGGGTGTAGAGTAGGATCTTGATCCGAGGCACCAACAGGCTCAAAGCTTTGACCTTCTTCCCAAGACGCATATCGCCGCCTCCGATATCACCCCGCCTCCGTGCACAGGAGCTCAGTTTTGTTAACCAGCACAATGCAGTAGCAGGTAAAAGAGACGACAACCGTTAGTAGCCACATACACCACACTCTCACGACGGGAGAAAGTATCAGCAACTAATGCCATACCAACCCAAAGAAGTTAAGTGCGTCAGGGTGGGCACCTTGTGGAGCCCACTGTACCTCACAGAAAGAGATTTAACAACGGTAAGTTCTTACCATAAATCTCATTTTCTGCTGCGGGATACACTGGGCTCCACAAGGAATGACATTGGGGATGTCCTAAAGCAGTTCCTTATGGGAGGGGACGCACTGTAGCGGGCACAAGAACCCGGCGTCCAAAGGAAGCATCCTGGGAGGTGGAAGTATCGAAGTCAAAGGACCTTATGAACGTGTTCACTGAGGACCACGTAGCTGCCTTGCACAATTGTTCAAGGGTCGCACCACGGCAGGCCGCCCAAGAAGGTCCAACTGACCAAGTAGAATGGGCCTTTATGGTAGCAGGAGCTGGAAGGCCAGCCTGTATATAAGCATGTGCAATCACCATTCTAATCCATCTAACCAGGGTCTGCTTGTGAGCAAGCCAGCCTCGTTTGTGAAACCAAACAGAACAAAGAGAGAATCCGACTTCCTGATGGAGGAAGTTCTCTTCACGTAGATACGGAGAGCCCGTACCACATCCAAAGACTGCTCTTTGGCAGACAAATCAGGAGAGGCAAAGGCCGGAACCACAATCTCCTGATTAAGGTGGAAGACACCACCTTAGGTAAATATCCAGGACGTGTTCTAAGAACCACCAGATCACTGTGAAAAATCAGATATGGTGACCTACAAGACAAGGCACCCAAATCCAACACCCGTCTGGCAGAGGAAATAGCGAGCAGAAACAATACCTTAAGAGAAAGCCACTTAAGGTCTGCAGATTCAAGAGGCTCAAACGGAGACCCTTGCAACGCCTCCAGAACCACCAACAAGTCGCAAGGAGCCACCGGCGGGACATAAGGAGGTTGAATCCGCAACACACCCTGAGTGAAGGTATGCACATCAGGTAAGGTCGCAATTTTTCTCTGAAACCAAACCGACAAGGCAGAAATATGAACCTTGATGGAGGCCAAAGGAAGGCCGAAGTCCAGGCCTTGTTGTAGAAAGGCCAAAAGTTTGGCCGTACTAAACTTGTGAACGGCTTGACTGTTAGATGCACACCAGGCAAAGTTAGAGTTCGAGACCCTATAATAAATCCGAGCAGAAGCCGGTTTCCGGGCCTTCAACATGGTTTGAATGACCACCTCAGAAAATCCTTTGGCCCTTAGGACGGAAGCGTCAAGAGCCACGGCGTCAAAGCCAATCGGGCCAAATCCTGATATACACAGGGGCCCTGAACGAGGAGATCTGAGCGCTGCGGAAGTAGAAAGGGACGCTCTATCGAGAGACCCTGAAGGTCTGAGAATCAATGCCGTTTGGGCTACGCTGGAGCGATCAAAAGTAGGATTCCTCCTACTTAATTGAACTTCCTTAGTACTCTGGGCAGGAGTGACACTGGAGGGAACACATATGGCAGCCGCAAGTTCCATGGAATTGCCAGTGCATCCACGAACGCTGCTTGAGGATCCCTTGTCCTTGCTCCGAAGACCATAACCTTGTGATTGTGTCGAGATGCCATCAGGTCCACATCTGGAAGGCCCCACTTGTCCACAAGGAGTTGTAAACACTTCTGGATGGAGGCTACACTCTCCGGCGTGTACGTCCTGATGACTGAGAAAGTCAGCTTCCCAGTTTAGGACCCCCGGAATGAACACTGCCGATATGGCTGGTAGATGGCGTTCCACCCACTGAAGAATCCGAGATACTTCCCTCATTGCCATGTGGCTTCGAGTGCCACCTTGATGATTGATGTACGCCACCGTGGCGATGTTGTCCGACTGTACTTGAACAGGTCTGTTCTGTATTAAATGCTGGGCCAAGTTCAATGAGTTGAACATCGCCCGCAATTCCAGAATGTTTATCGGAAGGAGAGACTCCTCCCTGGTCCACAGACCCTGAAGGGAGTGTTGCTCCAACATTGCGCCCCAACCCCTCAGACTGGCGTCCGTCATCAGAAGGACCCAATTGGAGATCCAGAAGAGACGACCCCTGCTCAATCGCTGGTCCTGAAGCCACCAGTTCAGTGACAGACGGACCTCCGGAGACAATGAGATCATTTGAGACCTGATCTGGTGAGGCAGGCCGTCCCACTTGGCAAGAATCAGCCTCTGGAGAGGGCGGGAATAGAATTGAGCGTACTCCATGTCGAAAGCCGACACCATGAGACCTAGCATTTGCATTACCGAATATATATCGACAGTTGCGGACGAGATAGGAAGTATCAAATCCTGTCCTGAAGCTTCAGGACTTTCTCCTGAGACAAGAACAACTTCTGGTTGTGAGTGTTCAACAACACCCCCAGGTGCAACATGCTCTGAGCAGGGACCAGGGAGGATTTCTTCCAGTTGACGAGCCACCCGTGGGTTTGCAGAAACTGGATAATCAGATCCAGATGGCGTAGGAGAATCTCTGGGGAATTTGCCAGGATCAGGAGAGGCAAAGTCGTCCAAGTATGGTAGAATCCTGACCCCTTGACAGCGGAGTACAGCCATCATTACCGCCATGACCTTGGTGAAAACTCGCGGAGCCGTGGTCAAACCAAAAGGTAACGCCCGAAATTGGTAATGGAGGTTGCCCACCGCAAACCTCAGGTACTGCTGATGCGATACTGCAATGGGAATATGCAGGTAAACATCCTGTATGTCCAGTGAGACCATATAGTCCCCAGGTTCCAAGGCCAGAACAATAGAGCGAAGAGTCACCATACGAAACTTGGAGACCTTCACAAATTTGTTTAAGGACTCGAGGTTGAGAATGGGCCGGGAAGACCCATTTGGTTTCGGGACTAGGAACAGTGGTGAATAGTACCCCTTGCCTCTCTGAGCCAGAGGCACCTGTACTACCACTCCTGTGTCCAGGAGGGACTGTGTTTTGTTCATATGTTTGTAAATCCAGTCATCAGGACACAGAGACATGTGAGTTCACTGCTGTGCTGCTTTATTCCATCACCAACTACAGGCACACTGCACACTGGACCATCCACTTTCCAGCATCCCCCTGGTCCTAGGAATCATCTCTGAAGATTCAGGCTTACACATGTTAGTAAGGGAGTGTCTACAAATATTAAGCATTCTAATACACTAACATCACATCCTCTTTTCTTTAAAGATAAGCCCTGTACGCTTCAATGCAACAATTAACAACGTCATATTAAGAACATCATCTAACACGTTTCAATGAGTCTCTCAGGTCTGCGTATTTCCATTTTGGGTCTTTCATACACAGTCTGTGTTTCATCGACCATGTTGGACCTTTCTAGAATCGTGGTTTGTTCACCATTATGAGGATCATCATACATGTCAGATGAAGGGTATTCTTCAGTCATGTTGTCTTCATTATGGTTAGGTTGAGATCTTAAATCCACCCGATTTCTTCTTACTTCCATTCCATGCTCTGTACGTATAGTATAAGATCTTGGTGCCACTTGTGCTTGCACAATACCTTTCTGCACCCAAATACCTTTCTCGTGATCTCTGAGACGGACTTGGTCACCCGATTTTAGATCAGATAAGCATTTTGTTCGTCTATCATGGAACAGTTTCTGTTTCGCCTGTTGACGTTCCTTACTCAGTCTGACCAATGCTGAGTTATGTGTATTAAGCAGTTCATCATGTATCGGGAGATTTGCTCTAATCCTCCTTCCCATCAGCATTTGTGCAGGAGAAAGTCCATTCTGTAAAGGTGTACTGCGGTAGATTAAAAGACTTTTGTAGAAATCTTCTTTACCTTCTTGAGCTTTATTCATGAGACTCTTTACAGTTTTTACTGAACTTTCCACCAACCCTTTTGGGGGTGGATAGTGGGGACTTGACGTAGTATGAACAAATTCCCACTCATCAGCAAATTGTCTAAATTCAGCAATGGAAAACTGAGGACTATTGTCAGTGAACACTTCCATAAGAACACCATGCCTTGCAAAGATTGACTTCATGCAATTGATTACGGCTTTACTAGTAGTCGTATGTAGTGTCTTCACCTCAGGGTAGTTAGAGTAATAATCAGTCACAACAATGTATGTTTTCCCATTACAATCAAACAAATCTGCGCCAACTTTCTGGTACTGTCTCTCTGGCGCTGCGTGAGGACTCGACTTGTTGTTTCGGTCTATACGTAAGACATAATTCACATGTAGCTGTAGTCTGTGCTATGTCTTGGTTCATTCTTGGCCAATACATAACTTCACACGTTCCCCGATTACATTTTTCTTCTCCTAAGTGGCCTTCATGTATCTTGCACAGCATAGTTTTTCTTAGTCGTGCAGGTATGACAAAGCTATTGCCTTTGTAAATAATACCATCGACAACTGTAAGGTCACTGCGGTACATCCAATAATCATGAATAGACAGCGGGCACGCATGTTTTTCTGCTGGCCAGCCTTTCAGAATGATATCTTTCAACACTTTCATTGTGTCATCTGTCTCAGTTTCTTTCCTAATCTGTTCTTGTCTTGCAAGAGACACTGGTAGAGAAGCTATGATCAAATTAACATAGGCTTCTATCTCTTCATCCATCAAACTTTTGGAACCTTCACTTTTGCCCACAGCACGAGAAAGTGTATCAGCAATGTACATGTATTTGCCGGGACAGTACAGCAAGTGTACATCATATTTCTGTAGTCTGATAAGCATTCATTGAATTCTCATAGGACAGTCATGTAATGATTTAGTCATGATAGCTACCAATGGCTTGTGGTCAGATTCCACTGTAAATGTTTGACCATACACAAACTGATGAAATCGCTCACATGCATATGTGATCGCTAGAAGTTCTTTTTCTATCTGAGCATACCTTGTTTCAGCACTTGTCAGTGCTCTTGATGCATAGATTACTGGTTGCCATGTATCCTCATGTTCTTGTAACAGCACTGAGCCTAGGCCAAATTGCAAAGCATCTGCTGAAATTCTTATTCTTTTCGCAGGATCAAAGAATTTTAGCACTGGTTTCTCTGTAATGATCTGTTTCAAGTTTTGCCAACTTTCTTCTTGTTCATGTGACCACATCCACTGGTTATCTTTGTCCAACAACCATCTAAGAGAGGCTGTTCATTCAGAGAGTTGAGAAATAAACTTTCCTAAGTAAGTAATCATTCCTAGGAATCTTCTGACGTCGTCTTTGTTGTTAGGATGTTCCACATTCACTATGGCCGATATTTTCCTTGGGTCTGGTTTTACACCTTGATCCGAGACCACGTCGCCCATAAAAAATAAAAGTGTATTCACGCCAAATTCCATTACTTGTCTCAATCTAGAATCATGTTCTTCCTTTGTAGATCTCCAGACAATAATGTCATCCATCATTGTTTCAACACCTGGAATATGTTCAAAAATCATGTGTATCTTTTTGTGATATACTTCTGGAGCAGACAATATTCCATATGGTATTCAAAGAAATCTGTATCGACCTTCTGGTGTATTAAATGTACAAAGCTTTGAGCTGGCCTCATCTAGCTTCATTTGCCAGAATCCTGAAGATGCGTCCATTTAACTGAACCATTTTGCTCCCGCAAATTGCGGCATGATTTCATCTCTGGTTGGTAGTTTGAAATGTTCTCGTTTAAATAGCTTTGTTTAAATCTCTGGGGTCTATACATATTCTGAGTTGTCCATTTTTCTTTTCAACAATTACTTAGGAGCTTACACATTCAGTAGGCTCATCAACTTTCTGTATCACACCCAAGGCTTCCATGCGATTTAACTCTTGTTTCAGTTTTTCTCTCAGCGCAAACGGCACTTTTCTACAGGGGTGTATCACTGAAGAAACTTGCGTGTCTATATTATTTTATGCTCTCCAGGCAAACAACCTAGACCTTCAAACAAGTCTCTGTATTCTGTAAACATCAATTTGCAGTCATCTTCTACTTGTGATGTCACCATAAAAACTTTCTTTAGCAAGCTTAGTTTCTCACAGGAACTTAATCCTAGAATTGGTTGCACATTTTTATCCACAATCAGTAAAGATGTTTTAAACTGTTGTCCCTTATATTTCAGTGTCACTAAGCATGTACCTTTCACAGGAATTTCCTCCCCAGTGTACCCTGTAACTTTCACTTTGGCTGGATGAATTTTAGGTTTTACTCTAAAAGTCTTATAGGGGTATATGCAATTGCGGTCGAATCGCGCCGTTTTTTCGTCCGTTTAAAAATTCGCCTGTACTCGACAGCCGCAGCCCTGCCGCCGGGACCATGAATTCACCATATGCAATGGAAAACGGATTCGACACTCCCCTTGGCGGATCACGGACCAATCGGCGAGTAGTGGGCGTCCTGAATTCGACTTCCCGCCGTTTGCAGCCCTTTATTAGGGCTTGTTTGCTGCGTGCTCAGCAGCCATTTTGTGAACCTGCAGAGAGGTGTGAGGAGGTGCAGAGCTAGCAAATTGGTTGTTTGCTGTGGTATCGTTTGGACACCCAGCAGGCTTTATTCCAGGACAGACAGGAGGATACCTGTTACCCCGGAGGAGAGTCGTTTTTGGAGCTATTACTACATTTGTAGGTAAGTACCACATGTGGGTCTGGTGTTGCATGTATGTGTTTGTGTAGTGGGGGTTGCCATGAGGTGTACATGGGGTGTTTGGGTATGTGTGCAGGTATGTGTATAGCTCCTGCTTGTTTTGTGGAGTTTTGTGTTTTGGGTAGTTTTTCACGTTTTTTTTCCTTTTCTTAAAATGACTTTTTGGGTCTTGCTTTTGCATTGGTGTACCTCCAGCATGTGCAGGAATGATTTTTGGCTAGTTTGGGCTGATTTTAGTGTGTGTCGGTATCAATGCGGTCGACATGTCGTGTCGTTTGTTTAAACCGGTTTTTCCCCTCCTGTTTTAGCACTGGTGTACCTGCAGAATGTGCAGGGATGCTTTTTGACTAGTTTGGGGTGATTTGGAGCAAGTTTGTGTCAGACATGCGGTCGACATGTGGTGTCGGTTGTTTGCCAAACATGTTTTTTCCCTCCTATTTTAGCACTGGTGTACCTCCAGAATGTGCAGGGATGCTTTTTGACTAGTTTGGGGTGATTTGGAGCAAGTTTGTGTCAGCCATACGGTCGACATGTGGTGTCGGTTGTTTGCCAAACATGTTTTTTCCCTCCTATTTTAGCACTGGTGTACCTCCAGAATGTGCAGGGATGCTTTTTGACTAGTTTGGGGTGACTGTCAGCCATTTTGTGTGTGTCAGCCATTTTGTGTGTGTCAGCCATTTTGTGTTAGCACTGGTTGACTTCCAGTATGTGCAGGGATGCTTGAACGGGGGTTTTGGTTTTTTTTGTTTCTATTTTTCATTTATTTATTTTTTTGGTGTTTGGTCCTGCTTGAGAACTGGGGTCCCAGCAGCATGACATGTGGTTGCATATTTTTGTAATGTGTTTTAAATTTGTAAAAATATTTTTTTTTTTTAATTTTACAACAGAGATGTCCAGGGACAAGCGGGCCCGATCCACCCCTTCCCCCCACCCCTCAGAAGAACTGTCCCTGCATAGCAACGAGGAGTGGGAGCCGACCCAGGAGGAGGATACAACCGACCAGGCATGCAGTGACCAGCCTCGGTCATCAAGGGACCAAATGGAGAAGTCTAAAAAGAAAAAGCCTAGAAAGGTACTGACAACACCTGCAGACACAATAGCATCCAACTCGACACACCCTAGTTTGCGCACTGCCATGCACACCTACAGGTATATTTGCGCAATGCCAGGGATACTGACACTCACAGGTACATACCGATCTTATTAAATGCATGTTTTTTTTTTAATCTCTAAAGGCAAGAAGCCAGCCAGAGGAGCAGTCAGAGGAGGAAGCCTCTGGTGAAGATGCAGGACCGAAAAAGCCGCGTGGACCCAGATACACTGAGGCGGAAAACTGTGCCCTAGTGGATGGCGTCAACAGGTCCTACGAAGTTCTGTATGGACAAAGGGCACAGACCACAGCAGCTAAGACCAAGCGAAACATCTGGGATGCCATCGCGAACCAAGTCACTGCAGTATCTGGAAACCGCCGGAGCACCAGAAACTGCATGAAGCGGTACAGTGATTGCTGCAGACAGACCAAAAAGAAGATGGGGATTCAGCGCCGACATGAGACAGCTACGGGAGGTGGCCCGGCTCTCAATCTGAAGTGGCTACCCTGGGAGGAAGTTATTAAAAGGCGCATGAACCCTGCCATGGTCCAAGGAGTTCACGGAGGTGTGGACTCCAGCCGTCCTGCTGGCTTTCCCGAGGAGGAAGAACCGCCCAGAAGACGGAAGAAGGCGGGAGACAAGCAGTCCAAAAGGAGGCCTGATGGTAAGAATACATTCAGATGAGCTGTACTAAAATAATTTTTTTTGTATTTGCTAATGTTTTTTTTTTTTTCAGACACACTTGCCCAGAGGACATCAACTGCGCACAGGACATCGCCAGCGCGCGGACCATTAGCTGCGCAGCAGGCATCGACAGCAGTGCGTGGAACATCACCTGCGCAGCAAGCATCAGGAGCGCGCAGATCATCACCTGCGCGCCACACATTGTCATCGCGCAGTAAGTCACCTGCGCGCCAGACGACGTCAGCGCGCAGACCATCACCTGCGCGCCAGACATCAGCGCACAGAACGTCACCTGTGCGCCAGACACCATCGGCGACCACACCACCAGATGGGCGCCAAACTACAGCTCCTGCGCACAGTTCATCACCAGATCGTCATCTCTCCAGGAGCTCTGGGACTGTGACCGAAGAGCCTCAACAAGACAATACCCTTGTGGACCCATCACCCGAACTGTTTGAGTCTACAGGGCTAACGGACGAGACTTTTCTTGGGTTTGAAGACAGCCGTGCAGAAGTATCCAGCCAGACCCTTGAAAAATCTCCAGAAATGAGGACAAGTGAAGCTCCTGGAGCAGCGGCATCACAGGATGGAGAAGGTTTGTATTTAATTTTTGGGGGTGTGGTGTGGGGGGTGCACCAGTTTTGTATAGTTTATTAACTTTAATTTTTTTTTTCTTTTGCAAACAGTGGTGCCACGGACCAGCAGCGGACTTGTTTTGGGGATTGGTTCCTACTACAGGCCGGATCTCATACAGGATTCGTCAGAGGATGACGAGGTGGAAGTGCAGCAGCCTGCAGTTTCTACATCCCTGTGTGAGTAAATATCGAATTGTGAGCCTTCAAACAAATGTATGATGAATGTGTATAATAATTTCTAATTTTCTTTACAGCTGCACAAATGCAATTGGTGGCAGACGTCCAGGAAGGGCAGGATCCCTCAAATGTTCGGAGGGTAAACAACCTGGCAGCAGAGATGAATGTCAGCCAGGATAGTTTTCGGGTTGTCGTTGGAAGCAGACTGGACGCCATTGAGAGGACAATGGATAAGATGGCAAACGGTCTGCTTGAAATGCAGAAGGCTCATGCCGACAGCGCGACCGAAATGCTAAAGACCAGAAGAGAAGATCATAGGGAGACTATGGACATCCTTCACATTCTGGCCCAATCCATCAGCCGGCTGGTGGAGAACACATCATGCCTGGCACACAGCAATGACAACATGTCGGAGAGCCATCGACAATCCTCATCCAGCCAACAGATGATCGCAACCACACTGCAGATGATCTATGATAAACTCCCAGAACCAGCTCATCAACACGCTGGTGATCCACCAATTCCGCCATCACAAGCCACAAGGACGCTTCCTTCCCTTCCTCCTCTACCATCCTGGTATAGACGGTCACAGATGTACCAAGGATATACAGGGATGTACCCCACCCACCAGATGCCTCCACCACCAACACCGGCCGCAACATCTACAGCCGCACGGGCCCCGAGGCCTAGTCAACCCACTACCCAGCCTCCCAGGACATCGACGCCCCATCAGGAGGAAGACCAGGATCCGGACAAACTTCCACCATGAGCCCGGTCGTATTGTTTTATTTACTGTTATGTTTTTCATGTATCCCTTTCTTCCCCTCCCATTAGTTTGTTTTTTTTCTTACTATTGTTTTAAATGTGTTGGGCTCCCCCACCCGTGACCGGGTACTACCAAGGAGCTTTATGTGTAGGCATACATGCGCGGGCATGTATGCGGGCGCGTGTGGTAACGGATGAAAGCTCCTTGTGGCTAAATGTATGATGGGCCAAAGAGCTATTCTGATACCACTTTTTTACCCAAAAAATACTTTTTGTAATGGTGTACAATATTCTTTCACTGTTGTGTGAATTTACTATTCACTAGTGTTTGTTTTTGGCTTATTCATAGGATTGGGTGGAAAATTGAAGTGGACGGCATAGTTCGTGTTGTGCGTACCAAGGTGAGTAGAGCCATGTTTCAATGTATATATTCAAGAAACTCTGGACCGCCTGCCTTTGTGGAACCACACAGCCCAGCAATGGGTCATGCTGGGCTGTGTGGTTCCACAAATGCAAGCGTGTCAAAGTGATGACCACTGACACCACTCTGGACCGCCTGCCTTTGTGGAACCACACAGCCCAGCAATGGGTCATGCTGGGCTGTGTGGTTCCACAAATGCAAGCGTGTCAAAGTGATGACCACTGACACCACTCTGCCACTCTGGACCGCCTGCCTTTGTGGAACCACACAGCCCAGCAATGGGTCATGCTGGGCTGTGTGGTTCCACAAATGCAAGCGTGTCAAAGTGATGACCACTGACACCACTCTGCCACTCTGGACCGCCTGCCTTTGTGGAACCACACAGCCCAGCAATGGGTCATGCTGGGCTGTGTGGTTCCACAAATGTTCTTGGAGAAAGGAACGAACATGACATTAGTGTCTTTACTTAATATTTTTTCCCCCCCACAGATATCTTTCTACACAAGAAAAGAATGTAAAGAAGAACAAACTACTTTTTTGTTTAATTACCTTTCAATTTTTTATTTCAAAAATCAAATACAATTTTTCTTCAATAAAGTTTTAAAATGAGAAGTTTTCTGTGGTTTTTATTTCAATTATTAGTAAATACAATGTTAAATATGACATGCAGTAGAATTGTGTTAGGTCGCCCATGGTACAGCAGGGGAACTGTTGTGTCCCTCTTCATCCATGAGGATTCAAGCCACTTGAGAAGGATACTCCGCAAGACCTGTGGAAGAGAATAGTATGAGGTTCCAGCTATTGGTAATAGTGTCACCCTGGTACGGAAAAGGTACAAGCAACACGACACAAGCAGGTTACAGCGGGCCCAAATGCAACCCTCCGGCACTTGCGTAACTACACATCCAAACATTCCCTGACACACATGTGTAAGCATCAGGGCATGATTGGATGTGCAGTTTGGCAAATGCCGGAGGGCTGCACTTTGGACACGCCATGATGACTTTGGACAAGAGGGAGTTTTGGGCAATACATCTCACCTGAGGAGGGTTGTCTGCTACATGGCGAAGGGTCAGGTCCACATCACAAGTAGGTCGCCCATGGTACATCAGGGGAAATGTCGTGTCTCTTCACATCCACGCCACTTGGGAAGGATACTCCGCAAGACCTGTGGAAGAGAATAATATGAGGTTCCAGCTATTGGTAATAGTGTCACCCTGGTACGGAAAAGGAAAAGGTACAAGCAACACGACACAAGCAGGTTACAGCGGGCCCAAATGCAACCCTCCAGCACTTGCGTAACTACACATCCAAACATTCCCTGACACACATGTGTAAGCATCAGGGCATGATTGGATGTGCAGTTTGGCAAATGCCGGAGGGCTGCACTTGGGACATGCCGGGTGACAAGAGGGAGTTTTGGGCAATACATCTCACCTGAGCGGGGTTGTCTGCTACATGGCGGAGGTTCAGGTCCACATCACAAGTAGGTCGCCCATGGAACATCAGGGGAAATGTCGTGTCTCTTCACATCCACGCCACTTGGGAAGGATACTCCGCAAGACCTGTGGAAGAGAATAGTATGAGGTTCCAGGTATTGGAAATAGCGTCACCCTTCTAGGAAAAGACAAGGTACAAGCGACACTTTGACACAAGCAGGTAACAGTGGCCTTTGTCCCAAATGCAAACCTCCGGCACTTGAGAAACTACACATCCAAGCATGCCCTGACACAGCGTAAGAATTCCTGTCAGGGCATGATTGGATGTGCATTTTTGCAAATGCTGGGGGGCTGCACTTGGGTCATGCCAGGATGACTTTGGACAAGAGGGAGTTTTGGGCAATACATCTCACCTGAGCGGGGTTGTCTGCTACATGGCGGAGGTTCAGGTCCACATCACAAGTAGATCGCACATGGAACATAAGGGGAAATGTCGTGTCTCTTCACATCCACGCCACTTGAGAAGGATACTCCGCAAGACCTGTGGAAGAGAATAATATGAGATTCCAGCTATTGGTAATAGTGTCACCCTGGTACGGAAAAGGAAAAGGTACAAGCAACACGACACAAGCAGGTTACAGCGGGCCCAAATGCAACCCTCCGGCACTTGCGTAACTACACATCCAAACATTCCCTGACACAGCGTAAGCATTGCTGTCAGGGCATGATTGGATGTGCAGTTTGGCAAATGCCGGAGGGCTGCACTTTGGACATGCCGGGGTGACTTTTGACAAGAGGGAGTTTTGGGCAATTCATCTCACCTGAGCGGGGTTGTCTGCTACATGGCGGAGGGTCAGGTCCACATCACAAGTAGGTCGCCCATGGTAGAGTTGGATAAAAGGGTCCAATATTTGCGGCAACCCAACAACAGGAGAAAACAGGGGGTAACGATTCGTCAACAGGACTAAACTTTAAAAACAGGCCTGGGAAGGTACATCAACAGGACGTAAAACTCTGAAATACATAAATAAAGATGTTTTTTTTTTAGAATATTACAATCTCAGTTTACACGATAATACAAATGTTATAAATATACTCACAGGCAACAGAAAAAAAGTTTTGGATCACTGCCTGTCGGGAATCCTCTCCTTCGTCCATACCCACCGGTAGAGCAGAAGAACGGTTCCCGCATCGGAAAGCACTGCGACGAAGAGTCACCGGCAAACGGTTTGCGACACATATGTTGTGTAAATAAAATACATGCAAACCTTCGCCGGTGAGTACAAAAGAGCACCGCCGGAAGTGTCTACACATCGAAACCGGCTTTTTAGTACACCGAAGGCACGTTCAATTATTTGCCTCGATGCAATGTGTGTCTCTTGGTAACGTTTTTGTGCTCTACCAACAGGATTAGACAATGAGGTCAAGAGCCACGATTTGTTGGGATAACCCGCATCGCCTATAGAAAAGAAAAAAAATGGTAGGTAATCTCAAAAAAATAAAAACATTATTAAAATACATACCTAACAGCCAGCCACCAGGCATGTTTCCTGTTTCGAACAGCGATGACTGGCTTAGGATGAAGGAGTCGTGAGACGATCCAGGAAATCCCACAAAAATATTTAAAAACTTCATGTTGACATCACAGACCGCCTGTACATTCAAGGAATGGAAATGTTTTCGGTTCCGAAAACATTCTTCCGAATTACGTGGCGGTCTGATCTGCACGTGGGTACAGTCAATCGCGCCCAGCACATTGGGAAAATTGTATTTGGTGAAAAAGCCTAATTTGATCTCTCGACATTCGCTTTCCGTCTCTGGAAATGTGATGTACTGGATCGTCAATTTGCGGAAAGCCCTAATGACCTGGGTTATACAGCGCGACAGTGTCGACTGTGAAAAACCACATGTTTGAGACAGTGTAGGCTGGAATGTGCCTGACGCCAAAAAATGTAATGTACCCAGCAGTTTCTGGAAACCGCTGACTGCACGATTCGTCCGTGCCCGAGGTTCCAAGTCGGCCTCCAACAGAGCGTACAGCGAATATATGTTGCAAGTCGATAAGCGATAATTTTGAATCACCTCGAACTCGCTGAGATCCTCCAGTTCACGCCTAGTGCGATACTGGCGTGGACGTGGAAATGAAACCCGCAATACTGGCTCACCCAATGCAGACATTTGCTGACTTTGATCCTGATGTTCAGCAGCCCTTTCTTCCTCCATGCTTGCAACCAGCATGAACATCACAATCTGGTCAGAAAAAGGCTCCATTATTGTAGTCAGTACAAAAATAGGAATGTGTTTTAAAACGCAGGAATTGTCCTAAAAAAACGATTCCACAAGAGAGCCGACTGTAAATGGCTCCTTCTCCCTAGTCTCAAAAAACCGGGAGTGAGGAGATAGGAGGGGCTTTGCAGAAGTGTATCCTGGGTAAAACTGTGGAATCATGGGTACATTTCCCTCAGCAGAGTGAAGAAAAAAATATTCTTTTAAAAAATCAATTAAATAATACTTGTGAGTCAAAAAAAGACAAACCAAATAGATAATCCCTTCAAATATAAATAGATATGCTATTAGCAATACAAAAAGCAAAAAAAAAATCATTTATTAAATTTTTTTTATTAGATCCCGCCAGCAAACTGAGGCGGACTGAAAATGACGAATTTGCGGTCGAAAAGCACTGTTGTCGAATCGTCATTTTTCAATTGAATATACTTTTGTCGAAAAGCCGCATTTTGACCATTGCAGACATGTCGAATTTTGAAAAAGTCGATTTGCTAAAAGTCGAATCTGAAACGGCAGGTATTTTGACGAAAAGTACTGTATTGCATTGTCGAATCCAATTCGACATGTTTTTTTTGTCGAATATGTCCCGTTTTTCGACTTTCGCGTCAATTCAACCGCAATTGCATATACCCCATAGTCTTGAAACTATATTAAATTCACCTGCGCGCCAGTATCAAGCTTAAAAGGAATGACAATCTCGTTCACAGTTAAAGGGACAATCCATTCTTTCTGATCTGCACTGCAAAGTTCAATGCAATCCACAAATAATTCCTCTGTTTGTTTAACAGCATGCACATTGGTTGTTTCACTTTTAATTTTACAACATTTGGCAAAGTGATTAAGTCTACCACATTTCATGCAGGTTTTACCATAAGCCGGGCACATTTTAGGATTGTGAGCATTTCCACTTCTACTACACATTTCCTTATCAGACTGTGGCTTAGACTGATTCATTCTTGAGAATGGAGGTTTGCTTAGCTCTGTGTTCTGCACTACATGGACAGCAGCATCAACTTCCTTGTGTAACTTTTTGGCTTGAAATCTAGTTATTTCTGCAGATCTACACATAGTCACTGCCTTGTCTAGTGTTAGGTCTTGCTCTCTCAGCAGTCTCTCTCTGAGTCCATTATCAGGTATTCCACAGACAATACGATCTCTAATCAGTGAATCCTTTAAATCACCAAACTCACAGGTTTTACTGAGTGATTGCAGCTCTGTAACATACTGATCAAATCCATCTACAGACTTCTGATCACATGTGAAACACTTATATCTTTCATATGTCACATTTTTCCTTGGCACAAAGTAATCTTCAAACTTTTGCATTATAGAAGATAGCACCATATCCTGCCCCTCAGCAAACTGAAAACTATTATAAATGTCCAGCACATCCTCTCCTATAACATGGAGGAAAATGGATGCCTTCGTTATGTCAGCCTCTGTATCAGCTCCACATGCAGCAAGATATATATTAAACCTTTGCTTAAATCTTTTCCAGTTTTCAGACAAGTTATCAGACATCAGCATGCAGGTTGGAGGAGCCAGTTTATCCATGGTTACTCACTGTTTGAAGAGAGGAGCACACGGCAGGTTTTGCAGACACTGAGTATCACAGCCACAGACTGCTGCAGGATTCTGTCACACTCTGAGAGCACTAGCAGTCCAAGTTAAACTTCTTCTGACGCCATGTTTTGTTCATATGTTTGTAAATCCAGTCATCAGGACACAGAGACATGTGAGTTCACTGCTGTGCTGCTTTATTCCATCACCAACTACAGGCACACTGCACACTGGACCACCCACTTCCCAGCATCCCCCTGGTCCTAGGGACCATCACTGAAGATTCAGGCTTACACATAAGGGAGTGTCTACAAATATTAAGCATTCTAATACACTAACATCACAGACTGTACCACCAAATGAAGAATTTTTGCTTTCACCTGATCCGAAGGGACGTCTTTCAGGCAAAATCAATGAGGGGGACAATTCTTGAAGGATACGACGTAACCTCGAGTGATGACTTCCCTACCCAGACATCGGAAGTGGTTTTCAACCATTCCTGGGTAAACCCTAGAAGTCAGCCCCCCACTCTGGGATCCCCCAAGGGAGGCCTGCCCCATCATGCAGCAGGCTTGGAAGCAGGCCGACTGGCAACCCAGGCCCGTTTGTGTTCGGGCTTATTGAGTTTGGAAATGTGAACCTGTTTTGGGTACGCCTGACTTTTTGCTTACCCTGAAGGAAGAAAGGAGCGAAAGAAGGTATGCTTAGCCTTCGGCACCGAAGGAGCAGTACTAGGAAGACATGCTGTTTTAGCAAACGATAAGTCAGCCACTATCTTGTTGATATCTTTTCTCCGAAAAGAATGTCTCCTTTGAAGGGGTGTACCTCCAGGGTTTTCTTAAAGTCCATGTCCACAGACCAGGACCGTAACCAGAGAATTCGGCGAGCCAAAATGGACATAGTAGAAGCCTTGGCCGCCAGAATACCGGCATCAGAAGCCGCCTCTTTAATGTAATGAGACGCTGTAACAACATACGACAGTCTTTGTCTAGTATGATCAGAAAGCATTGGAACGCAACTCCGCCTCCAGCTCCTGAATCCACGCTTCCACGGCTTCTGCAGCCCATGTCGCTGCAATAGTGGGCCTATGCTCCGCACTGTTTAGGGTGTAGATAGCCTTCAAACAACCCTCCACTTGCTTGTCCATCGGCTCTCTCAAGGACGTGACGGTATTTATAGGCAGAGCTGAGGATACTACCAGCCGCGCCACTTGCGAATCCACTGGCGGGGTGTTTCTCAATTTTTACTAAGCTCCGCCTCGAGGGGGTAGCGAGCCAGCATCTTCTTGTGAGGTCGTGAACTTCTTTCCTGGATTTTCCCAGGACTCCTGACGTATGTCAACTAAATGTTCAGAGTGAGGTAAAACTTGTTTAACCACCTTCTGACGTTTAAACCTGTCCGGATTCTTAGGGGCAGCGTCAGGCTCCGGTTCATCATCAACCTGAAGAATGAGCCTGATAGCCTCAAACAAGTCAGGAACATCCACTTGCGAAACAACTTCCCCTTCAGAAGCATCAGGATCAGAATCTGTGGAGTCCGTATAAACGCCATCCTCATCAGACGAGGTGTCAGGGACATTGGTGGATTGTGAGGAAGTGATTGCCCGCTTAGAGGACCCCTTGGTCTTAGGTGGTCGAGGGTTAGACTTTTGAGCAGTCAGTGATTGGTACAATTGCTGTAACTGATTGGACAGTTGATCTGCCCACAGCGGGTTAACCGTGGGGACCATAAGCGGTTGTACCGGCACAGGAGGTCCCATAGGGGGCGTAAGTCTAGTTACCAGCGTATTCAATAGCGTGGAGAAGGTAGCTCAAGGTGGGTCATTTTGCACCCCCTTTGCTACAGTCCCACTGGGGGGGGGGGGGGGGGGGGTAAGGAACCCCCAGAACGTGAACCCTCAGCTGCTATGGTATCCTCAAATGTGTCTGCAGCATCAACACCACGCAATGTGGGATCAGCCCCAGCTCCGTTTGCCTTTTGTAGCGGATATAATCAAAAGCTCAATGCAAGGCAACACAGTACAATGGCCCTTATTCCGAGTTGATCGCTCGCTAGCTGCTTTTAGCAGCAGTGCACACGCTAGGGAGTGTATTTTAGATTAGCAGAACTGCACAGGAAAAATTTCATGCCGTTTCTGAGTAGCTCCAGCCCTACTCCTATCTTTCAATGACTGCAGTCTGTTTAGTTCCTGGTCACAAACACGCCCTGCGTTCGGCCAGCCACTCTCCCGTTTCTCCAGCCACTCCTGCGTTTTTACCTGGCACGCCTGTGTTTTTTAGCACACTCCCTGAAAACGCAGAGTTGCCGCCCAGAAACACCCACTTCCTGTCAATCATACTACGAACACTCGAGCGACTGAAAAACTTTGCTCGAGCTTCTGTAAAACTGCAAACTTTTGTGTGAAAGTACTTAGCGCATGCACGCTGCGTACCATGCGCATAAATGCCGTTTTTTCACCTGATCGCTGCGCTGCAAAAAACGGCAGTGAGCAATCAACGCGGTATGAGGGCCAATATCAGCAGCACAATACTTGACAAGAATCCCCTGTGCAGTGTATCAGCACAAATAGGGAATTCAAGAGGTATATGGTGACTAAGAATCACAGAGAAAAATACACACTGAGTATATCCTGTGAACTGCCTATATTATGATAAACCTGACACACTTAGCCCCCTCAGGTTATAGAATATAGGGATAGCCATCTGCGTGAGATACACGAAATGGAGGTCACACAGCAGCTGTATTCACACACACACAGAGTCACAGTTTGTACAATGCAGAAATTATGACATTCAATAAAACTGCACTGGACTAGCAATACAGAGTAGTACTATGTATAGCTATACACTTAATAGATATAACAATGCACAGTAAAGACTGGATGTATATCACAGGCTACTTGTACTAAATAACCCTGACTAAATGCACTTTTTCTTAACTAACACCGTCAGCAGACATGTAGAATACTTAAGTGTCCTGTAAAATGCACAGCGCTGACCAGCAGGCGGCTTTACAGAGGAGGATTTGCCCAAACAGTCCCAGGATCAGCTCTGCTTGCTATAATGGCGCCCACATGCTGACAGGGAGTGAGAGGGAGAGAGATATGCGGCTCCAGGGCGGGAACATTTACTCTAAATGGCACCCTGGGGTGGGGGAGGGGCTACAGGACAAAGCCTAATCCCCTTGCTGGACTTCACCACCGGGTACTGGGGGCATAATAAAACAGTTTTATGAGAGAAAACCGACCTGTGCCCTGGTGGTATAGTGGGATCCCTGTACTACCACAGTGTCCCCGGCCGTGCAGGATCGCGATTTACAGTGGGTCCCGTCGAGGGGACCCCTTACCTCCTTCCTGAGTGCGGCCACGCGATCCGGGAGAGCAGCGGTCGTGTGTGTGACTAACTTGGAAGAAATCCGGAGCCTCCACTGTAGGTACCCGGCAACCAGGGCGTGGGAGTATACAGCGCCGCTGGGGAAGGCGATGGAGCTGCAGCAGGAGATGTCTGACTGACATCTAACACAGTCAGTGTCTATGCTGCAGCCCTTGAAGTCTTCAATATTCTTTAAAAGCTTCTCTCAGGGCTGCAGGAGCAGCCCCTCTGTTGACTGCCTGCTTACTGCAAGGCACCAACTACAAAACTGAGCTCCTGTGCATGGAGGCGGTGCTATGCATCTTGGGAAGAAGGTCAAAGCTTTGAGCCTGTTGGTGCCTCGGATAAAGATCCTACTCTACACCCCAATGTCATTCCTTGTGGAGCCCAGTGTACCCCGCAGCAGAAACAACGTTTTTCTGGGGGGTGGAGGGGAGGGGGGGGGGTACCCCTACCCCAAAAAAACAACAATACCCCACCTCCATGAGACTAGCACTTTTCAGTTTTATAGAGATGAAAAAAATAAAAACCCACACGTCTATAAAGTGCCTGTACAACAACATCCATTCCCAAGGGGGACAGTAAATAAAAAATAATAATAATTTAACAGTCGCATGTACTAGGCCTTACCATACATTACATGTGAAGTAGCAAATTATGTTTCTCTCCCTAAAGATAAAATTTATACGAAATAACTAGACCTAAAATTCAATGTTAAACCATATTAAGCTTTTTAACTGTAATAATAATTTAGATTAGGTAGAGTAAGCAAATGAAGATTCATCAGAAGCATCAATGCTCTGCTTTCAATGGACGATAGGTTTTTCATAAATGGTTTTGTCTTTACCAGATTGCACAATCTCTCTGCTGACTGGACTAAATCTTGAAGCCATACACCTCAAAATGTGTTGTCCAATGTGGATGGTTGGAACAAAAGTCTGGTAATGTATGGGACCAAATTACCATTTTCTCTGAATTGCCAGAAAACTGACCATAAACAGGATTTTGATACCTACCCGTAAAATCCTTTTCTCCTAGTCCGTAGAGGATGCTGGGAACGACATCAAGACCATGGGGTATAGACGGGATCCGCAGGAGACATGGGCACTCTTGAGACTTTTCATTGGGTGTGAACTGGCTCCTCCCTCTATGCCCCTCCTCCAGACCTCAGTTATAGGAACTGTGCCCAGGGAGACGGACATTTCGAGGAAAGGACTTACTTTAATACTAGTGGCGAGATACATACCAACTCACACTCCCAACCATGCCGCACACATGGCATTCAACATTACACATGCCAACAGGCATGAACCAATTGCAGCAACATGCTGAAACTAAGATAACACAACTTGTGTAACTCTAATAACTATACTGCAGGTAAAGTATGCACTGGGACGGGCGCTCAGCATCCTCTACGGACTAGGAGAAAAGGATTTACCGGTAGGTATCTGATAAAGCTAAATATTTATCGTGTATATAACCCTTTATGAGGTCTAAGAACACTATACGCTATCTACGTAAGAAGTACCGTAAGGGTACGCAAGTTGCGTATCGATCGCTTAGCCGTGATCGAGACGCTCAGGCGTCACGTTCACTCACGGCCAAGTGATCGCAGGCAGGCAGACTATTGGCTGTTGACTTATCGTAATGATTCGCTATAGCGTAGCAGCGCTCGGGACCACGAGGAGATCACCAGCGATGCAGACGCTCACAACGTTAAACCTTTATATCTATACCTTTAGTAATGAAATACACAGCAAACCTTAGTGTAGAGACAAAGTGTAAGTGCAACCTTGTGTAACCTGATTAACTACAAAGCTGCTTGAGCGTCACCGACGCTCAGAGAATACTTAACACTATAAAGAATACACAGATACCTGGGCTTAGGGTCCGAAACCTATTAAATGTATTATGACTATTATACTTGCAAAAGGAATCACAGTACAAATGATACACTACAATATAACATAAACCAACTAACCAGATAAACTACACAGGAAATACAATACAATACAATTTAAGGAAAATACGAGAGAAAGAGTAGAGAGAGAGAGAGAGAGATAGAGAGAGAGAGAGATTGCTCACAGTAAGACAATATGATTACGGAGAAAACTTACGCACAAGGGGAACGATCGCATGCGCCTCGATATCCAGCTCCCGATTATCAGCAATGAGAACCGTTGAAGAGAGTGAAGTTGGATATGGTCGGCCTGCTATTTATGCCCCACACAATACAATTCAATGGTCCCTACAATCTCATTGTTCATTGGACACAGGAATTCGGCTTCGCATTATAACAAAAGGTCATAGGTTGATTCATACAGGTGGGCTGTGACTATTTCCAACTGCTCAGGTGGGAGGGAAACTGGGTTTCCCGCCGCATGGGTAATAAAGTGCAAATAAAGTAAATGTTCATAAACTTCTTATGTCCATAACTATTCGTACGAGCGATTGATCTGCTTCAAACCAACACCGGAATATTTCTAATTAAATACTCTTCCGATGGATACTAAACACCACTGTATTACTCCTATCTGACCCTTCGTATCAAACAAAGAGGGATTCCTCTGTTCATAAACATTCTATATTAACCAAACTTTCAGAATCTATCAAAGGGACCATGATCTACAAAATACATTATTACTGAAAATATGTTACGATTGAGTCGCCTGCTACAACCACATAAACTCTACCGTAAATACGCATACCATGCGCCTGCGGGTGCCCGCGACTGTGAGTATGCGCACGTACGGGAGAGCGTACGTACGCATGCGCAGCACGGACCTGTGTGAGGTGCAAATATGGTAGTGTGCATAGAGATATTTTTCTGACTTTGACATATCAAAATCCTGTTTTCTCATACGTCCTAGAGGACCATGGGGTTTATACCAAAGCTCCAGTACGGGCGGGAAAGTGCGGATGACCCTGCAGCACCGATTGATCGAACTTGAGGTCCTCATCTGCCAAGGCGTCAAACTTGTAGAACTTAGCAAATAAGTTTGACCCTGACCAAGTAGCTGCTCGGCAAAGTTGTAATGCAGAGACCCCCCGGGCAGCCGCCCAGGATGAGACCACTTTCCTAGTGGAGTGGGCCTTTACCAACGTCGGTAACGGCAATCCAGCCGTAGTATGAGCTTGCTGAATCGTATTTCTGATCCAACGTGCAATAGTCTCCGTGGAAGCAGGACACCCAATTTTGTTGTGAGCATACAGGACAAACAGGGCCTCTGTTTTCCGTATTCGCGCTGTTCTAGCGATATAGATTTTCAAAGCCCTAACCACATCTAGAGACTTTGACTCAGTGAATGTGTCAGTAATTACTGGCACAACAATAGGTTGGTTTATGTGGAAAGATGAAACCACCTTTGGAAGAAAATGTTGACGAGTTCTCAACTCTGCCCTATCTTCATGGAAGATCAGGTAAGGGCGCTTGTGAGACAGGGTCCCCAATTCAGACACCCGCCGTGCGGATGCCAACGCCAAAAGCATCACCACTTTCCAAGTGAGAAACTTCAACTCTATCTCTTGTAGAGGCTCAAACCATTCCGATTTAAGGAACCGCAGCACCACATTAAGGTCCTATGGTGCCACCGGAGGCACAAATGGAGGCTGGATGTGCAGAACCCCTTTCACAAAGGTCTGAACCTCTGGAAGAGAGGCCAATTGTTTCTGGAAAAACACTGACAAGGCCGAAATCTGGACCTTGATTGATCCCAATCGGAGGCTCGCTTCCACACCAGCCTGTAGAAAATGGAGAAAACGTCCCAAGTGAAACTCCTCTGTAGGAGCTTTCTTGGATTCACACCAAGACATATTTTCTCCAAATACGGTGGTAATGTTTAGACGTTACTCCCTTCCTGGCCTGGAATAAGAGTGGGGATGACTTCCTTGGGAATACCCTTCCGGGCTAGGATCCGGCGCTCAACAGCCATGCCGTCAAACGTAGCCGTGGTAAGTCTTGATACACGCACGTCCCCTGCTGCAGCAGGTCCTCGCGAGGAGGAAGAGGCCGAGGATCTTCTATGAGCAACTCCTGAAGATCAGGGTACCAAGCCCTCCTTGGCCAGTCTGGGGCAATGAAGATTGCTCGAACCCTTGTTTTTCTTATGATCCAGAGCACTTTTGGGATCAGCGGAAGTGGAGGGAAGACATACACTGATGGGAAAACCCACTGGGTCACTAGCGCATCCACCGCTATTGCTTGAGGGTCTCGACCTGGAACAGTATCTCTGAAGCTTCTTGTTGAGACAAGATGCCATCATGTCTACTTGAGGAACTCCCCCAAAGACTTGTCACCTCTGCGAAGACTTCTTGGTGGAGGCCCCACTCTCCTGGATGGAGATAGTGTTTGCTGAGGAATTCTGCTTCCCAGTTGTCTACTCCCGGAATGAATATTGCCGACAGAGCTTTTAGATGTTTTTCTGCCCAGAGAAGGATCTTTGTCACCTCTGCCATTGCCACTCTGCTTTTCGTTCCGCCCTGCCTGTTTATGTACGCGACTGCTGTTACATTATCCGCATGGATCTGCACGGGACGGTCTTGAAGAAGATGTACCACTTGTTGAAGGCCGTTGTAAATGACTCTCAGCTCCAGAACGTTTATGTGAAGGAAGGCTTCCTGATGTGACCAACTTCCTTGGAAGTTTTTTCAATGAGTGACCGCTCCCCAGCCTCGGAGACTTGCATCCGTGGTTACCAGGACCCAGTCCTAAATCCCGAACCTGCGTCCCTCTAGTAGGTGAGAGCTGCGTAGCCACCACAGGAGCGAAATCCTGGTTTTCGATGACAGGATTATCTATCGGTGCATGTGCAGGTGTGACCCCGACCACTTGTCCAATAGGTCCCACTGGAATACTCTGGCATGGAACCTGCCAAACTGTATGGCCTCGTAGGCCGCCACCAACTTCCCCAACAACCGAATACACTGATGGATCGACACACAGGATGGTTTCAGTATCTGTTTTACCATTTTCTGTATTTCCAAAGCCTTTTCCACTGGAAGAAATGCTCTCTGAACGTCTGTGTCCAGAATCATCCCGAGGAAAGACAACCTTGTCGTCGGTTCCAACTGTGACTTTGGATAATTTATGATCCAACCGTGTTGTTGGAGTATCGACAGGGAGAGTGTGATGTTTTGTAACAACTGCTCCCTGGATCTCGCCTTTATCAGGATAAGGAATTACATTGACTTCTTTTTGACGAAGGAGGACCATCATCTCCACCATCACCTTGGTGAATACCCTCGGTGCTGTGGAGGGGCCAGAAGGTAACATCTGGAATTGGTAATGGCAATCCTGAACTGTGAATCTCAGATAAGCCTGGTGAGGAGGGTAAATGGAAACATGCAGGTAAGCATCCTTTATGTCTACCGACACCATGTAGTCCCCCTCCTCCAGACTGACAATCACCGCCCGAAGTGATTCCATCTTGTACTTGAACTGTTTCAAATAGAAATTCAGATATTTTAGGTTTAGGATCGGTCTGACCGAGCCGTCAGGCTTCGGAACTACAAGAGGCTTGAATAAAAGCCCTCCCCTTGTTGTGACAACGGTACCAGGACTATGACCTGGTCCTGACATCATTTTTGGATTGCCGCTGTTACTGCTTCTCTCTCTGGCAGAGAAACTGGCAAGGTCGATTTGAAAAATCGGCATGGGGGAACGTCTTGAAACTCCAGCTTGTATCCCTGGGATACTATCTGCAATACCCAGGGATCCAGGCCAGACAGAATCCAACCTTGGCTGAACAGTTTGAGACGTGCCCCCCACCCGAGCGGCCTCCCGCAAGGGAGCCCCAGCGTCATGCTGAAGATTTGGCAGAAGTAGGGGTAGACTTCTGCTCTTGGGAACCGGAAGCAGCTGCAGACTTTTCCCTTTCCCCTACCTGCAAAGAAGGAGGAACCTCTCGCCTTTTTGTATTTATTGGGCCGAAAGGACTGTATGTGTGGGTGATAGGTCTTTTTTGCCGGTGCAGAGGGCAAAAACGTCGACTTACCTGCTGTAGCCTGGAGACTAACGCATCCAGGCCATCGCCAAATAAGGACTCACCTTTATACAGGAGAGCCTCCATGTTACTTTTGGAATCTGCATCCGCGTTCCACTGGCGAATTCACAACGCCCGTCGAGCCGATACTGCCATGGTAGCGGCTTGTGAACTCAAGAGTCCAATATCTTTCATCACTTCTAGCATGTATGCGGCAGCATCTTTGATATTCCCTAACTTAAGGAGTATCTCATCTTTATCAATCGTGTCAATTTCTGATGACACGCTTTATGACCATTTTTCAATAGCGCGACTTACCCACACGCAGGCAATAGTTGGCCTGAGCAGTGTACCATTGGCTACATAAATAGATTTTAATGTTGTTTCCATTTTGCGGTCTGCCGGCTCTTTAAGAGAAGCCGTGCCAGGAGCAGGGAGAATTACCTTCTTTGTCAACCTGGAAAGTGCACTGTCTAACACAGGGGGTGATTCCCATTTTTTTCTGTCCTCAGCCGGGAAAGGATAAGCTATCGGAATCCTTTTGGGAATACGAAATTTCTTATCAGGATTCACCCACATCCCTTCAAAGAGAGCATTTAGTTCGTGTGAAGGAGGGAACGTGACTTCAGATTTCCTTATAAAAATAAGCCTTCTCCTGAGGTACAGTAGTGGTTTCTGTAACCTCCAACACGTCCCTTATAGCCACAATCATATATTGCATACTTTTCGCCAATTTATGATTATCTCTCTGGAGTCACTATCGTCGACACAAGAATCAGAGTCTGTGTCGGTGTCAGTGTTTACAACATTCGCAAATGGTCTCTTATGTGACCCAGGGGGGGCCGCCTGCATAAGGAATAACAGAATCCTGAAAAATCACATCTTCCACAGATTTTCTCCAGCATGCAGCCTTAGATTCAGACTCATCTAATCTTTGGTTAATCAGATGCATACTGTCACATATCTCTTTCACCCATGCAGGCTCTTGGTGTGCCGGCAGCGCCACCACAATACAAGTCTGTGTCCCTAAAATGGCTTCCTCCGGGGAGGAACTCCCTGACTTAGACATGCCTCACATGTGTACAGCACACTGGGACTTATTTGGGGACAGACCCACAGTAAAATCTGTCACAGGGACACAGTATAGGAGCAGCCAGTTCACAATCCCAGCACCAGTATGCTATGCCTGTGAACACAGAATGCCCACAGCCAAATAGCGCTTTTAAACAGTAATTCACACTATTAAATGCACCACAATCGCTTTGTGCTCCCCCTTAATAGCACCCTGTACTTGTCAGAAGTGGAGGAGAGGACCAGCGTGTTCTCTGCAGCCTGAGGAGAGAAAATGGCGCTGAGCAGTGTGCTGGCTGCCTGAGGAAGAAGCTCCGCCCCCGCAATGGTGCATCCTTACACTCAGTACACATTATGATATATATACTGGCGGGGGTAGGGCTGTGCCAGCGGCATCTTATGCCCCCTTTTAGCCAGTTTAAGGTATATTTTTGCTGCCCAGGGCGCCACCCCATGCCCTGCATCCTGCAGTGCCTGTGTGTGTGGGCAGCAATGGCGAGCTGCACTCCCGCCAGACGCGCCATACCTCAGCCGTCACTTACTTGATCGAAGATCCTTCTTCTTATACTCACCTGTCTTCTGGCTCTGCGAGGGGGGTGACGGCGTGCTGTGGGAGTGAGCATCTAGACACGGCTAGCGTTCAGTACCCTTCAGGAGCTAATGGTGTCCTGTCAGCCAGAAGCAGAGCCATGAAACTCTTTAGGAAGTTGGTTCTGCTTCTGCCCCTCAGTCCCACGAAGCAGGGAGTCTGTTGGCAGCAGTTCTCCCTGAAAATAAAAAACCCAACATAAGTCTTTTCAGAGAAACTCAGTAGAGCTCCTCAGAGGGCATCCAGTCTGCCTGGGCATATTTCTAAAACTGAGGTTTGGAGGAGGGGCATAGAGGGAGGAGCCAGTTCGCACCCATCCAAAGTCTTATAGTGTGCCCATGTCTGCTGCGGATCCCGTCTATACCCCATGGTCTTGATGTCGTCCCCAGCATCCTCTAGGACATATGAGAAATGGACGTTCAGGCAAATTGGTTAAATCAAATGTATTTAACCAGTTTGTCTGATTGACCATTTTGGTCTGTTTTTCAGTGTTTGGGAGCAAATGGTTATTTGCTCCCATGCATTACCAGATTTTCATTCCAACCAGCCAGATTGGACAATGGGAGTAATTTAGACCTGATCATAGCAGCACATTTGTTAGCAGTTGGGCAAAATCATGTGCACTGCAGGTGTGGCAGATAATAGGATTTTAATACCTACCGGTAAATCCTTTTCTCCTAGTCCATAGAATATGCTGGGGACTCCAAAAGGACCATGGGGTATAGACGGGATCCGCAGGAGACATGGGCACACTATAAGACTTTGAATGGGTGTGAACTGGCTCCTCCCTCTATGCCCCTCCTCCAGACCTCAGTTATAGGAACTGTGCCCAGGGAGACGGACATTTCGAGGAAAAGGATTTTTGTTACACTAAGGGTGAGATACATACCAGCTCACACCACAACACACCGTACAACTGGATTACCAGGAAACCAGAGAACAGTATGAATGAAAAACAGCCACCAGCTGAACATAACCGATACACAACCTTCGTGTAACCGAAAACAACAACTAACAATACAGCTGCAAGTAACAGTCCGCACTGAGATGGGCGCCCAGCATCCTCTACGGACTAGGAGAAAAGGATTTACCGGTAGGTATTAAAATCCTATTTTCTCTTACGTCCTAGAGGATCCTGGGGACTCCAAAAGGACCATGGGGTCTATACCAAAGCTCCAGACCGGGCGGGAGAGTGCGGACAACTCTGCAGCGCCGACTGAGCAAACATGAGGTCCTCAGCAGCCAGGGTATCAAACTTGTAGAACTTAGCAAAAGTGTTTGAACCCGACCATGTAGTTGCTCGGCAAAGCACCTTCCTTGTAGAATGGGCCTTCACTGACTTCGACAACGGCAATCCAGCCGTAGAATGAGCATGCTGGATCGTATTACAAATCCAGCGTGCAATAGTCTGCTTGGGAGCAGGATTTCCAGTCTTGTTGGAAGCATACAGGACTAACAAAGCCTCCGTTTTCCTAACAAGAGCCGTTCTGGCGACATAAATTTTCAAAGCTCTCACGACATCGAGAGATTTTGGCACCGCACGGTATCCGTAGCCACAGGCACCACAATAGGTTGATTTATGTGAAACGAAGAAACAACCTTCGGCAGAAAATGTTGACGAGTTCTCAATTCCGCTCTATCCACATGGAAAATCAAATATGGGCTCTTGTGAGACAAAGATGCCAATTCCGACACCCGTCTGGCGGACGCCAAGGCTAAAAGCATGACCACTTTCCAAGTGAGAAATTTCAACTCAACCTTTCGCAAAGGTTCAACTCAACCTTTCGCAAAGGTTCAAACCAATTGTAACACCACGTCAAGATCCGACGGTGCCACGGGTGGCACAAACGGAGGATGGATATGCAGCACTCCCTTCACGAAAGTCTGAACTTCAGGAAGGACAACCAATTCTTTTTGAAAGAAAATAGATAAAGCCGAAATCTGCACCTTGATGGAACCCAATTTCAGGCCTGCATCCACGCCTGCCTGCAAAAAATGGAGGAAAAGACCCAGCTGAAACTCCTCCGCAGGAGCTTTCTTGGCTTCACGCCACTACACATACTTTCTCCAAATACGGTGATAATGCTTCGCCGTAACCTCCTTTCTAGCCTTAAGGAGAGTGGGGATGACTTCCCCAGGAATACCCTTTCGAGCTAGGATTTGGCGTTCAACTTCCACGCCGTCAAACGCAGCCACGGTAAGTCTTGGAATACGCATGGCCCCTGCAGTAACAGGTCCTCCCTGAGAGGAAGCGGCCAAGGATCTTCTTTGAGCAATTCCTGAAGATCCGGATACCAGGCCCTTCGTGGCCAATCTGGAACAACGAGTACTGCCGGAACCCTTGTTCATCTGATGATCCTCAACACTTTTGGAATGAGAAGAAGCGGAGGGAACACATATACCGACTGAAACACCCACGGAGTTACCAGGGCGTCCACTGCACTGGCTTGGGGGTCCCTTGACCTGGAACAATACCTCGGAAGCTTCTTGTTGAGGCGACCACCATCTTTGAGGAATTCCCCAACCTCTTTGTCACTTCTGCAAATACCTCTTGATGAAGAGCCCACTCTCCTGGATGGAGATCGTGTCTGCTGAGGAAGTCTGCTTCCCAGTTGTCCACGCCCGGGGGAAGACTGCTGACAGAGCCCTCACGTGCTTTTCCGTCCAGTGGAGAACTCTTGTGGCCTCCGCCATCGCCGCTCTGCTCTTTGTTCCGCCCTGGCGGTTGATGTACGCTACCGCTGTTATGTTGTCCGACTGAATCAGGACAGGTAGACCTCGAAGCAGGTGTTACGCTTGCAGAAGGCCGTTGTAGATGACGCTTAACTCCAGAACGTTTATGTGGAGATAAGTTTCCTGGCTTGACCATTTTGCCTGGAAACTTCTTCCCCGTGTGATTGCTCCCCAGCCTCGGAGACTTGCATCCGTAGTCAGCAGGACACAATCCTGGATTCCGAACCTGCGTCCCTCTAGAAGGTGAGAACTTTGCAGCCACCACAGGAGAGAAACTCTGGTTCTGGAAGATAGACTTATTTTCCGGTGCATGTGCAGGTGAGACCCGGACCATTTGTCCAGCAGGTCCCACTGAAACACCCGGGCATGAAACCTACCAAACGGAATGGCTTCGTAAGCCGCAACCATCTTCCCTAGCACTTGAGTGCATTGATGAATTGACACTCTTGCCGGTTTCAGAATCTCCTTGACCATGCATTGGATTTCCAGAGCTTTTTCCGCTGGAAGAAACACTCTTTGCAGTTCCGTGTCCAGGATCATGCCCAAGAAAGGCAGCCGAGTTGTCGGAATCAACGGAGACTTTGGCAAATTTAGAATCCAACCATGATGTTGCAGAACCGTCAGGGAGAGTTCCACATTTCTTAGCAACTGCTCCTTCGATCTCGCCTTTATGAGGAGATTGTCCAAATATGGGATATTTGTGACACCTTGCTTGCGTAGGAGTACCATCATTTCCGCCATCACTTTGGTGAAGACCCTCGGGGCCGTGGAAAGCCCAAATGGCAACGTCTGAAATTGGTAATGACAATCCTGCACCGCAAACCTCAGGAAAGCTTGATGTGGAGGATATATCGGGACGTGTAAGTAGGCATCTTTTATGTCGACTGACGCCATAAAATCCCCCCTTCCAGACTGGATATCACTGCTCGAAGAGATTCCATCTTGAACTTGAAAGTTTTCAAATACAGATTGAGGGATATTAGGTTCAGGATCGGTCTGACCGAGCCGTCCGGCTTTGGTACGACAAAGAGGCTTGAATAAAAACCTTCTCCCCGTTGGGACGGGGGTACCGGGACAATGACACTCTGTTGACACAGCTTTTGTATCGCAGCACTCACTACTTCCCTTTCTAGGACAGAAACTGGCAAGGCTGATTTTAAAAATCGGTGGGGGGGGGGGGGCACTTCCTGAAACTCCAGTTTGTACCCTTGGGACACTGTCTAATACCCAAGGATCTAGGCCCGAGTGAAGCCAGACCTGACTGAAGAGTCTGAGACGCGCCCCCACCGTCACGGACTCCCGTAGGGAAGCCCCAGCGTCATGCAGTGGACTTGGCAGAGGCCAGGGAGGACTTTTGGTCCTGGGAGCCTGACACAGCAGGCGAGCATTTTCCCCTTCCTCTACCTTTTGAAGCAAGGAAGGACAAGCCTCTTCCTTCTTTGTATTTATTAGGCCGAAAGGACTGCATCTGATAATGGGGTGCCTTTTTCTGTTGCGCTGGAATATAAGGAAGAAAAGATGACTTACCCGCTGTAGCGGTAGACACCAGGTCAGCGAGGCCGTCACCAAACAAGACACTATCTTTATATGGGAGAGCCTCCATAGCTTTCTTGGAGTCGGCATCAGCATTCCATTGATGAATCCACAGCGCTCTCCTGGCCGAAACTGCCATGGCATTGGCCCTTGATCCCAAGAGGCCAATATCTCTCGCCGCATCCTTTAGGTAAGCTGCAGCGTCCCCGATATAACCGAGAGTCAACATAATGTTATCCCTATCCATGGTATCCATGTCAGATGCCAAATTATCAGCCCACTTAGCAATAGCACTACTCACTCATGCCGACGCCACGGCCGGTCTGAGGAGTGCACCCGTAGTGACATAAATGGATTTTAATGTCGTTTCCTGCTTACGATCCGCAGGATCCTTGAGGGCAGCAGTGTCGGGAGACGGAAGCGCCACCTTCTTGGACAGCCATGACAGAGCTTTGTCCACATAGGGAGAGGACTCCCACTTTTCACTGTCGTTAGAGGGGAAAGGATATGCCACAAAAATTCTCTTGGGAACCTGCCACCTTTTATCAGGTGATTCCCATGCTTTTTCACAAAGAGCGTTCAATTCAGGAGAGGTGGGAAACGTCACCTCAGAATTCTTTCCCTTAAACAAACAAACAAACCCTTGTATCAGGAACAGCAGGCACTCCAGAAATATGTAAAACATCTTTAATAGCCACAATCATGTATTGAATACTCAACCAATTTTGGATGTAAACTGGCCTTACTATAGTCGACACTGGAGTCAGAGTCCGTGTCGGTATCCATATCAGCTATTTGGGTAAATTAACGCTTTTGTGACCCTGAGGGGACCTGTACCTGGGACAAGGCGTCCTCCATGGATTTTCTCCACGTTCGTGTCTGAGAATCAGATTTATCCAGCCTATCAGACAATAACGCCATATTTGCATTCAATGTACTTAACATTCACCCAATCAGCAGTCGGCAGTGCCGACAGAGTCACTCCCAAATCCTTCTCTGCGCCCCCAGCAACTTCCTCCAGGGAGGAGCACCCAGCCTCAGACATGTCGACACACCATACCGACACACACCTACTCACACTGGCTATAGGGGACAAACCCACAGGGAAGCCTGTTAGAGAAACACAGAGGGAGTATACCAGCTCACACCCCAGCGCCCATATAATACTGAATTATACTGTATAAATACTGGATTATAATATAATACTGATTGCGCTGCTATATAGCACCAAATTTCTGTCCCCCCCCCCGTTTTGCTCCCTGTACTTGATCAGGAGAGTGGAGATCCGGGGCAGCGTCTCTGCAAGTCTGTGAAGAGAGAAAATGGCGCTGGTAAGCTGTGAGGGCTAAGCCACGCCCCCACCTCGGCGCGCTGTAGTCCCGCTCAATTTCAAATATTTATACTGGCGGGGGCTTATATTTAGTGCCTAGGCACTTATAATATGTCTCTTTGCCAGTTATATTGCCTCAGTAACATGCTGCCCAGGGCGTCCCCCCTGCACCCTTGTAAGTGCCGTTGGAAGTGTGTGTGGGAGCATGGCGCGCAGCGCGACCGCTCCGCTCTACCTAGTTACTGAAGTCTTCTGCCGTCACTGAAGTCTTTTCTTCTATATACTCACCCGGCTTCTTTCTTCTGGCTTCTGTGAGGGGGTTGACGGCACGGCTCCGGGAACAAGCAGCTAGACGCACCAAGTGATCGAACCCTCTGGAGCTAATGGTGTCCAGTAGCCTAAGAAGCAGAGCCTTTAACTCAGAAGAAGTAGGTCTGACTTCTCTCCCCTCACTCCCACGACGCAGGGAGCCTGTAATCAGCAGGTCTGCCTGAAAATAAAAAACCTAACAGAAAGTCTTTTCAGAGAAACTCAGGAGAGCTCCCCTAGTGTGTGGCCAGTCTCTCTGGGCCCAGAATCTAACTGAGGTCTGGAGGAGGTGCATAGAGGGAGGAGCCAGTTCACACCCATTCAAAGTCTTATAGTGTGCCTATGTCTCCTGCGGATCCCGTCTATACCCCATGGTCCTTTTGGAGTCCCCAGCATCCTCTAGGACGTAAGAGAAATATACGTTATGGTAAGAACTTACCGTTGATAACGGGATTTCTCTTATGTCCACAGGATAACATTGGGATATTGTCGAGCGACAGCAAAAATGGCACCAACACGGTCACAAGCTTTCTGGCCTCCCAGGATGCATTGGGGCCTTCACCATATAGTCCCGCCCCCTGACTCAGTCAGATCAGTTCTTTCCACAGTGATTTTAGGTAGGAACATCAGATAGAGACCTGTTTAGGCGATAAGAACACACATGCACACCCTTCCATACAAGAAGGAAGAGGTTTTAGCGATTGTCTAGATCCTCAAATCAGATGCGTCAGGGTGGGATCCCTGTGGACATAAGAGAAATAACGTTATCAACGGTTCTTACCATAACGTATATTTCTCTGGCTGGGTCCACAGGATAACATTGGGATTCCCAAAGCCATTTTAGTGGTGGGGACGCTCCTGATTGCACAGGAGGACCTTTCGCCCAAAGGCTGCGTCATGAGAGGCAAAAGTATCCAAGGCATAATTTCTAAAGAATGTGTTTATGGAAGACCATGTGGCTACCCTACATATCTGTTCTGCTGAAGCACCCTGTTGTGCTGCCCAAGAAGGACCTACCTTGCGTGTAGAGTGTGCAGAGACATTAGCCGGAATAGGGAGATCTGCATGAGAATAAGCTTCTGATATTACCATTCAGAGCCATCTCGCCAGCGTCTGTTTACTAGCAGGCCATTCTCTTCTATGGAATCCGTAGAGGATGAAGAGAGAATCTGTTTTCCTGATGGCACTAGTACGATCTATGTAGATTCTTAAAGCCCGGACCACGTCCAGCAACGCTTCCCCCACAGAAAGTCCCGATACCTGAAAAGCTGGGACTACAATCTCTTCATTCAGGTGAAACTTTGATACCACCTTTGGAAGATAGCTAGATCTCGTTCTGAGAACTGCTCTGTCTGGAAAAAAACTTAGGAAAGGAGACTTACATGATAATGCTCCTAAATCGGACACTCTTCTGGCTGACACCATTGCCAGTAAAAAAAGAACTTTAACCGTTAACCACTTAAGATCTGCTCTCTCAAGTGGTTCAAACAGAGGACCCTGGAGAAATTTAAGAACTAAATTCAAATCCCAGGGAGCTGCAGGAGGAACAAATGGAGGTTGAATATGTACTACTCCTTGAAAAAAAATGTACGTACATCCTGTAAATCAGCAATCTTCTGCTGAAACCATACAGTGAATGCTGAAACTTGAACCCTCAAGGAAGCAACTTTCAACCCTTTATCCAATCCTAAAAACAAACAATAATGATAGGATACCGTGCGCCAATGATGGCTGCCTCTGATTTCAGGAAATGTACAAAGAAGTGTCACCCCACACTCCAGAAATCGTTGTGGTCAAAAGAATGCCATTAGAATCCAGAGGCGCTCAAAGAAAACATAAAATAAACATTCATAGTGCATCATACATATACAAGACTAAGTCAGGTGAAAATCTTTTAGTAAGCCTAGTACCTATAAATGAGTCTACTTTTTTAAGAGTAGACAATCGCGCTTTTTGGGGGGAGCGGAAGTTCCACCAGTATGAGTTCTGAATGACTCTGGTCTTCCACTCCACAAGTGTTACCCAAAAAAGAAAGATAGAAAACCTCCAATGGTGCAATATTTTTTATTCCCTGTACTGAACATATACAAGACAGGGATAAGGGTGGTCTCTCACCATATGAAGTGGTCTACAAAGTAGACAATACCAGCAAGTTTTTAAAGATGGTCACACTCGGGCGTCCCCGGAACCAGCCGTTCAGCTCCACAGGTGATGTCCCAACCGTCTCCCTCACAACAGACAAGTCCTCCTGCCGACGCATTTCGACACAAGCAGTGTCTTCATCAAGTGTCTTTATCCAATCCTGCCTGAAGGAAATCCAAAATCCTAGCTACTTTAAAAGATCTCGGCTTGAAATTTTTTCCAGTACACCAATGAATATAGGCTTGCCATATTCTATGATACACACGGGCCGAAGGCTTTCTTGCCCTAAGCATAGTTTGGATTACTTGTTTCGAAAATCCTTTCGCCTCTAAGATAGAGGTTTCAACAGCCACACCGTCAAAGACAGGCGATCCAGATGACTGTGACAACAAGGACCCTGCATTAGCAGATCTGGACGTTGAGGGACCATTATCGGTACTTCCCTGGACATCCTCAACAGATCTGTGTACCAATGCCTACTTGGCCAAGCTGGAGCTATTAGAATGATTGCTCCTTTTGCCTGTTTTATCTTTCTCACTACTCTGGGTAACATAGATATTGTCGGGAACAGATACGCCAGCTGAAACCTTCATTCTACTGACAGTGCGTCTACAAGGACCGCTCCTGGGTCGCTTGTTCTCGATCCATACCTTGGAACGTTGTTGTTCAGACGAGACGCTATAAGGTCTATCTCTGGTAGACCCCACCTGTTCACCAGTGTCTGAAACACTTCTGGGTGTAGTGCCCATTCGGTTTCAATGGTGTGTCGACTGAGAAAATCCGCTTCCCAGTTTAGTACACCCGAGACAAATACTGCTGACAATGCTGGGAGATGGAGTTCTGCCCATTTTAGAATGGGAGTTACTTCCTCCATCAGTCTCTTGCTGTGAGTTCCTCCTTGATGATTGAGGTATGCTACTGCTGTCGCATTGTCTGAGCAGATCTGGACTGGTCTTCCTTGTAGATTGTCCTTTGCCTGAACCAGAGCCAAGTAAATGGCCCTTATTTCTAACAGATTTATTGGCAGGCGACTTTCCCTTGCGGTCCACTTTCCTTGGAACCATAGGCTTCCGAGTACCGCCCCCAGCCCAGCAGGCTGGCATCTGTTGTCAGGACTTGCCACTCTTTTATCCAAAAGGGTCTCCCCTTGTTTAAATGGTCTGTCTGTAGCCACCACGCTAGAGACCTTTTTACATTTACTGGAATCTTTATCATCTGCTTCTTTATCGTCTGAAGATTTCCATTCCATTTGCTCAGAATAAGGTGCTGCAATGGTCTGGAGTGGAATTGCGCATATTGCACCATGTCGAAGGTTGATACCATCAGACCCAACAGTCGCATTGCTGCATGGACTGACATTGTCTGGGCTTGCAACACTTCCTGAGCCATGACCTGGACCTTGACTATCTTTTTCTCTGGTAAGAGAACTTTCTGTAGGTCTGAATCCAATATGGCTCCCAAATGAACCATCCGCTGTCATGGATTCAGAGACTACTTTTCCCAATTTATGAGCCACCCGTGTCTCTGTAAACAAACTATCGTCTGTTGAAGATGGCTCAACAGTAAATCTTGCGACTGTGCTAAGATTAACAGGTCATCTAGAGATGGGAATATTCTTATCCCGTTTGCGCAGACAAGCTGCCATAACCACCATGATCTTGGTAAACACCCTGGGGGCTGTAGCTAGCCCGAAAGGCAGAGCTTGGAACTAGAAATGTTCCTGGAGGATGGCAAACCTGAGGTAACACTGATGCGACAGTGCTATAGGCACATGCAGGTAAGCATCCCGTACATCCAGAGATACCATGTAATCTCCCGGTTCCATAGCCAACATTATAGAACGTAACGTCTCCATGTGGAACTTCGGGATCCATATGTATTTGTTCAACATTTTCAGATTTAGAATTGGTCGATATGACCCATTTGGCTTCTGGATTAGAAATAAATTGGAGTAAAACCCCTGTCCCCTTTGTGATGGAGGTATTGGGACAATCACACCTGACTGCAGTAATTTTTGGACTGCTTCTTGCAGGGCATTGGCCTTCGACTCTATACGAGACGGGCTGGTGCAAAAAAATCTTTGATTAGGCTGCCTCCTGAATGGGAACCCATACCCCTGAGCTACTACCTTCTGCACCCAAGCATCTGCTGTTGACTATTGCCATATGTGTGCAAAAAGGAGTCGGCCCCCAACCCTGGAATCCTCCCAGTCTCTTCAGGCTGACTGTTTCTGTTCAGGTTTGGAAGCTGGCTTTTTGCTAGCCCACTGCTTCCTACCCCTGGATTTAAACTGGGGTTGCTTTGGCTCCTCTTTAGCTTTCGCTTTGCCAACGAAATGAGCAAAATTTTAAACCCTTGGATTTAGGGTTATAAGCCGCCGGAAATCTGACCTTTTTCGATTCACCCTCTGACTGTCAAGGCTGAAGCTTTAGAAGCAACTGTACCTACATCAAATGCTGCTTCTTCTAAATACTGGGTAGATTTTCTTAAACGGCAAACACGATCCTCTTGCTCCCTAGTAGAAGGGATGTCATTCTCTAGTTCCTCTATCCATTCGCCCATTGCCTTTGCTACCCAGGCCGAAGCCATAGCAGGTCTTACCACTGCTCCTACTAGAGAAAAAATATTTTTCAAAAGGCTCTCTACCCTTGTCTGTGACATCATTCAATGAGGTAGATGACAGTGGTAAAGCAGATTTATGCACGAGTCGCAGAACATGTGCATCTACTTTTGGAGGAACTTCTCTTTTCGAACAATCCACAGCAGGAAATGGATAATAAGAATCCCATCTCTTAGGAATCTTATACTTTTTACTGGGCGCTGCCCAAGACTCATCCATCATTTCCGTCAGCTCATCTGACGCTGGGAATTCAGCTTTCACTGATTTTGTTCATTTAAATACAGGTGCTTTAGCTTTTAACACTGTCTTGGCTGGCTCTTCCAATAAGAGAACAGCCTTCACAGCATTAATAAGTTCAGCTACATCTTCTGCACTAAAGCTCTGCGACTGATCATCATACGGAGTTGAATCTATTGTATCATCATCCGATGTATCATCTTGTGTAGTCTGCCACACAGACGTATCTGTCTTAGTCTTACCTGTCCCTTGGTTGCTTGTAGAGGCTACTGGAACCAAACCATAGGAAAGGAGCTGCATGTATGGGTTCATAGTGTAACCTAACCCTTGAGGTGGTGTTACTGGAGTTAACCTGTCCGCTATTGAAGACAGAGTCTTTGCGAACATATTCCATGGTGGCTCTGTTGGTGGTTGAACCAACTCCTGTTTTGTACTTCGCTGAAAAGCTAAACAGTTTGCACACAAACCCTCATAAGTGACCAATTGATTCATATCAATTACCCCTGACTTAGAAGATAAGCATGTTAGGGCTGTAGGAGTGCTTGATAAATTCTCATCACTTTTGCCGCTCACAGACATGGTATTAACCTGTTATTGACTGCACAATTTGTGACTGAAAATCACCCTACATGTCAGTATATAGAGGTGAGATCAATCTGACCAGAGTGCACCTGCTTTGAGGGTCAGAACAAGACTGACATTACACAGGAAAGTCAGCACACATACTAGCAGTCAATCACATGTTAAAGCATTAGACATTGCCATATGAGAATACAACCTCCATAACAACTTATACATAAGTAGGAAAATTGTACTTCTGTTTTAAACTGGTTCTTTTTTTCAACATAGCATGCAGAAAAACACAGTGACAGGTCTCATATATAATAGGTACTAAAAATTAACAATGCATACTAAGAAGTAGAGAGAATTTTTAGTACTGTATACCCTGCTTCCGTAGAGCGGGATACAGGGAGACTCACCACACCTCTATATCCAAGCAAATACACTCATAAGACGCTGAGTGGATTCAGACGCTACTGGTGTACACTGCCACTCTTGATAACGGATAACGGACACAGACGCTGAGCGACTTCCACGTGTATGCAGACGCTAAGGCCTGCGACTCGGTCTGGGCGGGTTTATCTCCAGTGTACACAACCGCAGCGCCTAAGCTGCGACAGAGTACCCTCGTGGTAGCGTCTGAGCCGGAAGTGAGGTCATTTAGTTCATGAAAGGAGAAACACGCGGGAACTGGCCATGAACTCTGAGGGACGGCCAGGAGAGCGTCCGAATCCCCCTGTTGACTTAAACTCCCAGGATCGCGGCCTCTACTTAGTCCTGGCACCTATGATCCCCGGTGCGTAGCGCTGTCGCACTCCAGATGTTCGGCGCATCAACACACTGTTTGTAGTCTCCACCAAAATCAGTGTAGCTGTGTCCTGACCCCTCTAGTAAGAGGAAGTCCATAGACTCACCGTCTCCCCATGCTCCGGCCACAGCCTGGTTACGTCTGCTGGACCTGCTAGAACATCCGACACAGACGCCCGTCGAGACAGCACTGATACTCGAAGGTAAGCATTGTTGCGACCCGGTGGGGAGTTGTTGGAGCGACTCTTTCTAGAATGCGCTTAAGACGCTGTTAAGATAAGTCGCTCAAAAAAAAAAAAATATAGTAAGTCTATAAAAATAAAATAATAAAAGCTTGAGGCTGCTCTCACAGCAGCCCTATGACCATGCGGCTTCCTGCCGCACCAAGCAAAGCACTGATCTGACTGAGTCAGGGGGCGGGACTATATGGTGAAGGCACCAATGCATCCTGGGAGGCCAGAAAGCTTGTGACCGTGTTGGTGCCATTTTCGCTGTCGCTCGACAATATCCCAATGTTATCCTGTGGACCCAGCCAGAGAAATAGCATGTGCAGAGAGAGTTAGATTTGGGTGGGGTGTATTCATACTGAAATCTAAACTGCAGTGTAAAAATAAAGCAACCAGTATTTACCCTGCACAGAATCACTATAACTCACCCAAATCTAACTCTCTCTGCAAATGTTATATCTGCCACACCTGCAGTGCACATGGGGGGTAATTCCAAGTTGATCGCAGCAGGATTTTTGATAGCAATTGGGCAAAACCATGTGCACTGCAGGGGAGGCAGATATAACATGTGCAGAAAGAGTTAGATTTGGGTGGGTTATTTTATTTCTGTGCAGGGTAAATACTGGCTGCTTTATTTTTACACTGTAAATTAGATTGCAGATTGAACACACCCCACCCAAATCTAACTCTCTCAGCACGTGTTATATCTGCCTCCCCTGCAGTGCACATGGTTTTGCCCAATTGCTAACAATAAATCCTGCTGCGATCAACTTGGAATTACCCCCATGGTTTTGCCCAACTGCTAACAAATTTGCTGCAGGACGAGAGGTCCACTCTGTTGAAATTTCCTGCATGGCAGCATGCAATGAAGCAACCTCCTGATCTACCCCCTAATAATGGAGCAAAAGTGATCACACTGCAGACTAGATTCTGTTTACAAGGCCAAGTTGAATGTTGACATTAGCAGTTTGTAGAAGCCTGGTATATATAAAGCTTATAACTGTTGAGATAGGTTAATTAGGTATGGTTTGTGTTTGGGTGCAATAATTATTTTGCTTATTGATTTAATACAGAAATACAGTGCGTTGTCTGCTGCAGTGGAACATTATCACAGTTCACCAAGTGAAGGAAAGGTTTTTAGTAACATTTTTGTAAAATAAATACAAGGAATGAAATATGCACCTTAGGAGTTCCAATGTGGTAATAATTGAAAGTTTTTTCTGTGCCCCTGTCTACAGAAGAAACTTTGAAGGTAAACAAATTTTGTTTACCAAATACCTAGACCATTTTCAATATTCTGTGCCCAATGTTTAAACATCAGTAACATTGTTGTTCCTTCGGGATCCAGTCATGTAACCGGCGCTCGGCATCCCGGCGGTCACCATGCCGACACCGGGAGCCCGAGCGATCGAAAGCCCTACAATCAGCATGCCGACTAACAGGGACTATTCCCACTAGACTGGGAATAGAACCTGTGGTGAGTGCCGTGAGCCCGCAAGGGGCTTTGTTGCACTTGCACCACAAACCCCACCCCCCTCGCCAGCATTCTGAAGCCAAAAATCACAGGGTCGGTATGCTGACCGCCGGGACCCCCACAGCCGGTTACCCAGCCCCAACCCATGCATTCAATGCCCCATCCCTAATTTAGACTATATAAACTTTCATCCTGGACCTTGTTTAAAGCATTGCATTTGGTACCTACAATTTAAAACTCAAATGAATATCAACAAAATTATTTTCAATAATTTAATGTTAAAATGAAAATAAAAGATTTTAAAGAGCCATATGCTTAAAATCTATTTGGCTTTATCTTGTGTACAATCATATCAATATATCTACTAATGCCACAAAAAACTAAAAATGTATACAACAGAAAGTGGCTCGCTTGAACTGCATTGTATTGCAACACCTGAATTGGTAGTGTGTTGCAACACATTACCAAAGTGCTTAGACTTGAGAAGGTAAATTATTGTTGTAGTAGAAATTTGACAATTAGAAATTCCTATACAGCTAGTTACAATTCAACAGACAGGATAGTGGGCCACTGACTTGATACTTATATATCAAAGGCTATAATGGACTTAACAGCAGGGTGTAAGGGGCATAATAGGGATGCACAATGTCAGCATTTGTATAGAAATTCCTGCGCAACAAATTGCCGATAATACCAAGCATTTGTCACTTCTGCTCTTCACTTGCAAGGAAACTACAATGTGCACAGGTTCAAGTCAGCTATTAGCATTTAGAAGACTTTGGGTGGTATAAGTCAACAACATCTGCAGAGCCAGGCTGTACAATATAATAGTTCTTCTTTAAAAGCTTTTTTTCAAAAAAATTAAAAGCAAAAATGCTTTATGGACAATACTTAATGGTAAAATAATAGCATTCGTTTTTTGACAAGCCACTCAAAACATTGAGTATGTGCTGGGACCACTGTTCTCCCTGGCTCCTGCTGTGTGGAAGAGGCGTGTACTACACGTTGTAAGCCAATATCCACTGAATGTGGCTTGCTGTGAATAGTAGGCATGCCAACATTCTGTAGGCCCAAGTTTGTATTTAACAAATAGCAAGATGGTCAAAAAAAAAAAAAAAAAAAAAACTAGGATATATTTTTTCTTCCTTTTTCAAAAAAAAGTTTGTGGAGAAATGTAAATCAAGATAAACAAAAAGGAAAGCCACACAAATCAGTGGTGTGACAGAAGTTACCTGAGGATTGCATCCTATAGCAAACAATGCTTATAAAACATAGCATTGATTAAGATACTGTGACTTTTACACATGGAAACTTAAAACAAATGAATGTCATTTCACCTTGGCCACTAGAATATCTGTATCTGTTTACTGTTCTAGCCATTCTACACCAGGATTAATACACAATTTGCTCATGATGATCTTTCTTGGAAAACCACTGGATTTAAGACACATACCATTAAAAACAGGTCCAAATACCACTGTATCTTGACTAGTCATCTTTTTGCCAAGAACAATTAAATAAACTAAAATTTACATCCATGTAGAAGACATTAAGTAATGACTTTGTTGACATAGGAACATCAATTGTTTAACAGGATGACAATACACCACTAAACACAGATCTCGTTTTATGAAAGAAAAAAAAAATCCCCTTATTTGAATGTCATTTTCTTTACATACATAAATAGAAGTGCTGGAATCTGCTAGTGTGTCCTTGATCAAAGTGACGCTCATAAAAACTGCAAGCACAGGAAAAACAAAAATCTGCATATAAAAACAAAAAGCAAAAAAATAAAAAAATATATAAAATAAAAATAGAATACAGATTTATGCTACTATGTACTCTCTTAAAAAAAAAAAAAAAAAAACAGCATGGATACACGGAAGTATCTGAATTCTAGTACCAAATGAAAGAATTTACATATAAAATAAACAAAACACACAAAACAACTGTCAAGATGTAGTACTTGACCGTATAAAGTTAGATCAGTCATTCATGGTACGTAAAAGGAGTTGTGCCATTTAAATAAATAAAAAATAAAAAACAGCCACACACAATTAAGTATAACAGAAGTGCTGCTTCAGTCCATCTTTCTACAAGAAATGCTGTTTTTAGTCTTGCTAGGGTAAGAAGAAATTGAATACGCAGTTTAAGAAAGTCAAATCGCTAAATTTACAAACATTACATAAAAGTGCTTCTTATTTAACCCTAAACTTACATATAGTATTAGACTGATGCCATTGTCACAATGATCTGCCAAAATAACTGTTTCTTGTAGAAAGATATTTTCACAGATTACATATTCCTTTTCAGGCAGCAGTGCTGCTCAAGTTACATTTTGCTACTGCAATTAGCTGAGTCACCGGAAAGAACCCCAGATAAAATGTTCTAAAAGGTTTTGTTAAGTTACAGGTCAGTCTGTTATAAAACTATAACTTCACATCAAAAGTTTTAAAAATAGGTTTAAGAAACAAAATTGAAAACAAAAAAAGCCTCAGAATATTATCTACAAATCTGACTGATGTGTGGTAAGGTGTTCTGGTGTCAAAGGTGGTTGGTTTTCCAACTTTTGTGATGGAATGTGTGGTGCTACAAAAGGTCCTTGTGTTATGGAAACAGGAGTCTCTGCCAGCTCCATTTTCACACTGGTGGCTTCAATGCCTGGAGGTGGAATATCGCAGCTGTGGTCTGTTTCTAAGGGCTGTCTCTCTTTGTTGGGGCTGTACTGCTTCAGGCGTATGTGCCATGCCAAGCTGCACACTGCAGACACAGTCTTAAACTGGTGGATGACATTGCGAGGGATAAAATAGATGTCATTATCACACAATTGGATGCGTGCATAACGGATCCCCTCGCGACGCATTTGGTTGAGCTTTGCTTCATCCACCCATTGCACACACTGGAAAAGAAGAAAAAAAAAAAAAAAAAAAAAAAAAAGGAACAAAATATTAGAGATATATAATATAATATAATATAATATATCAGGAGATCATTAAGAGAGGCAAAGGATAGCCAAGGGCCGGATGTAATGGAATGCAAGACAGCCAGAGTGCCAAAATTCCGGCTAAACGCATGGTTTTTATTCCCAAAGCAGCAAACATTTACAAGGCAAATCCAACCTGGTTTTGCCTTGCATATGTCTGCTGCTTTGTAGGGGGGGAAGGGGGGGAGAAGGAGACTGCGTTGGGTCGGAATCTGAGCTCTGGCCATCTCAAGCTCCATTACATCCACCCCCAAGGGGGGGGGGGGGGGGGGGGGGGGGCAAATATACACAAACAAACAAAACCAAAACACAAACAAAAACACAAACCCTGAAATGTTCAGAACAGCATATTTTCAGAAATAAAAAAAATGATTTTAATTACCTACCAGTAAATCCTTTTTACTTAATCTGCAGAGGATACTGGGGTCCATTTAGTACCATGGGGTATAGACGGGTCCTCTAGGAGCCATGGGCACTTTAAGAATTTGATAATGTGGGCTGGCTACTCCCTCTATGCCCCTCCTACCAGACAATCAGTCTAGGAAACTGTACTCGTGGAGACGGACATACTTTGAGAAAAGGATAGATAAAAGGATAGTGGTGCGATTCCGAACCCGCACACACAAGAGGAAAGCCAAGCTAACCGAACTTGAAAGAGGAACAGCAACGGCTGAACCAACAATACATAACCAAGTAACAGTGCAGGAAGAATGAAGCACTGGACGGGCGCCCAGTATCCTCTACAGACTACGAGAAAAGGATTTACTGGTAGGTAATTAAAATCCTATTTTCTCTTACGTCCTAGAGGATACTGGGGTCCATTTAGTACCATGGGGATGTACCAAAGCTCCCAAACCAGGTGGGAGAGTGGTGAGGTTCCTGCAGAACTGACTGACCAAATTGAAGGTCCTCAGAGGCCAAAGTATTGAACTTGTAAAAATAAGATTTTACTTACCGATAAATCTATTTCTCGGAGTCCGTAGTGGATGCTGGGGTTCCTGAAAGGACCATGGGGAATAGCGGCTCCGCAGGAGACAGGGCACAAAAAGTAAAGCTTTTCCAGATCAGGTGGTGTGCACTGGCTCCTCCCCCCATGACCCTCCTCCAGACTCCAGTTAGGTACTGTGCCCGGACGAGCGTACACAATAAGGGAGGATTTTGAATCCCGGGTAAGACTCATACCAGCCACACCAATCACACCGTACAACTTGTGATCTAAACCCAGTTAACAGTATGATAACAGCGGAGCCTCTGAAAGATGGCTTCCTTCAACAATAACCCGAATTAGTTAACAATAACCATGTACAATTATTGCAGATAATCCGCACTTGGGATGGGCGCCCAGCATCCACTACGGACTCCGAGAAATAGATTTATCGGTAAGTAAAATCTTATTTTCTCTATCGTCCTAGTGGATGCTGGGGTTCCTGAAAGGACCATGGGGATTATACCAAAGCTCCCAAACGGGCGGGAGAGTGCGGATGACTCTGCAGCACCGAATGAGAGAACTCCAGGTCCTCCCTAGCCAGAGTATCAAATTTGTAAAATTTTACAAACGTGTTCTCCCCTGACCACGTAGCTGCTCGGCAGAGTTGTAATGCCGAGACCCCTCGGGCAGCCGCCCAAGATGAGCCCACCTTCCTTGTGGAGTGGGCCTTTACAGATTTAGGCTGTGGCAGGCCTGCCACAGAATGTGCAAGTTGTATTGTGCTACAGATCCAACGAGCAATCGTCTGCTTAGACGCAGGAGCACCCATCTTGTTGGGTGCATACAATATAAACAACGAGTCAGATTTTCTGACTCCAGCTGTCCTTGCAATATATATTTTTAATGCTCTGACAACGTCCAGTAACTTGGAGTCCTCCAAGTCACTTGTAGCCGCAGGCACTACAATAGGCTGGTTCAGATGAAATGCTGACACCACCTTAGGGAGAAAATGCGGACGAGTCCGCAGTTCTGCCCTGTCCGAATGGAAAATCAGATATGGGCTTTTGTAAGATAAAGCTGCCAGTTCTGACACTCTCCTGGCCGAAGCCAGGGCTAGAAGCATGGTCACTTTCCATGTGAGATATTTCAAATCCACCTTTTTTAGTGGTTCAAACCAATGAGATTTTAGAAATTCCAAAACCACATTGAGATCCCACGGTGCCACTGGAGGCACCACAGGCGGCTGTATATGCAGCACTCCCTTAACAAAGGTCTGGACTTCAGGGACTGAAGCCAATTCTTTTTGAAAGAAAATCGACAGGGCCGAAATTTGAACCTTAATAGATCCCAATTTGAGACCCATAGACAATCCTGATTGCAGGAAATGTAGGAATCGACCCAGTTGAAATTCCTCCGTCGGAGCACTCCGATCTTCGCACCACGCAACATATTTTCGCCAAATTCGGTGATAATGTTGCACGGTTACTTCCTTCCTCGCTTTAATCAAAGTAGGAATGACTTCTTCCGGCATGCCTTTTTCCTTTAGGATCCGGCGTTCAACCGCCATGCCGTCAAACGCAGCCGCGGTAAGTCTTGAAACAGACAGGGACCCTGCTGAAGCAAGTCCCTCCTTAGAGGTAGAGGCCACGGATCTTCCGTGAACATCTCTTGAAGTTCCGGGTACCAAGTCCTTCTTGGCCAATCCGGAACCACTAGTATCGTTCTCACGCCTCTTTGCCGTATAATTCTCAATACTTTTGGTATGAGAGGCAGAGGAGGAAACACATACACCGACTGGTACACCCAAGGCGTTACCAGCGCGTCCACAGCTATTGCCTGCGGATCTCTTGACCTGGCGCAATACCTGTCCAGTTTTTTGTTGAGGCGAGACGCCATCATGTCCACCATCGGTCTTTCCCAACGGGTTACCAGCATGTGGAAGACTTCTGGATGAAGTCCCCACTCTCCCGGGTGAAGATCGTGTCTGCTGAGGAAGTCTGCTTCCCAGTTGTCCACTCCCGGGATGAACACTGCTGACAGTGCTATCACATGATTCTCTGCCCAGCGAAGAATCCTTGCAGCTTCTGCCATTGCACTCCTGCTTCTTGTGCCGCCCTGTCTGTTCACATGGGCGACTGCCGTGATGTTGTCCGACTGGATCAACACCGGTTTTCCTTGAAGCAGAGGTTCTGCCTGGCTTAGAGCATTGTATATTGCTCTTAGTTCCAATATGTTTATGTGAAGAGACGTTTCCAGGCTCGTCCATACTCCCTGGAAGTTTCTTCCTTGTGTGACTGCTCCCCAGCCTCTCAGGCTGGCGTCCGTGGTCACCAGGATCCAATCCTGTATGCCGAATCTGCGGCCCTCCAATAGATGAGGACTCTGCAACCACCACAGAAGAGACACCCTTGTCCTTGGAGACAGGGTTATCCGTAGGTGCATCTGAAGATGCGACCCTGACCATTTGTCCAACAGATCCCTTTGGAAAATTCTTGCGTGGAATCTGCCGAATGGAATTGCTTCGTAAGAAGCCACCATTTTTCCCAGGACTCTTGTGCATTGATGTACAGACACCTTTCCTGGTTTTAGGAGGTTCCTGACAAGCTCGGATAACTCCTTGGCTTTTTTCTCCGGGAGAAAAACCTTTTTCTGAACCGTGTCCAGAATCATCCCTAGGAACAGCAGACGAGTTGTCGGCATTAACTGGGATTTTGGAATATTCAGAATCCACCCGTGCTGTTTTAGCACTTCTTGAGACAGTGCTAATCCCATCTCTAGCTGTTCTCTGGACCTTGCCCTTATTAGGAGATCGTCCAAGTATGGGATAATTAATACGCCTTTTCTTCGAAGAAGAATCATCATCTCGGCCATTACCTTTGTAAAGACCCGAGGTGCCGTGGACAATCCGAACGGCAGCGTCTGAAACTGATAGTGACAGTTTTGTACAACGAACCTGAGGTACCCCTGGTGTGAGGGGTAAATTGGAACGTGGAGATACGCATCCTTGATGTCCTAGGATACCATAAAGTCCCCCTCTTCCAGGTTCGCTATCACTGCTCTGAGTGACTCCATCTTGAACTTGAACTTCTTTATGTACAGGTTCAAGGACTTCAGATTTAGAATAGGCCTTACCGAGCCATCCGGCTTCGGTACCACAAAAAGAGTGGAATAATACCCCTTCCCTTGTTGTAGAAGAGGTACCTTGACTATCACCTGCTGAGAGTACAGCTTGTGAATGGCTTCCAAAACCGTCTCCCTTTCGGAGGGGGACGTTGGTAAAGCAGACTTCAGGAAACGGCGAGGTGGATCTGTCTCTAATTCCAACCTGTACCCCTGAGATATTATCTGCAGGATCCAGGGATCTACTTGCGAGTGAGCCCACTGCGCGCTGTAATTTTTGAGGCGACCCCCCACCGTCCCCGAGTCCGCTTGAGAAGCCCCAGCGTCATGCTGAGGCTTTTGTAGAAGCCGGGGAGGGCTTCTGTTCCTGGGAAGGAGCTGCCTGTTGCTGTCTCTTCCCTCGACCTCTGCCTCGTGGCAGATATGAATAGCCCTTTGCTCTCTTATTTTTAAAGGAACGAAAGGGCTGCGGTTGAAAGGTCGGTGCCTTTTTCTGTTGGGGAGTGACTTGAGGTAGAAAGGTGGATTTCCCGGCTGTAGCCGTGGCCACCAAATCTGATAGACCGACTCCAAATAACTCCTCCCCTTTATACTGCAAAACTTCCATATGCCGTTTTGAGTCCGCATCGCCTGTCCACTGTCGCGTCCATAAAGTTCTTCTGGCCGAAATGGACATAGCACTTACCCGTGATGCCAGTGTGCAGATATCCCTCTGTGCATCACGCATATAAAGAAATGCATCCTTTATTTGTTCTAACGACAGTAAAATATTGTCCCTGTCCAGGGTATCAATATTTTCAATCAGGGACTCTGACCAAACTACCCCAGCACTGCACATCCAGGCAGTCGCTATAGCTGGTCGTAGTATAACACCTGCATGTGTGTATATACTTTTTTGGATATTTTCCATCCTCCTATCTGATGGATCTTTAAGTGCGGCCGTCTCAGGAGAGGGTAACGCCACTTGTTTAGATAAGCGTGTTAGCGCCTTGTCCACCCTAGGAGGTGTTTCCCAGCGCTCCCTAACCTCTGGCGGGAAAGGGTATAATGCCAATAATTTCTTTGAAATTATCAGCTTTTTATCAGGGGCAACCCACGCTTCATTACACACGTCATTTAATTCTTCTGATTCAGGAAAAACTATAGGTAGTTTTTTCACACCCCACATAATACCCTGTTTAGTGGTACCTGTAGTATCAGCTAAATGTAACGCCTCCTTCATTGCCAAAATCATATAACGTGTGGCCCTACTGGAAAATACGGTTGATTCGTCACCGTCACCACTGGAGTCATCGCCTGTGTCTGGGTCTGTGTCGACCGACTGAGGCAAAGGGCGTTTCACAGCCCCTGACGGTGTTTGAGTCGCCTGGACAGGCACTAATTGATTGTCCGGCCGTCTCATGTCGTCAAACGACTGCTTTAGCGTGTTGACACTATCCCGTAGTTCCATAAATAAAGGCATCCATTCTGGTGTCGACTCCCTAGGGGGTGACATCCTCATATTTGGCAATTGCTCCGCCTCCACGCCAATATCGTCCTCATACATGTCGACACACACGTACCGACACACAGCAGACACACAGGGAATGCTCCTAACGAAGACAGGACCCACTAGCCCTTTGGGGAGACAGAGGGAGAGTTTGCCAGCACACACCAAAAGCGCTATATATATATATATCAGGGATAGCCTTATAATAAGTGCTCCCTTATAGCTGCTTTGTTATATCAAAATATCGCCATAAATTTGCCCCCCCTCTCTGTTTTACCCTGTTTCTGTAGTGCAGTGCAGGGGAGAGACTTGGGAGCCGTCCTGACCAGCGGAGCTGTGAGAGGAAATGGCGCCGTGTGCTGAGGAGATAGGCCCCGCCCCTTTTCTGGCGGGCTCGTCTCCCGCTATTTAGAGAAATCAGGCAGGGGTTAAATATCTCCATATAGCCTCTGGGGGCTATATGTGAGGTATTTTTAGCCTTTATATAGGTTACATTTGCCTCCCAGGGCGCCCCCCTCCCAGCGCCCTGCACCCTCAGTGACTGCCGTGTGAAGTGTGCTGAGAGGAAAATGGCGCACAGCTGCAGTGCTGTGCGCTACCTTTAGAAGACTGCAGGAGTCTTCAGCCGCCGATTCTGGACCTCTTCTGACTTCAGCATCTGCAAGGGGGCCGGCGGCGCGGCTCCGGTGACCATCCAGGCTGTACCTGTGATCGTCCCTCTGGAGCTTGATGTCCAGTAGCCAAGAAGCCAATCCATCCTGCACGCAGGTGAGTTGACTCCTTCTCCCCTCAGTCCCTCGCTGCAGTGATCCTGTTGCCAGCAGGAATCACTGTAAAATAAAAAACCTAGCTAAACTTTTTCTAAGCAGCTCTTTAGGAGAGCCACCTAGATTGCACCCTTCTCGGCCGGGCACAAAAATCTAACTGGAGTCTGGAGGAGGGTCATGGGGGGAGGAGCCAGTGCACACCACCTGATCTGGAAAAGCTTTACTTTTTGTGCCCTGTCTCCTGCGGAGCCGCTATTCCCCATGGTCCTTTCAGGAACCCCAGCATCCACTAGGACGATAGAGAAACTTAGCAAACGTATTGGTACCTGACCAAGTAGCTGCTCGGCAGAGCTATAAGGCCGAGACACCCCAGGCAGCCACCCAGGGAGAACCCACTGACCTAGCAGAGTGGGCCTGTATAGATTTTGGACATGGCAAACTTGCCGTGGAATAAGCATGCTGGATAGTAACGGATCCAGCGTGCAATTGTCTGCTTTGAAGCAGGACACCCAATCTTATTGGGATCATAAAGAAAAAAAAAAAAGAAAGAAAAAACAGGATTTTAATACCGACCGGTAAATCCTTTTCTCCTAGTCCGTAGAGGATGCTGGGGTCCACTTCAGTACCATGGGGTATAGATGGTTCTGCAGGAGCCATGGGCACTCTAAAGGGCCCTACACACTGGCCGACATCAGCCAAAGATATGAACGATCTCGTTCATAAATGAACGAGATACCGTTCATATCTTTGAGTGTGGAGGCTCCAGCGATGAACGATGCGCGGCCCCGCGCACGTTCATCGCTGGTCCCCCGTCGGCTGTACATGCAGGCCAATATGGACGATCTCGTCCATATTTGCCTGCACTTCAATGCAGCCAGGTGACGGGGGGAGTGAAGAAACTTCACTCCCCCCGTCACTGCCCACCCGCCGCCGGGTCGCCCGTCGGCCGTATCCGCCGTCGGGCAGCTCGGCGGCGGATCGGCCAATGTGTAGGGCCTATAAGTCTTTTCAAAGGGTGTGTACTGGCTCCTCCCACTATGCCCTTCCTCCAGACCTCGGTATAGGAACTGTGCCCAGGGAGACTGACATTTCGAGGAAAGGATTTACTTTTAAACCAAAAGGTGAGGGTTTCATACCAGCTCACGCCTCAACCATGCCGCACAACATGGCATTCAACTTAACACATGCCAACAGGCATGAACAATTGCAGCAACATAAGACAAAATGATACAATCCTTGCGCGCACAATTGGGCGGCTCCAATCAGCCCTGAGATAGAGGATCACACCCTAGATCCCAAATGATATATACAAACACAGATTATCTCTGGCTAACTAGTGCACCCAAGAAAATACAATAAAAAAAATGAGAGAAATGAGTACTCCCCTGATGGGTGGAATTCTGGAGGTGTTCCGCTTGGTTCTTAGGATAATGTAGAGCATAAGGGGAACAAAGAAAACAAAGAGAATCCTTGTGTAGTACTGTTAGGTATGATTGCACTTTTATACAGTGGTGAGTTGACACTTCAATAATGGTGATATATTTCGGGGTCACATACCCCTGCACCAAAATCACTCACAATCAGAGGTTGAAATACATGCTTCTCATAAAGTTAGCAGGAAAACAGTCACCATATAGATTCAGGGGAAGACCCCTTCAAATTAAAACTCACAGAATGGAAACTTGTGTTCAGGCACATAGGGCAAACAATCACGTGGATCCAACACCAAATATAGGGACCAGGGGGTACCCCCCTGTCACCAAAACACTCACAGGCTAAAGCTTGTAATAATGCATGGAAGGTGGGTCTTTATCCTTTTCCTTATTAATCCACATTCATCTTTCAGACCTCAGTCCTCAGGAAAAGATAAGTAAGTGAACCAATCCTTTCACTTAAAAAACACTTTATTAAAACAACTTTTAAAAGACTGTAAGGAGCATACCCGGTTTGGAGATAGCCCGAGGACAAGATGACAGCTTTGAAACAAAACGGGGCCCCGTTTATTTCGATCCCGGAATTCTCTCCTCACCAGATAGCGTCCTCACCGTAGCACAGGTACCCCCACCTACGCGTTTCGATCCTCTAGGGATCTTTGTCAAGGTGTATGGGGTGACCTGTGATGTGTGCAATATATATACCCATAACAATTAACAAACATTGTTCAGATGTGAGTAATTACCAACATAAACCCCTCCCCTGTATATCATAGAATAAAACCCCTTCAGCATAGAGTTCTTGTATTAGATAATACATAGTCCCGGCCGTTAGGGCAATCCGTTGCCTCTCTCAATATGGCTGCCGGCTCATTTCCGTCCAAGATGAAATGACGTCTATCCTCCCTCCGTCAGGGCTCCGTCACATCCTGCTTCATAGTTACTGTGGGATTCGGTCTCTCGTAGATGTTGTGTCTACCCCACTTCCGCCGGATATGCGTGCCGTGATCTTCTCTCCCCGGTCTCGATCGCTATCTTTCTCCAACCGCCGGAAGTGTGTGCCATCAATCAGTTCCCACGGTAACTCGATCCTTTTAGAGTGGTTCCGCTCAGGATGCGAGTCCCCAGGGTAATATAAAGGGCTTCTATGGTTCGTAACCATGGTAACCCGTGAGGTTGATCAGTATCTTAGAAAAAAGAAAGTGTATGTAACCTCCACAGAATCCTAAGTTACATCCAAAACAATACAAAACAATATAAATACTGATAAAAAACTAAAAACAAAGTAAGACAGATCAATGATGTGAAGTTTTTTTCCCCAAAGAAACCCGTTTTGGCAAGTAAGCCTAAAATATCTTTTGATCTTTCAGTTGTCTTAACCAATTTCAAACCATAAAAATATTTAACTTCATGAAGGGAACACTTATGTTTCTCTTTAAAATGACTTGACAGCGAATGACTGTCCAAACCTTTTTTAATATTTCTACAATGCTCGGCTAAACGAACCTTTAACGGTCTTGTCGTACGGCCAATATAAAATTTGTTACAGCTACATTCTACTGCGTAGATAACGTTAGCCGTATTGCAGGTTATGAACTCGTCTATTTGGTGTTCAAGCCCATTTATGATGACTTTATCTATTTTAGAGGTGGTCAATCCATTAATGTTCCTACAGCTAATACAGGAACTGCACCTGTAGAAACCTTTGGATCGATTATAACTGAAACGTTCTTTTTTTTGGGTGCATGCTCCTTACTAATTGATTTTTTAGATATATATATATATATATATATATATATATATATATATATATATATATATATATATATATATATATATATATATATATATATATATATACACATACATACATACATACATACATACATACATACATACAGGCTTTGCAGGCAATAGACTTCCTATAACAGGGTCTCGTAAAATACACCAATTCTTTCTGAATGCTTTTTCTATATCTTTATGCTGGGAATTGAAATTGGTGATGAATGCCCATTGGAAACTATCATTCACTTGATTTTTCTTACTCTGTAGTAGATCTTTCCGGTCAATATGTTGTACACTCACAAGACTATTAACAACCTTATCCTGATCATATCCACAGGCCATAAAAGAATCCTTCATTTTCTGGGCTTGTTCTTCAAAAACAGATTCTACTGTGCAATTACGTCTAAGACGCTTAAATTGCCCACCTGGAATTGAGTCAAGCCAATTTCGATGGTGGCAGCTATTTGTGTGGATGTAGGTTGCAGAATCAGTTGGTTTCTGATAGGTTTTTGTCTCTATTTGACCATCTTTAATATATATGGTAATATCTAAAAAATTCAAGCAAGATTCACTAATCTCAAAGGTGAGTTTTATATTTTGAGTGGTATTGTTCAAATATAGGCAGAAGTCCTCAAGACTCCTCCCGTCTCCCCTCCATATAAACAAGATGTCGTCTATATACCGTGACCATGATACCAGGTTCGCCCCCAGGTTAATATTTTGCCATACATAAAGCTCCTCCCAGAGTCCCATAAATAAGTTTGCATAACTGGGGGCGAACCTGGTACCCATGGCAGTACCCATATTCTGGATGTAGAACTCACCCTTAAAAAGGAAGTAATTGTGTTCCAGTACACAAAGCCTGTACATATATATATAGAAAGGCTAAGAACCGAAAAAAATCAATTAGTAAGGAGCATGCACCCAAAAAAAAAAAAGAACGTTTGTTATAATCGATCCAAAGGTTTCTACAGGTGCAGTTCCTGTATTAGCTGTAGGAACATTAATGGATTGACCACCTCTAAAATAGATAAAGTCATCATAAATGGGCTTGAACACCAAATAGACGAGTTCATAACCTGCAATACGGCTAACGTTATCTACGCAGTAGAATGTAGCTGTAACAAATTTTATATTGGCCGTACGACAAGACCGTTAAAGGTTCGTTTAGCCGAGCATTGTAGAAATATTAAAAAAGGTTTGGTGGACAGTCATTCGCTGTCAAGTCATTTTAAAGAGAAACATAAGTGTTCCCTTCATGAAGTTAAATATTTTTATGGTTTGAAATTGGTTAAGACAACTGAAAGATCAAAAGATATTTTAGGCTTACTTGCCAAAACGGAAATTTATATTATATTATATATATATATATATATATATATATATATATATATATATATATATATATATATATATATATATATATATATATATATATATATATATATATATATATATATTATATTATAATATATATATTATAATATATATATATATATATATATATATATTATATTATAATATATATATTATAATATATATATATATATATATATAAACAAACTCTACTTCCATCTGGTCTTAACAGTGATTTCGAATTACAATAGTTTCTTTGAAAAAAAAACTTCACATCATAGAAGCCCTTTATATTACCCTGGGGACTCACATCCTGAGCGGAACCACTCTGAAAGGATCGAGATACCGTGGGAACTGATTAATGGCACACGCTTCCGGCGGTTGGAGAAAGATAGCGATCGAGACCGGGGAGAGAAGATCACGGCACGCATATCCGGCGGAAGTGGGGTAGACAACATCTACGAGAGACCGAATCCCACAGTAACTATGAAGCAGGATGTGACGGAGCCCTGACGGAAGGAGGATAGACGTCATTTCATCTTGGACGGAAATGAGCCGGCAGCCATATTGAGAGAGGCAACGGATTGCCCTAACGGTCGGGACTATGTATTATCTAATACAGGAACTCTATGCTGAAGGGGTTTTATTCTATGATATACAGGGGAGGGGTTTATGTCGGTAATTACTCACATCTGAACAATGTTTGTTAATTGTTATGGGTATATATATTGCACACATCACAGGTCACCCCATACACCTTGACAAAGATCCCTAGAGGATCGAAACGCGTAGGTGGGGGTACCTGTGCTACGGTGAGGACGCTATCTGGTGAGGAGAGAATTCCGGTATCGAAATAAACGGGGCCCCGTTTTGTTTCAAAGCTATCATCTTGTCCTCGGGCTATCTCCAAACCGGGTATGCTCCTTACAGTCTTTTAAAAGTTGTTTTAATAAAGTGTTTTTTAAGTGAAAGGATTGGTTCACTTACTTATCTTTTCCTGAGGACTGAGGTCTGAAAGATGAATGTGGATTAATAAGGAAAAGTATAAAGACCCACCTACCATGCATTATTACAAGCTTTAGCCTGTGAGTGTTTTGGTGACAGGGGGTACCCCCTGGTCCCTATATTTGGTGTTGGATCCACGTCATTGTTTGCCCTATGTGCCTGAACACAAGTTTCCATTCTGTGAGTTTTAATTTGAAGGGGTCTTCCCCTGAATCTATATGGTGACGGTTTTCCTGCTAACTTTATGAGAAGCATGTATTTCAACCTCTGATTGTGAGTGATTTTGGTGCAGGGGTATGTGACCCCGAAATTATCACCATTATTGAAGTGTCAACTCACCACTGTATATAAGTGCAATCATACCTAACAGTACTACACAAGGATTCTCTTTGTTTTCTTTGTTCCCCTTATGCTCTACATTATCCTAAGAACCAAGCGGAACACCTCCAGAATTCCACCCATCAGGGGAGTACACTCATTTCTCTCATTTTTTTATTGTATTTTCTTGGGCACACTAGTTAGCCAGAGATAATCTGTGTTTGTATAATTGCAGCAACATGCTGAAAATAAATCGTAACACAACACTCGTTTAACACACTAACAACTGCAGGTAAAGTACGCACTGGGTCGGGTGCCCAGCATCCTCTACGGACTAGGAGAAAAGGATTTACCGGTAGGTATTAAAATCCTGTTTTCTCATACGTCCTAGAGGATGCTGGGGTCCACTTCATTACCATGGGGTTATACCAAAGCTCCAGTACGGGCGGGAGAGTGCGGATGACCCTGCATTTGACCAAACTTGAGGTCCTCATCGGCCAAGGTGTCAAACTTGTAAAACTTTGCAAACGTGTTTGCCCCTGGCCAAGTAACTGCTTGGCAAAGTTGTTACGCCGAGACCCCCCAGGCAGCCACCCAGGATGAGCCCACCTTCCTAGTAGAACGGGCATTTACAGACTTCGGTATCGGCAATCCTGCCGTGGAATGAGCGTGCTGAATCGTCCCTCTGATCCAGCGCGCAATGGTCTGCTTAGAAGCAGGACACCCAATCTTGTTGGGAGCATACAGGATAAACAGAGCCTCTGTTTTCTGTATCCTAGCTGTTCTTGCGAGATAAATTTTCAAAGCTCTAACCCAGAGGTCCTCAAACTTGGTCCTCGGGGGCCCACACAGTGCATGTTTTGCAGGTAACCCAGCAGGTGCACAGGTGTATTAATTACTCACTGACACATTTTAAAAGGTCCACAGGTGGAGCTAATTATTTCACTTGCGATTCTGTGAGGAGACGTGCAAAACATGCACTGTGTGGGCCCCCGAGGACAGAGTTTGAGGACCTCTGCTCTAACCACATCAAGAGACTTTGAGGCAGTGAAGGTGTCACTAGCCACTGGCACCACAATAGGTTGGTTTATATGGAAAGACCAAACCACCTTTGGAAGAAATTGTTGTCGAGTTCTCAACTCTCCCCTATCTTCATGGAAGATCAGGTAAGGGCTTTTGTGAGACAAGGCCCCCCAACTCAGACACCCGCCTTGCGGATGCCAAGGCTAAAAGCATCACCACTTTCCAAGCGAGAAACTTCAACTCTATCTCCTGTAGAGGTTTAAACCAATTTGATTGAAGGAACTGCAACACCACATTAAGGTCCCATGGTGCCACCGGGGGCACAAAGGGAGGTTGGACGTGCAGCACCCCTCTCACGAATGTCTGAACTTCTGGAAGGGAGGCCAATTGTTTCTGGAAACAAACTGATAAGGCCGAAATCTGGACCTTGACTGAACCCAATCTTAGGCCCGCATCCACACCTGCCTGTAGAAAATGGAGAAAACGTCCCAACTGAAACTCTTCAGTAGGAGCCTTCTTGGATTCACACCAAGACACATTTTCTCCATATATGGTGGTAAAGCTTAGACGTTACTCCTTTCCTGGCCTGAATAAGAGTAGGGGATGACTTCTTTGGGAATACCCTTTCGGGCTAGGATCCAGCGCTCAACAGCCATGCCGTCAAAAGTAGCCGCGGTAAGTCTTGATACACGCACGGCCCCTGCTGCAGCAGGTCCTCGCGAAGAGGAAGAGGCCGAAGATCTTCTATGGGCAACTCCTGAAGATCTAGATACCAAGCCCTCCTTGGCCAGTCTGGGACAATGAGGATCGCTCGAACCCTAGTTCTTCTGATGATCTTGAGAACTTTTGGTATTAGTGGAAGTGGAGGGAAGACATACACCGACTGAAACACCCACTGGGTCACTAGTGCATCCACTGCTATTGATTGAGGGTCTCTCGACCTGGAATAATATCTCTGAAGCTTCCTGTTGAGACGAGATGCCATCATGTCTACTTGAGGAACTCCCCAAAGACTTGTCACCTTTGCGAAGACTTCTTGGTGGAGGCCCCACTCTCCTGGATGGAGGTCGTGTCTGCTGAGGAAGTCTGCTTCCCAGTTGTCCACTCCCGGAATGAATATTGCCGACAGAGCTCTTGCATGTCTTTCTGCCCAGAGGAGGAACTTTGACACCTCTGCCATTGCTGCTCTGCTTTTCGTTCCGCCCTGACGGTTTATGTACGCGACTGCTGTTACATTGTCCGACTGGATCTGTACGGGTTGATCTTGAAGATGTCCCGCCTGTAGAAGGCCGTTGTGAATGGCTCTCAATTCCAGAACATTTATGTGAAGACAGGTTTCCTGACTTGACCATATTCCATGGAAGCTTATTCCTCGCGTGACTGCTCCCCAGCCACGGAGACTTGCATCCGTGGTTACTAGGACCCAGTCCTGAATCCCGAACCTGCGTCCCTCCAGGAGGTGAGAACTGTGTAGCCACCACAGGAGCAAAATTCTGGCTTTGGAGGACAGGATGCATGTGTAGGTGGGATCAGGACCATTTGCCCAACAGGTCCCACTGGAATACTCTGGCATGGAATCGGCCAAACTGTATGGCCTCATAGTCCGCTACTATCTTTTCCAACAACCGAATGCATTGATGTATCACTCTTGTTGATTTCAAAATTTGTTTGACCATTCTCTGGATTTCCAGAGCCTTTTCCACTGGAAGAAATACCCTCTGTAGTTCTGTATCCAGTATCATCCCCAGAAAAGACAATCTTGTCGTCGGTTCCAACTGCGACTTGGAAAATTTACGATCCAACCGTGTTACGATCCAACGAAGGACATCTCCGTCATCACCTTGGTGAATACTCTCGGTGCCGTGGAGAGTCCGAACGGCAACGTCTGGAACTGGCAATGGCAATCCTGTACTGCGAACCTCAGATAAGCTTGGTGAGAAGGATAAATGGGAACATGCAAGTAAGCATCTTTTATGTCTACCAACACCATGACGTCCCCTTCCTCCAGACTGGAAATCACTGCTCTCAGAGATTCCATCTTGAACTTGAACCTTTTCAGGTAGAGATCTGGATTCTTCATGTTTAAAATTGGTCTGACCGAGCCGTCCGGCTTCGGAACTACGAAGAGGCTTAAAAAAAAACCCTCTCCTTGCTGTGACAAGGGTACCAGGACGATGACGTGATCCTGACAATTTTTGAATTGCAGCTTTTACTAGTTCTGTCTGGAAGAGAAGCTAGCAAGGATGATTTGAAAAATCGGCATGGGGGAACATCTTGAAACTCCAGTTTGTATCCTAGGGACACTATTTGTAAAACCCATGGGTCCAGACCAGATTGAAGCCAGATCTGACTGAAAAGTTTCAGACGTGCTCCAACCCGAGGGGACTCCTGCGAGGGAGCCCCAGCGTCATGCTGCAGATTTGGCAGGATCAGAGGTCGATTTCTGCTCCTGCATTTCTGTGTCGCGCCCTGCAGAGTGAGTGGAGTGAGTGTAGCATGGCGCGCAGCGTTCCCGCCCGCTGCGCGGTACCTTTTTAGCCGTCACGATGACTGAAGTTTTTTCTCTCATACTCACCTGTATTCTGACTTCTGGCTCTGTAAGGGGGGTGACGGCGGGCTGTGGTAGTGAGCACATAGCCGCAGCTAGCGTTCAGTACCCTTCAGGAGCTAATGGTGTCCTGTCAGCCAGAAGCAGTGCCATGAAACTATTCAGGAAGTTGGTTCCTACTTCTGCCCTCTAAGTCCCATGAAGCAGGGAGAATGTTGCCAGCAATCCACCCTGAAAATAAAAAACCTAACATAAGTCTTTCAGAGAAATGCAGTAGAGCTCCCCTGGAGTGCATCCAGTCTGCCTGGGCACATTCTCTAAACTGAGGTCTGGAGGGGCATATAGGGAGGAGCCAGTTCATACCCTTGAAAAGTCTTAAAAGGCCCATGGCTCCTGCGGAACAGTCTATACCCCATGGTACTGAAGTGGACACCAGCATACTATAGGACGTATGAGAAAACAGCGAGTCCATCTTTCTGTGACGAGCTGTTCTTTTCACATACACCTTCAAAGCCCTCATGACATCCAAAGACTTTGAAGCAGCAGAGGTGTCTGACAACAGGAACCACAATAGGTTGGTTGATGTGAAACGCAGACACCACCTTAGGAAGAAATTGCTGACGAGTTCAGCTCTATCCTCATGGAAAATTAAATAGGGACTTTTGAGAGACAAAGCCCCCAGCTCTGATACACGTCTTGGTGAAGACCAGGCCAACAGCGTGACGGTCTTCCACATAAGATATTTTACATCCACCTCCTGTAATGGTTCAAACCAGTCCGATTGGAGAAAATGCAGCAAGACATCGAGATCCCAAAGTGCCGTGGGAGGCACAAAGGGAGGTTGGATGTACAGAACACCTTTAAAAAATGTCTGGAACTCAGGGAGAGAAGCCAATTGTTTTGAAAGAAAAATAGATAAGGCTGAAATCTGGACTTTTATGGAGCCCAGAAGTAGGCACACATCCACTCCTGCCTGAAAAAAAAAAAAAAAAAAATGCAGAAAACGTCCCATATGGAATTCCACTGCAGAAAAATGTTCATACTCTGGATAACCTTGTTAGGGATCCCTCTACTGGCTAGAATCAGCTGTTCGACTTCCATGCCATCAAACGTAGCCGCGGTAAGTCCTGTTAGACAAATGAGCCCTGTTGCAGAAGATCCTCGCGAAGAGGAAGAGGCCACGGATCTTCAAGGAGCATCTCCAGAAAGTCTGTGCACCATGCCCTTCTTGGCCAGTCCGGAGCAATTAGAATTGCTCGAACCTTTCCTCTTTTTATGCTTTTCAGAATTCTTGGGATCACGTACACTCTGATAAACCAATGGAGTCGTCAGGGCGTCTACCGCCACTGCCTGCGGGTCTCTCGACATGAAACAATTCCGCTTGAGCTTCTTGTTGAGACGATAGGCCATCACGTCGATCTGTGGATATCCCCATCGACTTGTCAAGCACCTGACCACTTGAAGATGTGCTCCGGACCATTTGTCCAACAGATCGAGCTGGAAGGGTCTTGCGTGAAACCTTCCGATTTGAAGAGTCTACCATTTTCCCCAGAAGTCGAATGCACAGATATCCAGGTTGGCTTCAGAACATCCCAAACTATCAACTGGATCACCAATGCCTTTTCCAACGGAAGGAACACCTTTTGCGAGTCCGTATCCAGTATTATTCCCAGGAATGGGAGCCTCCGTGTTGGCTCTGGGTGAGATTTCGGAAGGTTCAGAATCAACCCATGATCCTGGAGAAGTTTGGTTGAGAGAGCAATGCTGTCCAGCAACCTTTCCCTGGACGGTGCTTTTATCAGGAGATTGTCCAGGTACGGAATTAATGTTCACTCCCTGTTTGCGGAGTAGAAACATCATCTCTGCCATCACCTTGGTGAACACCCTCGGTGCCGCGGCGTGGAGAGACCAAATGGCAGGGCCTGGAACTGGAAGTGACAGTCCTGCAGTGCAAACCGTAGGCAAGACTGATGAGGTGGCCAGATCGGAATGTGAAGGTACGCATCCTTTATATCCAGAGACACTAGGAATTCCCCCTCCTCCAGACCGGAGATCACCACTCTCAGGGACTCCATCTTGAATTTTAACACTCGTAAGTACGGGTTCAACGACTTGAGGTTCAAAATTGGTCTTACCGAACCGTCCGGTTTTGATACTACAAACAAATTGGACTAGTACCCCTTGTGTAGCTGATGAGGTGGAACTGGAACAATGACGTAATGGCATGTTGTAAAGTTATACTTGCTCTTGTGACTGATTTGAAGAATCTGTGAGGTGGAAGCTCTTGGAACTCCAGTCTGTAGCCCTGGGAAAATAAGATTTTACTTACCGATAAATCTATTTCTCGTAGTCCGTAGTGGATGCTGGGGACTCCGTAAGGACCATGGGGATATAGCGGCTCCGCAGGAGACAGGGCACAATAATAAAAGCTTTAGGATCAGGTGGTGTGCACTGGCTCCTCCCCCTATGACCCTCCTCCAAGCCTCAGTTAGGATACTGTGCCCGGACGAGCGTGCATAATAAGGAAGGATATTGAATCCCGGGTAAGACTCATACCAGCCACACCAATCACACCGTACAACCTGTGATCTGAACCCAGTTAACAGTATGATAACAACGAAGGAGCCTCTGACAAGATGGCTCACAACAAGAATAACCCGATTTTTGTAACAATAACTATGTACAAGTATTGCAGACAATCCGCACTTGGGATGGGCGCCCAGCATCCACTACGGACTACGAGAAATAGATTTATCGGTAAGTAAAATCTTATTTTCTCTGACGTCCTAGTGGATGCTGGGGACTCCGTAAGGACCATGGGGATTATACCAAAGCTCCCAAACGGGCGGGAGAGTGCGGATGACCCTGCAGCACCGAATGAGAGACTCCATGTCCTCCTCAGCCAGGGTATCAAATTTGTAGAATTTAGCAAACGTGTTTGCCCCTGACCAAGTAACTGCTCGGCAAAGTTGTAAAGCCGAGACCCCTCGGGCAGTCGCCCAAGATGAGCCCCCTTCCTTTTGGAATGGGCTTTTACAGATTTTGGCTGTGGCAGGCCTGCCACAGAATGTGTAAACTGAATTGTATTACAAATCCAGCGAGCAATCGTCTGCTTAGAAGCAGGAGCACCCATCTTGTTGGGTGCATACAGGCTAAACAGCGAGTCAGATTTTCTGACTCCAGCCGTCCTGGAAACATATTTTTCAGGGCCCTGACAACGTCAAGTAACTTGGAGTCCTCCAAGTCCCTAGTACCCGCAGGTACCACAATAGGTTGGTTCATGTGAAAAACAGAAAACACCTTAAGGAGAAATTGAGGACGAGTCCTCAATTCTGCCCTGTCAGAATGAAAAATTAAGTAAGGGCTTTATATATGATAAAGCCGCCAATTCTGACACACGCCTGGCTGAAGCCAGGGCTAATAGCATCGTCACCTTCCATGTGAGATATTTTAAGTCCACAGTGGTGAGTGGTTCAAACCAATGTGACTTTAGGAAACTCATAACAACATTGAGATCCCAAGGTGCCACTGGGGCACAAAATGAGGCTGTATATGCAGTACCCCTTTTACAAACATCTGAACGTCAGGCACTAAAGCCAGTTCTTTCTGGAAGAAATTCGACAGGGCCGAAATTTGAACCTTAATGGACCCTAATTTTAGGCCCATAGACAGTCCTGTTTTCAGGAAATGTAGGAAACGACCCAGTTGGAATTCCTCTGTAGGGCCTTCTTGGCCTCACACCACGCAACATATCTTCACCAAATGCGGTGAAAATGTTTTGCGGTTACATCCTTCCTGTCTTCGACCAGGGTAGGGATGACTTCATCTGGAATGCCCTTTCAGGATCCGGCGTTCAACCGCCATGCCGTCAAACGCGGCCGCGGTAAGTCTTGGAACAGACAAGGCCCCTGCTGGAGCAGGTCCTTTCTTAAAGGTAGAGGCCACGGGTCTTCCGTGAACATCTCTTGAAGTTTCGGGTACCAAGTCCTTCTTGGCCAATCCGGAACCACGAGTATCGTTCTTACTCATCTCCCTCTTATGATTCTCAGTACTTTTGGTATGAGAGGCATAGGAGGGAACACATACTCTGACTGGTACACCCACAGTGTTACCAGAGCGTCCACCGCTATTGCCTGAGGGTCCCTTGACCTGGCGCAATATCTGTCTAGTTTTTTGTTCAAGCGGGACGCCATCATGTCCACCTTTGGTTTTTCCCAACGGTTTACAATCATGTGGAAGACTTCCCGATGAAGTCCCCACTCTCCCGGGTAGAGGTCATGCCTGCTGAGGAAGTCTGCTTCCCAGTTTTCCACTCCCGGAATGAACACTGCTGAGAGTGTTATCACATGATTTTTCGCCCAGCGAAGAATCCTTGTAGTTTCTGTCATTTCCCTCCTGCTTCTTGTGCCGCCCTGTTTACGTGGGCGACTGCCGTGATGTTGTCCCACTGGATCAATACCGGCTGACCTTGAAGCAGAGGTCTTGCTAAGCTTAGAGCATTGTAAATTGCCCTTAGCTCCAGTATATTTATGTGGAGAGAAGTCTCCAGACTTGATCACACTCTCTGGAAATTTTTTCCTTGTGTGACTGCTCCCCAGCCACTCAGGCTGGCATCCGTGGTCACCAGGACCCAGTCCTGAATGCCGAATCTGCGGCCCTTTCATAGATGAGCACTCTGCAGCCACCGCAGAAGAAACACCCTTGTCCTTGGAGACAGGGTTATCCGCTGATGCATCTGAAGATGCGATCCGGACCATTTTTCCAGCAGATCCCACGGAAAGGTTCTTGCGTGAAATCTACCGAATGGGATCGCTTTGTAAGAAACCACCATTTTTCACAGGATCCTTGTGCAATGATGCACTGATACTTTTCCTGGTTTTAGGAGGTTCCTGACTAGCTCGGATAACTCCCTGGCTTTCTTCTCCGGGAGAAAACATCCTTTTCTGGACTGTGTCCAGAATCATCCCTAGGAACAGTAGACGTGTCGTCGGAAAAAACTGCGATTTTGGAATATTTAGAATCCACTCGTGCTGTCGTAGAACTACTTAAGATAGTGCTACTCCGACCTCCAACTGTTCTCTGGACCTTGCCTTTATCAGGAAAGCGTCCATATTTCTTTTAAGAAGAATTATCATTTCGGCCATTACCTTGGTAAAGACCCGGGGTGCCGTGGACAATCCAAACGGCAGCGTCTGAACTGATAGTGACAGTTCTGTACCACGAACCTGAGGTACCCTTGGTGAGAAGGCAAATTTGGACATGTAGGTAAGCGTCCCTGATATCCAGTGACACCATATCGTCCCCTTCTTCCTGGTTCGCTATCACTACTCTGAGTGACTCCATCTTGATTTGAACGCTTGTATGTAAGTGTTCAAATATTTCAGATCTCACCGAGCCGTCTGGCTTCAGTACCACAATATAGTGTGGAATAATACCCCTTCCCTTGTTGTAGAAGGGGTACTTTGATTATCACCTGCTGGGAATACAGCCTGTGAATTGTTCCCAATACTGCCTCCCTGTCGGAGGGAGACGTTGGTAAAGCAGACTTCAGGAACTTGTGAGGGGGAGACGTCTCGAATTTCCAATGTACACCTGGGATACTACGTGTAGGATCCAGGAGTCCACTTGTGAGTGAGCCCCCTTGAGATGACCCCCTACCGCACCTGAGTCCGCTTGTACTGCCCCAGCGTCATGCTGCGGACTTGGCAGAAGCTGTGGAGGGCTTCTGTTCCTGGGAATGGGCTGCCTGCTGCAGTCTTCTTCCCTTTCCTCTACCCCTGGGCAGATATAACTGGCCCTTTTGCCCGCCTGCCCTTATGGGGACGAAAGGACTGAGACTGAAAAGACTGTGTCCTTTTCTGCTGAGATGTGACTTGGGGTAACAAAAGGTGGATTTTTCAGCTGTTGCCATGGCCACCAGGTCCGATGGACCGCCCCTTTATACGGCAATACTTCCATGTGCCGTCTGGAATCTGCATCACCTGACCACTGTCGTGTCTTCGTCTGGCAGATATGGACATCACATTTACTCTTGATGCCAGAATGCAAATATCCCTCTGCGCATCTCGCATATATAGAAATGCATCTATAGTCAATAAAATCTTGTCCCTGTCAAGGGTATCAATATTTTCAGTCAGGAAATCCGACCAAGCCCCCTCAGCGCTGCACATCCAGGCTGAGGCGATTGCTGGTCGTAGTATAACACCAGTATGTGTGTATATACTTTTAGGATATTTTTCAGCTTCCTATCAGCTGGCTCATTGAGGGCTGCCGTATCTGGAGACGGTAACGCCCCTTGTTTTTATAAGCGTGTGAGCGCCTTATCCACCCTAAGGTGTGTTTCCCAACTCGCCCTAACTTCTGGCGGGAAAGGGTATACCGCCAATAATTTTCTATCGGAGGAAACCCACGTATCATCACACACTTCATTTAATTTATCTGATTCAGGAAAAACTACAAGTAGTTTATTCACACCCTACATAATACCCTTATTTGTGGTACTTGTAGTATCAGAAATATGTAACACCTCCATTCATTGCCCTTAACATGAAACGTGTGGCCCTAAAGGAAAATACGTTTGTTTATTCACCGTCGACACTGGAGTCAGTGTCCGTGTCTGTATGACTGAGGTAAATGGGCGTTTTTACAAGCCCCTGACGGTGTCTGAGACGCCTAAACAGGTACTAATTTGTTTGCCGGCCGTCTCATGTCGTCAACCGACCTTGCAGCGTGTTGACATTATCACGTAATTCCTAAATAAGCCATCCATTCCAGTGTCGACTCCCTAGAGAGTGACATCACCAATACAGGCAATTTTGCTCCGCCTCCTCACCAACATCGTCCTCCTACATGTCGACACACACGTACCGACACACAGCACACACACAGGGAATGCTCTGATAGAGGACAGGACCCCACTAGCCCTTTGGGGAGACAGAGGGAGAGTTTGCCAGCACACACCAAAAACGCTATAATTATACAGGGACAACCCCTTATACAAGTGTTTTCCCTTATAGCATTTTTATATATGTAATCATATCGCCAAATAAGTGCCCCCCCTCTCTGTTTTAACCCTGTTTCTGTAGTGCAGTGCAGGGGAGAGCCTGGGAGCCTTCCTCACAGCAGAGCTGAGCAGGAAAATGGCGCCGTGTGCTGAGGAGAATAGGCCCCGCCCCCTTTTCGGCGGGCTCTTCTCCCGGAGTTTGTGAGATCTGGCAGGGGTTAAATACATCCATATAGCCTCAAGGGCTATATGTGATGTATTTTAGCCATAAAAAGGTATTATACATTGCTGCCCAGGGCGCCCCCCCCCAGCGCCCTGCACCCTCAGTGACAGTTGGTGACTGTTGGTGAAGTGTGCTGACAACAATGGCGCACAGCTGCAGTGCTGTGCGCTACCTTATGAAGACTGAAAGTCTTCTGCCGCCTGTTTCTGGACCTCTTCAACTTCGGCATCTGCAAGGGGGGTCGGCGGCACGGCTCCGGGACGAACCCCAGGGTGAGACCTGTGTTCCGACTCCCTCTGGAGCTAATGGTGTCCAGTAGCCTAAGAAGCAAATCCATCCTGCACGCAGGTGAGTTTACTTCTCTCCCCTAAGTCCCTCGTAGCAGTGAGCCTGTTGCCAGCAGGTCTCACTGAAAGAAAAAAACCTAACTTAAACTTTTATTCTAAGCAGCTCAGGAGAGCCACCTAGATTGCACCCTTCTCGGCCGGGCACAAAAATCTAACTGAGGCTTGGAGGAGGGTCATAGGGGGAGGAGCCAGTGCACACCACCTGATCCTAAAGCTTTTATTATTGTGCCCTGTCTCCTGCGGAGCCGCTATATCCCCATGGTCCTTACGGAGTCCCCAGCATCCACTAGGACGTCAGAGAAATAAGATTTATGACCCAGGGATCATGGCACGAATTTGACCAGATTTGACTGAAGAATTGTAGGTGAGCTCCCACCCAACAGCCTTCCAGGCATTGCGGTCCACATTCATGCTGAAGTCTTTGAGGAAGCAGAGCTTGAGCTCTGTTCCTGAGCACCTGCTGTTGCTGGTTTGCAAGGTTTACCTCTTGCGCCGCTGGAGGACGTAGAAGCACCTCTGGATTTGCCCTTGAATTTGGCCATCCGAAATGACTAATTTAGAAGCTGAATAAGTCTTCTTGGTTGGGAGGGGCTGTTGAAGCAAGATACTTAGACTTACCCGCAGTAGCTGTGAAGATCCATTTGTCTAATTCATCTCTGAACAAGGCCTCTCCTGTGAATGGTAGGCCTTCCACGCCTTTTCTGGAATTTGCGACAGCAGTCCACTGGCATAGCTACAAGCATCTGCGTGCCGACACTGCGATAGCGGTGGCGCATGCTAAGCACGCCTATTTCCTTTATGGCTTCCACCATAAAGTTTGCAGAGTCCTGTACATGCTGCCGGAGTAAGACAACATCCCCCCTAGATAAGGAATCTAACCCCTCAATTAGGTTACCCGACCATTTTGCAATGGCTTTAGTGATCCACGCACATGCAATAGTGGGTATTTTTAGGAAGGCTGAACCAGGAACAGGCAATACAATTTTTGTGACAGCCTTAAGACTGATGCATCCACTATCGGCGGATTTTCCCATTTTTTCCTATCCTCTAGAGGAAAAGGAAAAGATGAGAGTAACCTTTTAGGGATCTGAAACTTCTTATCAGGATTTAACCCAAGGTTAGGAAATGATGAGAGTAACCTTTTAGGGATCTGAAACTTCTTATCAGGATTTAACCCAGGGTATTCAATTCCTTTGACGCAGGAAAAGTGACTAAGGACTTTTTTTTTTTTTTTTACATAAAAAAAAAATAAGAATTTACTTACCGATAATTCTATTTCTCATAGTCCGTAGTGGATGCTGGGGACTCCGAAAGGACCATGGGGAATAGCGGCTCCGCAGGAGACTGGGCACAAAAGTAAAAAGCTTTAGGACTACCTGGTGTGCACTGGCTCCTCCCCCTATGACCCTCCTCCAAGCCTCAGTTAGGATACTGTGCCCGGACGAGCGTACACAATAAGGAAGGATTTTGAATCCCGGATAAGACTCTTACCAGCCACACCAATCACACCGTACAACTTGTGATCTGAACCCAGTTAACAGCATGATAACAGAAGGAGCCTCTGAAAAGATGGCTCACAACAACAAAAACCCGATTTTTGTAACAATAACTATGTACAAGTAATGCAGACAATCCGCACTTGGGATGGGCGCCCAGCATCCACTACGGACTATGAGAAATAGAATGATCGGTAAGTAAATTCTTATTTTCTCTAATGTCCTAGTGGATGCTGGGGACTCCGAAAGGACCATGGGGATTATACCAAAGCTCCCAAACGGGCGGGAGAGTGCGGATGACTCTGCAGCACCGAATGAGAGAACTCCAGGTCCTCCTCAGCCAGGGTATCAAATTTGTAGAATTTAGCAAACGTGTTTGCCCCTGACCAAGTAGCTGCTCGGCAAAGTTGTAAAGCCGAGACCCCTCGGGCAGCCGCCCAAGATGAGCCCACTTTCCTTGTGGAATGGGCTTTTACAGATTTTGGCTGTGGCAGGCCTGCCACAGAATGTGCAAGCTGAATTGTACTACAAATCCAACGAGCAATAGTCTGCTTAGAAGCAGGAGCACCCAACTTGTTGGGTGCATACAGGATAAACAGCGAGTCAGATTTTCTGACTCCAGCCGTCCTGGAAATATATATTTTCAGGGCCCTGACTACGTCCAGTAACTTGGAATCCTCCAAATCCCTAGTAGCCGCAGACACCACAATAGGCTGGTTTAAGTGAAATGCTGAAACCACCTTAGGGAGAAATGGAGGACGAGTCCTCAATTCTGCCCTGTCCGTATGAAAAATTAGGTAAGGGCTTTTATAGGATAAAGCCTGCCAATTCTGAAACACGCCTGGCTGAAGCCAGGGCTAACAGCATTACCACTTTCCATGTGAGATATTTTAAGTCCACAGTGGTGAGTGGTTCAAACCAATGTGATTTTTAGGAACTCCAAAACTACATTGAGATCCCAAGGTGCCACTGGAGGCACAAACGGAGGCTGTATATGCAGTACTCCCTTGACAAACGTCTGAACTTCAGGAACAGAAGCTAGTTCTTTTTGGAAGAATATCGACAGGGCCGAAATTTGAACCTTAATGGACCCTAATTTTAGGCCCATAGACAGTCCTGTTTGCAGGAAATGCAGGAATCTACCCAGTTGAAATTCCTCTGTAGGGGCCTTCCTGGCCTCGCACCACGCAACATATTTTCGCCAAATACGGTGATAATGTTGTACGGTCACATCCTTCCTGGCTTTGATCAGGGTATGGATGACTTCATCCGGAATGCCTTTTTCCTTCAGGATCCGGCGTTCAACCGCCATGCCGTCAAACGCAGCCACGGTAAGTCTTGGAACAGACATGGTCCCTGCTGGAGCAGGTCCTTTCTTAGAGGTAGAGGCCACGGGTCTTCCGTGAGCATCTCTTGAATTTCCGGGTACCAAGTCCTTCTTGGCCAATCCGGAGCCACGAGTATAGTCTTTACTCCTCTCCTTCTTATGATTCTCAGTACTTTTGGTATGAGAGGAAGAGGGGGGGGGGGGAACACATACACTGACTGGTACACCCACGGTGTTACCAGAGCGTCCACAGCTATTGCCTGAGGGTCCCTTGACCTGGCGCAATATCTGTCCAGTTTTTTGTTGAGGCGGGACGCCATCATGTCCACCTTTGGTTTTTCCCAACGGTTCACAATCATGTGGAAGACTTCTGGGTGAAGTCCCCACTCCCCCGGGTGAAGATCGTGTCTGCTGAGGAAGTCTGCTTCCCAGTTGTCCACTCCCGGAATGAACACTGCTGACAGTGCTATCACATGATTTTCCGCCCAGCGAAGAATCCTTGCCACTTCCGTCATTGCCCTCCTGCTTCTTGTGCCGCCCTGTCTGTTTATGTGGGCGACTGCCGTGATGTTGTCCGACTGGATCAACACCGGCTGACCCTGAAGCAGAGGTCTTGCCTGACTTAGGGCATTGTAAATGGCCCTGAGTTCCAGGATATTTATGTGAAGTGACGTTTCCATGCTTGACCACAAGCCCTGGAAATTTCTTCCCTGTGTGACTGCTCCCCAGCCCCTCAGGCTGGCATCCGTGGTCACCAGGACCCAATCCTGAATGCCGAATCTGCGGCCCTCTAGGAGATGAGCACTCTGTAACCACCACAGGAGAGACACCCTTGTCCTTGGAGACAGGGTTATCCGCTGATGCATTTGAAGATGCGATCCGGACCATTTGTCCAGCAGATCCCACTGAAAAGTTCTTGCGTGGAATCTGCCGAATGGAATCGCTTCGTAAGAAGCCACCATCTTTCCCAGGACCCTTGTGCATTGATGTACTGACACTTGGCCTGGTCTTAGGAGGTTCCTGACTAGGTCGGATAACTCCCTGGCTTTCTCTTCTGGGAGAAACACCTTTTTCTGTACTGTGTCCAGAATCATTCCTAGGAACAGCAGACGTGTCGTCGGAATCAGCTGCGATTTTGGAATATTTAGAATCCATCCGTGCTGTCGTAGTACTACTTGAGATAGTGCTACTCCGACCTCTAACTGTTCTCTGGACCTTGTCCTTATCAGGAGATCGTCCAAGTAAGGGATAATTAAGACGCCTTTTCTTCGAAGAAGAATCATCATTTCGGCCATTACCTTGGTAAAGACCCGGGGTGCCGTGGACAATCCAAACGGCAGCGTCTGAAACTGATAGTGACAGTTCTGTACCACAAACCTGAGGTACCCTTGGTGAGAAGGGCAAATTGGGACATGGAGGTAAGCATCCTTGATGTCCAGAGACACCATATAGTCCCCTTCTTCCAGGTTCGCTATCACTGCTCTGAGTGACTCCATCTTGAACTTGAACCTTTTTATGTAAGTGTTCAAGGATTTCAGATTTAAAATGGGTCTCACCGAGCCGTCCGGCTTCGGTACCACAAACAGCGTGGAATAATACCCCTTTCCCTGTTGTAGGAAGGGTACCTTGATTATCACTTGCTGGGAATACAGCTTGTGAATGGCTTCCAATACCGCCTCCCTGTCGGGGGGAGACGTTGGTAAAGCAGACTTCAGGAACCGGCGAGGGGGAGACGTCTCGAATTCCAATTTGTACCCCTGAGATACTACCTGCAGGATCCAGGGGTCCACTTGCGAGTGAGCCCACTGCGCGCTGAAATTCTTGAGACGGGCCCCCACCGTCTTGCCTGAGTCTGCTTGTAAGGCCCCAGCGTCATGCTGAGGACTTGGCAGAAGCGGGGGAGGGCTTCTGTTCGTGGGAAGAGGCTGTCTGCTGCAGTCTTTTTCCCCTTCCTCTGCCCCGGGGCAGATATGAGTGGCCTTTTGCCCGCTTGCCCTTATGGGGACGAAAGGACTGAGCCTGAAAAGACGGTATCTTTTTCTGCTGTGAGGCGACTTGGGGTAAAAAGGTGGATTTCCCAGCCGTTGCCGTGGCCACCAGGTCAGATAGACCGACCCCAAATAATTCCTCCCCTTTATACGGCAATACTTCCATATGCCGTTTGGAATCCGCATCACCTGACCACTGTCGCGTCCATAACCCTCTTCTGGCAGAAATGGACATCGCACTTACTCTTGATGCCAGAGTGCAAATATCCCTCTGTGCATCACGCATATATAGAAATGCATCCTTTAAATGCTCTATAGTCAATAATATATTGTCCCTGTCCAGGGTATCAATATTTTCAGTCAGGGAATCCGACCACGCCAACCCAGCACTGCACATCCAGGCTGAGGCGATTGCTGGTCGCAGTATAATACCAGTATGTGTGTATATACTTTTTAGGATATTTTCCAGCTTCCTATCAGCTGGTACCTTGAGGGCGGCCGTATCAGGAGACGGTAATGCCACTTGTTTTGATAAGCGTGTGAGCGCCTTATCCACTCTAGGGGGTGTTTCCCAGCACGCCCTAACCTCTGGCGGGAAAGGGTATAATGCCAATAATTTTTTAGAAATTAGCAGTTTTTTATCGGGGGAAACCCACGCTTCATCACACACCTCATTTAATTCATCTGATTCAGGAAAAACTACGGGTAGTTTTTTCACACCCCACATAATACCCTTTTTTGTGGTACTTGTAGTATCAGAAATGTTCAAAACCTCCTTCATTGCCGTGATCATGTAACGTGTGGCCCTACTGGAAAATACGTTTGTTTCCTCACCGTCGACACTGGAGTTAGTGTCCGTGTCAGTGTCTGTATCGACCTGAGGTAACGGGCGTTTTATAGCCCCTGACGGTGTTTGAGACGCCTGTACAGGTATTAACTGATTTGCCGGCTGTCTCATGTCGTCAGTCTTTTGTAAAGTGCCGACACTATCACGTAATTCTTTCCATAAGACCATCCAGTCAGGTGTCTACTCCCTAGGGGGTGACATCACTAACACAGGCAATTGCTCCACCTCCACATCATTTTCCTCCTCATACATGTCGACACAGCGTACCGACACAGCACACACACACACAGGGAATGCTCTGATAGAGGACAGGACCCCACTAGCCCTTTGGGGAGACAGAGGGAGAGTTTGCCAGCACACACCAGAGCGCGAGATATATTATATATATATATATATATATATATATATATATATATATATATATATATATATATATATATATATATATATATATATATATATATATATATATATATATATATATATATACACACACACATACATACATACATACATACATACATACATACATACATACATACACACACACACACACACACACACACACACACGGATAACCTTATATAAGTGTTTTTCCCTAATATAGCTGCTGTATATATTAATATGCCAATTTAGTGCCCCCCCCTCTCTTGTTTTACCCTGTTTCTGTAGTGCAGGACTGCAGGGGAGAGTCAGGGAGCCTTCCTCCAACGGAGCCGTGAGGAAAAAATGGCGCCAGTGTGCTGAGGAGATAGGCTCCGCCCCCTTCACGGCGGCCTTTCTCCCGCTTTTTAATGGAAAAATTGGCAGGGGTTAAATGCATCCATATAGCCCAGGAGCTATATGTGATGTATTTTTTGCCAAAAAAAGGTTTTTTATTGCGTCTCAGGGCGCCCCCCCCCCCAGCGCCCTGCACCCTCAGTGACCGGAGTGTGAAGTGTGCTGAGAGCAATGGCGCACAGCTGCGGTGCTGTGCGCTACCTTATTGAAGACAGGACGTCTTCTGCCGCCGATTTTCCGGACCTCTTCACTCTTCTGGCTCTGTAAGGGGGCCGGCGGCGCGGCTCCGGGACCCATCCATGGCTGGGCCTGTGATCGTCCCTCTGGAGCTAATGTCCAGTAGCCTAAGAAGCCCAATCCACTCTGCACGCAGGCGAGTTCGCTTCTTCTCCCCTTAGTCCCTCGGTGCAGTGAGCCTGTTGCCAGCAGGTCTCACTGAAAATAAAAAACCTACTTTAAACTTTTACACTAAGCAGCTCAGGAGAGCCCCTTAGCCTGCACCCGTCTCGTTCGGGCACAAAAATCTAACTGAGCCTTGGAGGAGGGTCATAGGGGGAGGAGCCAGTGCACACCAGGTAGTCCTAAAGCTTCTTACTTTTGTGCCCAGTCTCCTGCGGAGCCGCTATTCCCCATGGTCCTTTCGGAGTCCCCAGCATCCACTAGGACGTTAGAGAAATAATATTCCTCACACTCCTCTGACACTATCAGGATTATGCAGAACATCTGATAGTCTCCATTACCCGTGACAGAGCTGCATCCCCCCTCCGAGTCCACCTCTCCCTCCTCCATGCCTGACCTGTCAGAGTCAGACTGCAAGATATGGGCCAGAGATCGCTTTTGCGGACAAATGGGAGGGGATTGAGACACTGTCTTGGGGACAGAGTCTCTGTTCATAAACTCATCCACAGTCTGTTTTAAGCATTGCCTCTCTTTCTCATTGCGGAACAATTTTATAGAAAGAGCAGAGATCATTCCCTTAAAAGACTTAACCCATTCCGGTTCAGCCCCACTAGTCTGAACCCTAAGTACCCAGTAGTGAGCCCCCTGGTGAAGAGGAACACTCTGCAGTACAAGACACACACTCTTTGCCTGACATAATGTAATGTGACAGCACACACACACAGGAAAGGTTAAGCACAATTAACCCACAAAGAGCACTTCAGGGAGACACGATGTTTGGAGCCAGCCACCACTGCGCCCTTATCGCTAATGCCAAGCTTAGCCGGATCGCAGACTAAGTACCCCGCGATAGAGGATTTAGTAAACTAGTAATCGCTCCCACACTGCCATAACCCCCTGGTACCACGGAGGTAATCTGGAGTCACACTAGCGGAGCTGCGCGTCCCTGTCCTGTCAGCGTCTGTCCACTGCAGAGGAAAAATGGCGCTGTGAGCTGCTAGACCCTCTCATAGTGAAGCCCCGGCCCTCCAATGGCACGCGGTCTTCCCGCTCTTTTTACACTGGCTGAGGAATCTGGTGCTTAAAATGGAGAAAACCGTTTTAAGGCTGTTGTGCCAATATGAGTACTGTGTACAGTGTACAGGGACGCAGTTGTGTACTGTGTCCGGAGACGCATTCTGCCCCTTTTAGAAGCTGTGCGTCTCTGTACCCTCAAGCCGCCATAATGGCTGTCGCCCCGCTAGCCGGGACACCGGCTCAGTACTCACCACTCTTCATTCTTCTGGCTCTGCTAGGGGTGGCGGCGTGCGTGGGCTTGCGAATAGGTTCCTCAGGAGCTAAGTGTCCCGTCAGCGGGGAACGGGACCATTAACCCTTCAAGAGGCTTCGCCGTTCCCCTCCCCCCCATCCTCTAGAACGCAAGATAAATAAATAAATAAAAAAATGGGAGGGACTGGACTGCGCAACCTAATTTTAAACCTAAGAGGTGCTACCATGCTAAGACTTCGTGGCATGCAGAAAAAAAAAAACTTCAGATGCACACTAAGCACTAAGAATACTGATCAAAATTATAATAAACTCTACAATTTAGCATGGAGTAGAAAAGCACGTTTTACCAAAAATACATGACTACCTTCCACATCAAAGAGGACCTTATCAGTTGGGTCCCTAACATCCTTAAAACAGATTATATAAATTTATCTAGGTCTTACCTATAATATAGTGCCCATTCTAATATGTAGACAGCGATGGAAGAACCTATATTAAAGTCACCTAAGGGCAGGTGTGTGGGGTGCTTGTCCAGGCAGAAGGAGTCTCTATCCTTCAAGTGTACAATAGTTTTAGAATAGTAAAGTATGACAGTGGTACCTGAGAAACAGGAGGCTCATGGAGATCCAGTTGCAGTCTCTGCACAACATGAGAAAAGTCCTCTGCATGGAAGCAGATTACATCTTTGGTTATGCGAGGTTGATCACTCCTAGGTAGATAAGATAAACAAAAAATTCACTCAGATCTCTGTTTAGCTTACCATCATACAGGTAAGAAACTAGACATCTCACTTTCGCCATTTAGAGAGACCAGACACAATTGTTGCCACTTAGTACTATTAGATATACACACATCTGTAAAAGCAACTTGGAAAGTCTTTACCATTAAGGGGTATATGCAATTAGCGGCAAATCGCGGCAATTTTTCGGCCGTTTTTTAATTCGACCGTCTAATTTCGGCAAGTGGGTGCCGAAATTGACCATATTCAATAAAAGACGGATTCGACAGTCCCGCTGACGAAAAATGGCCGATTTGACGGATTTTGTTCCGATTTTTAAAAAACGGGAAAAAAACTGAAAAAAAATTGCGTGGGGTCCCCCCTCCAAAGCATAACCAGCCTCGGGCTCTTAGAGCTGGTCCTGGTTCTAAAAATCCGGGGGAAAAATGGACAGGGGATCCCCCGTATTTTTAAAACCAGCACCGGGCTCTGCGCCTGGTGCAAAAAATACGGGAGACAAAAAGAGTAGGGGTCCCTCGTATTTTTTACACCAGCATCGGGCTCCACTAGCTGGACAGATAATGCCACAGTCGGGGGTCACTTTTATACAGCGCCCTGCGGCCGTGGCATTAAATATCCAACTAGTCACCCCTGGCCGGGGTACCCTGGGGGAGTGGGGACCCCTTCAATCAAGGGGTCCCCCCCAGCCACCCAAGGGCCAGGGGTGAAGCCCGAGGCTGTCCCCCCCATCCAAGGGCTGCGGATGGGGGGCTGATAGCCTTGAGAAAATGACAAGAATATTGTTTTTTCCAGTAGTACTACAAGTCCCAGCAAGCCTCCCCGCAAGCTGGTACTTGGAGAACCACAAGTACCAGCATGCGGGAGAAAAACGGGCCCGCTGGTACCTGTAGTACTACTGGGGAAAAAAATACCCAAATAAAAACAGGAGACACACCTTGAGAGTAAAACTTTATTTCACACCTGCCGACACACATACTTACCTATGTTGACCTGCCGACTGCCACGTCTCCTGATCCGACGATCCAGGGTACCTGTGAATAAAATTATACTCACCTCAATCCAGTGTCCAGATATAAATCCTCGTACTTGGCAAAAAAATAAGAATTTACTTACCGATAATTCTATTTCTCGTAGTCCGTAGTGGATGCTGGGGACTCCGTAAGGACCATGGGGAATAGCGGCTCCGCAGGAGACTGGGCACAAAAGTAAAGCTTTAGAACTACCTGGTGTGCACTGGCTCCTCCCCCTATGACCCTCCTCCAAGCCTCAGTTAGGATACTGTGCCCGGACGAGCGTACACAATAAGGAAGGATTTTGAATCCCGGGTAAGACTCATACCAGCCACACCAATCACACCGTATAACTCGTGATCTAAACCCAGTTAACAGCATGATAACAGAGGAGCCTCTAGAAAAGATGGCTCACTACAGCAATAACCCGATTTTTTGGTAACAATAACTATGTACCAGTATTGCAGACAATCCGCACTTGGGATGGGCGCCCAGCATCCACTCCGGACTACGAGAAATAGAATTATCGGTAAGTAAATTCTTATTTTCTCTAACGTCCTAAGTGGATGCTGGGGACTCCGTAAGGACCATGGGGATTATACCAAAGCTCCCAAACGGGCGGGAGAGTGCGGATGACTCTGCAGCACCAAATGAGAGAACTCCAGGTCCTCCTCAGCCAGGGTATCAATTTTGTAGAATTTTACAAACGTATTTGCTCCTGACCAAGTAGCTGCTCGGCAAAGTTGCAAAGCCGAGACCCCTCGGGCAGCCGCCCAAGATGAGCCCATCTTCCTTGTGGAGTGGGCATTTACAGATTTTTGGCTGTGGCAGGCCTGCCACAGAATGTGCAAGCTGAATTGTACTACAAATCCAACGAGCAATAGTCTGCTTAGAAGCAGGAGCACCCAGCTTGTTGGGTGCATACAGGATAAACAGCGAGTCAGATTTTCTGACTCCAGCCGTCCTGGAAACATATTTTCAGGGCCCTGATAACGTCTAGCAACTTGGAGTCCTCCAAGTCCCTAGTAGCCGCAGGCACCACAATAGGTTGGTTCAGGTGAAACGCTGAAACCACCTTAGGGAGAAACTGAGGACGAGTCCTCAATTCCGCCCTGTCCGAATGGAAAATCAGATAAGGGCTTTTACAGGATAAAGCCGCCAATTCTGACACGCGCCTGGCCCAGGCCAGGGCCAACAGCATGACCACTTTCCATGTGAGATATTTTAACTCCACAGATTTAAGTGGTTCAAACCAATGTGACTTTTGGAACCCAAAAACTACATTGAGATCTCAAGGTGCCACTGGAGGCACAAAAGGAGGCTGTATATGCAGTACCCCTTTTACAACGTCTGAACTTCAGGGACTGAAGCTAGTTCTTTTTGGAAGAAAATTAACAGGGCCGAAATTTGAACCTTAATGGACCCCAATTTCAGGCCCATAGACACTCCTGTTTGCAGGAAATGTAGGAATCGACCCAGTTGAATTTCCTCCGTCGGGCCTTACTGGCCTCGCACCACGCAACATATTTTCGCCAAATGCGGTGATAATGTTTTGCGGTTACATCCTTCCTGGCTTTGATCAGGATAGGGATGACTTCATCCGGAATGCTTTTTTTCCTTCAGGATCCGGCGTTCAACCGCCATGCCGTCAAACGCAGCCGCGGTAAGTCTTGGAACAGACAGGGTCCTTGCTGGAGCAGGTCCCTTCTTAGAGGTAGAGGCCACGGATCCTCCGTGAGCATCTCTTGAAGTTCCGGTTACCAAGTCCTTCTTGGCCAATCCGGAGCCACGAATATAGTGCTTACTCCTCTCCATCTTATCAATCTCAGTACCTTGGGTATGAGAGGCAGATGAGGGAACACATACACTGACTGGTACACCCACGGTGTTACCAGAGCGTCTACAGCTATTGCCTGAGGGTCCCTTGACCTGGCGCAATACCTGTCGAGTTTTTCCCAACGGTTTATAATCATGTGGAAGACTTCTGGGTGAAGTCCCCACTCTCCCGGGTGGAGGTCGTGTCTGCTGAGGAAGTCTGCTTCCCAGTTGTCCACTCCCGGAATTGCTGACAGGGCTATCACATGATTTTCCGCCCAGCGAAGAATCCTTGCAGCTTCTGCCATTGCCCTCCTGCTTCTTGTGCCACCCTGTCTGTTTACGTGGGTGACTGCCGAGATGTTGTCCGACTGGATCAACACCGGCTGACCTTGAAGCAGAGGTCTTGCTAAGCTTAGAGCATTGTAAATGGCCCTTAGCTTCAGGATATTTATGTGAAGTGATGTCTCCAGGCTTGACCATAAGCCCTGGAAATTCCTTCCCTGTGTGACTGCTCCCCAGCCTCGCAGGCTGGCATCAGTGGTCACCAGGACCCAGTCCTGAATGCCGAATCTGCGGCCCTCTAGAAGATGAGCACTCTGCAACCAACACAGGAGGGACACCCTTGTTCTTGGTGACAGGGTTATCCGCTGATGCATCTGAAGATGCGATCCGGACCATTTGTCCAGCAGGTCCCACTGGAAAGTTCTTGCGTGGAATCTGCCGAATGGGATTGCTTCGTAGGAAGCCACCATTTTACCCAGAACCCTTGTGCATTGATGCACTGAGACTTGGCTCGGTTTTAGGAGGTTCCTGACTAGCTCGGATAACTCCCTGGCTTTCTCCTCCGGGAGAAACACCTTTTTCTGGACCGTGTCCAGGATCATCCCTAGGAACAGAAGACGAGTCGTCGGAACCAACTGCGATTTTGGAATATTGAGAATCCAATCGTGCTGCCGCAACACTACCTGAGATAGTGCTACACCGACCTCCAACTGTTCCCTGGATCTTACCCTTATCAGGGAATCGTCCAAGTAAGGGATAACTAAAACTCCCTTCCTTCGAAGGATCATCATCATTTCGGCCATTACCTTGGTAAAGACCCGGGGTGCCGTGGACCATCCATACGGCAGCGTCTGAACTGATAGTGACAGTTCTGTACCATAAACCTGAGGTACCCTTGGTGAGAAGGGTAAATTTGGACATGAAGGTAAGCATCCTCGATGTCCCGAGACATCATGTAGTCCCCTTCTTCCAGGTTCGCAATCACTGCTCTGAGTGACTCAATCTTGAATTTGAACCTCTGTATGTAAGTGTTCAAAGATTTTAGATTTAGAATCGGTCTCACCGAGCCGTCCGGCTTCGGTACCACAACAGTGTGGAATAATACCCCGTTCCCTGTTGCAGGAGGGGTACCTTGATTATCACCTGCTGGGAATACAGCTTGTGAATGGCTTCCAAAACTGTCTCCCTGTCAGAAGGAGACATCGGTAAAGCCGACTTTAGGAAACGGCGAGGGGGAGACGTCTCGAATTCCAATTTGTACCCCTGAGATATCACCTGAAGGATCCAGGGGTCTACTTGCGAGTGAGCCCACTGCGCGCTGAAATTCATTGAGACGGGCCCCCCACCGTGCCTGATTCTGCTTGTAAAGCCCCAGCGTCATACTGAGGGCTTAGCAGAGGCGGGAGAGGGTTTCTGTTCCTGGGAACTGGCTGATTTCTGCAGCCTTTTTCCTCTCCCTCTGTCACGGGGCAGAAATGAGGAACCTTTTGCCCGCTTGTCCACGAAAAGACTGCGCCTGATAATACGGCGTCTTCTCATGTTCCAAATGCCGTTTGAAAACCGCATCACCTGACCACTGTCGTGTCCATAACCCTCTACTGGTAGAAATGGACAACGCACTTAGACTTGATGCCAGTCGGCAAATATTCCGCTGTGCATCACGCATATATAGAAATGCATCTTTTAAATGCTCTATAGGCAAAAATACTGTCCCTATCTAGGGTATCAATATTTTCAGTCAGGGAATCCGACCACGCCAACCCAGCACTGCACATCCAGGCTGAGGCGATTGCTGGTCGCAGTATAACACCAGTATGTGTGTAAATACATTTTAGGATACCCTCCTGCTTTCTATCAGCAGGATCCTTAAGGGCGGCCATCTCAGGAGAGGGTAGAGCCCTTACAAGCGTGTGAGCGCTTTATCCACCCTAGGGGGTGTTTCCCAACGCACCCTAACCTCTGGCGGGAAAGGATATAATGCCAATAACATTTTAGAAATTATCAGTTGTTATCGGGGGAAACCCACGCATCATCACACACCTCATTTAATTTCTCAGATTCAGGAAAACTACAGGTAGTTTTTCCTCACCGAACATAATACCCCTTTTTGGTGGTACTCGTATTATCAGAAATGTGTAAAACATTTTTCATTGCCTCCATCATGTAACGTGTGGCCCTACTGGAAGTCACATTTGTCTCTTCACCGTCGACACTGGAGTCAGTATCCGTGTCGGCGTCTATATCTGCCATCTGAGGTAACGGGCGCTTTAGAGCCCCTGACGGCCTATGAGACGTCTGGACAGGCACAAGCTGAGTAGCCGGCTGTCTCATGTCAACCACTGTCTTTTATACAGAGCTGACACTGTCACGTAATTCCTTCCAACAGTTCATCCACTCAGGTGTCGACCCCCTAGGGGGTGACATCACTATTACAGGCAATCTGCTCCGTCTCCACATCATTTTTCTCCTCATACATGTCGACACAAACGTACCGACATACAGCACACACACAGGGAATGCTCTGATAGAGGACAGGACCCCACTAACCCTTTGGGGAGACAGAGGGAGAGTTTGCCAGCACACACCAGAGCGCTATATATATACAGGGATAACCTTATATAAGTGTTTTTCCCCTTATAGCTGCTGTATCTTTAATACTGCGCGTAATTAGTGCACCCCCCTCTTTTTTTTAACCCTTTCTGTAGTGTAGTGACTGCAGGGGAGAGCCAGGGAGCTTCCCTCCAACGGAGCTGTGAGGGAAAATGGCGCCAGTGTGCTGAGGAGATAAGGCCGCCGATAAGGGGGCGGAGCCTATCTCCCGTTTTTCTATGTATTCTGGCAGGGGTTAAATGCATCCATATAGCCCAGGAGCTATATGTGATGCATTTTTTGCCATCCAAGGTGTTTTTATTGCGTCTCAGGGCGCCCCCCCCCCAGCGCCCTGCACCCTCAGTGACCGGAGTGTGAAGTGTGCTGAGAGCAATGGCGCACAGCTGCAGTGCTGTGCGCTACCTTGTTGAAGACAGGACGTCTTCTGCCGCCGATTTTCCGGACCTCTTCTGTCTTCTGGCTCTGTAAGGGGGCCGGCGGCGCGGCTCTGGGACCCATCCATGGCTGGGCCTGTGATCGTCCCTCTGGAGCTAATGTCCAGTAGCCTAAGAAGCCCAATCCACTCTGCACGCAGGTGAGTTCGCTTCTTCTCCCCTTAGTCCCTCGATGCAGTGAGCCTGTTGCCAGCAGGTCTCACTGAAAATAAAAAACCTAAAACTAAACTTTTCACTAAGCAGCTCAGGAGAGCCACCTAGTGTGCACCCTTCTCGTTCGGGCACAAAATCTTAACTGAGGCTTGGAGGAGGGTCATAGGGGGAGGAGCCAGTGCACACCAGGTAGTTCTAAAGCTTTACTTTTGTGCCCAGTCTCCTGCGGAGCCGCTATTCCCCATGGTCCTTACGGAGTCCCCAGCATCCACTTAGGACGTTAGAGAAAAAATAAGATTTTACTTACCGATAAATCTATTTCTCGTAGTCCGTAGTGGATGCTGGGGACTCCGTCAGGACCATGGGGATTAGCGGCTCCGCAGGAGACAGGGCACAAAAATAAAGCTTTAGGATCAGGTGGTGTGCACTGGCTCCTCCCCCTATGACCCTCCTCCAAGCCTCAGTTAGGATACTGTGCCCGGACGAGCGTACACAATCAGGAAGGATTTTGAATCCCAGGTAAGACTCATACCAGCCACACCAATCACACCGTACAACTTGTGATCTGAACCCAGTTAACAGTATGACAACGTAGGAGCCTCTGAACAGACGGCTCACAACAAGAACAACCCAATTTTTTTGTAACAATAACTATGTACAAGTATTGCAGACAATCCGCACTTGGGATGGGCGCCCAGCATCCACTACGGACTACGAGAAATAGAATTATCGGTAAGTAAATTCTTATTTTCTCTGACGTCCTAGTGGATGCTGGGGACTCCGTCAGGACCATGGGGATTATACCAAAGCTCCCAAACGGGCGGGAGAGTGCGGATGACTCTGCAGCACCGAATGAGAGAACTCCAGGTCCTCTTTAGCCAGGGTATCAAATTTGTAGAATTTTACAAACGTGTTCTCCCCCGACCACATAGCTGCTCGGCAGAGTTGTAATGCCGAGACCCCTCGGGCAGCCGCCCAGGATGAGCCCACCTTCCTTGTGGAATGGGCCTTGACAGATTTTGGCTGTGGCAGGCCTGCCACAGAATGTGCAAGTTGAATTGTGCTACAAATCCAACGAGCAATCGTCTGCTTAGAAGCAGGAGCACCCAGCTTGTTGGGTGCATATAGTATAAACAGCGAGTCAGATTTTCCGACTCCAGCCGTCCTTGAAATATATATTTTCAATGCCCTGACAACGTCGAGCAACTTGGAATCCTCCAAATCGCTAGTAGCCGCAGGCACCACAATAGGCTGGTTCAGGTGAAACGCTGACACCACCTTAGGCAGAAAATGAGGACGCGTCCGCAGTTCTGCCCTGTCCGAATGGAAAAATCAGATATGGGCTTTTATACGATAAAGCCGCCAATTCTGACACTCTCCTGGCTGAAGCCAGGGCCAGTATCTTACTTTCCATGTAAGATATTTCAAATCCGCCGATTTGAGTGGCTCAGACCAATGGGATTTGAGAAAATCCAAAACTACATTAAAGGTCCCACGGAGCCACTGGGGGCACAACCGGGGGCTGTATATGTAGTACTCCTTTTACAAATGTCTGGACTTCAGGAACTGAAGCCAATTCTTTCTGGAAGAAAATCGACAGGGCCGAAATTTGAACCTTAATGGACCCCAACTTGAGGCCCATAGACAATCCTGTTTGCAGGAAATGTAGGAATCGACCCAATTGAAATTCCTCCGTGGGGGCCTTCCTGGCCTCACACCACGCAACATATTTTCTCCAAATGCGGTGATAATGTTGTGCAGTCACCTCCTTCCTGGCTTTAACCAGTGTAGGAATGACCTCTTCTGGAATGCCTTTTTCCCTTAGAATTCGGCGTTCAACCGCCACGCCGTCAAACGCAGCCGCGGTAAGTCTTGGAATAGACACGGTCCCTGCTGAATCAGGTCCCGTCTTAGAGGTAGAGGCCACGGATTTTCCGTGAGCATCTCCTGAAGTTCCGGGTACCAAGTTCTTCTTGGCCAATCCGGAGCCACGAGTATCGTTCTTACTCCCCTTTGCCGTATAATTCTCAGTACTTTGGGTATGAGAGGCAGAGGAGGAAACACATACACTGACTGGAACACCCACGGTGTTACCAGAGCGTCCACAGCTATTGCCTGAGGGTCTCTTGACCTGGCGCAATACCTGTCCAGTTTTTTGTTGAGGCGAGACGCCATCATATCCACCTTTGGTTTTTCCCAACGGTTCACAATCATGTGGAAGACTTCTGGATGAAGTCCCCACTCTCCCGGGTGTAGATCGTGTCTGCTGAGGAAGTCTGCTTCCCAGTTGTCCACTCCCGGAATGAACACTGCTGACAGTGCTATCACATGATCTTCCGCCCAGCGAAGAATCCTTGCAGCTTCTGCCATTGCTCTCCTGCTTCTTGTGCCGCCCTGTCTGTTTACGTGGGCGACTGCCGTGATGTTGTCCGACTGGATCAACACCGGCTGACCCTGAAGCAGGGGTTTTGCCAGGCTTAGAGCATTGTAAATCGCTCTTAGCTCCAGTATATTTATGTGAAGAGACATCTCCAGGCTTGACCATACTCCCTGGAAGTTTCTTCCCTGTGTGACCGCTCCCCAGCCTCTCAGACTGGCATCCGTGGTCACCAGGACCCAGTCCTGTATGCCGAATCTGCGGCCTTCTAACAGATGAGCACTCTGCAACCACCACAGAAGAGACACCCTTGTCCGTGGCGATAAGGTTATCCGCTGATGCATCTGCAGATGCGATCCGGACCATTTGTCCAGCAGATCCCACTGAAAAGTTCGTGCGTGGAATCTGCCGAATGGGATTGCTTCGTAAGAAGCCACCATCTTTCCCAGGACTCTTGTGCATTGATGCACAGACACTTTTCCTGGTTTTAGGAGGTTCCCGACAAGTTCGGATAACTCCTTGGCTTTCTCCTCCGGAACAAACACCTTTTTCTGAACCGTGTCCAGAATCATTCCCAGGAACAGCAGACGTGTTGTCGGGGTCAACTGAGATTTTGGAAAATTCAGGATCCACCCGTGTTGTTGCAGCACTACTTGGGTTAGTGCTACTCCGTCCTCCAGCTGTTCTCTGGACCTTGCCCTTATCAGGAGATCGTCCAAGTAAGGGATAATTAATACGCCTCTTCTTCGCAGAAGAATCATCATTTCGGCCATTACCTTGGTAAAAACCCGAGGTGCCGTGGACAATCCAAACGGCAGCGTCTGAAACTGATAATGACAGTTTTGCACCACGAACCTGAGGTACCCTTGATGTGAAGGGCAAATTGGGACATGCAGGTAAGCATCTTTTATGTCCAGGGACACCATAAAGTCCCCTTTTTCCAGATTCGCTATCACTGCTCTGAGTGATTCCATCTTGAACTTGAATTTTTGTATGTACAGGTTCAAAGATTTCAGATTTAGAATAGGTCTTACCGAGCCGTCCGGCTTCGGTACCACAAATAGCGTGGAGTAATACCCTTTTTCCTGTTGTAGGAGGGGTACCTTGACTATCACCTGCTGAGAAAAACAGCTTGTGAATGGCTTCCAATACCGTCGCCCTGTCTGAGGGAGACGTTGGCAAAGCAGACTTTAGGAACCGGCGAGGGGGAGACTTCTCGAATTCCAACCTGTAACCCTGAGATACTACCTGCAGGATCCAGGGGTCCACCTGTGAGCAAGCCCACTGTGCGCTGAAATTCTTGAGTCGACCCCCCACCGTTCCTGAGTCCGCTTGTAAAGCCCCAGCGTCATGCTGAGGGCTTTGCAGAACCCGCGGAGGGCTTCTGTTCCTGGGAAGGAGCTGCTTGCTGCCCTCTCTTACCCTTTCCTCTGCCTCGGGGCAGATATGACTGTCCTTTTGCCCGCTTCTTATAGGACCGAAAGGACTGCGGCTGAAAAGATGGTGTCTTTTTCTGTTGGGAGGGGGTCTGAGGTAAAAAGGTGGATTTCCCGGCAGTTGCCGTGGCCACCAAATCCGATAATTCCTCCCCTTTATACGGCAATACTTCCATATGCCGTTTGGAATCCGCATCACCTGACCACCGTCGTGTCCATAAACTTCTTCTGGCAGATATGGACATCGCACTTACTCTCGATGCCAGAGTGCAAATATCCCTCTGAGCATCTCGCATATAAAGAAAAGCATCCTTTAATTGCTCTAAAGTCTGTAAAATACTGTCCCTATCCAGGGTATCAATATTTTCAGTCAGGGAATCCGACCAGACCACCCCAGCACTGCACATCCAGGCTGAGGCGATGGCTGGTCGCAGTATAACACCAGTATGTGTGTATATACTTTTTAGGGTAGTTTCCAGCCTCCTATCAGCTGGATCCTTGAGGGCGGCCGTATCAGGAGACGGTAACGCCACTTGTTTTGATAAGCGTGTGAGCGCCTTATCCACCTTAGGGGGTGTTTCCCAGCGCGCCCTAACCTCTGGCGGGAAAGGGTATAATGCCAATAACTTTTTTGAAATTAGCACTTTTCTATCTGGGTTAACCCACGCTTCATCACATACATCATTCAATTCCTCTGATTCAGGAAAAACTACAGGTAGTTTTTTCACCCCCCACATAATACCCCTTTTTGTGGTACTTGTAGTATCAGAGATATGCAAAGCCTCCTTCATTGCCGTGATCATATAACGTGTGGCCCTACTGGAAAATACGTTTTTTTTTTTTTCTTCACCGTCGACACTAGATTCAGTGTCCGTGTCTGGGTCTGTGTCGACCGACTGAGGTAAAGGGCGTTTTACAGCCCCTGACGGTGTCTGAGACGCCTGGGCAGGTACTAACTGGTTTTCCGGCCGTCTCATGTCGTCAACTGATTTTTGTAATGTGCTGACATTATCACGTAATTCCATAAACAAAGCCATCCATTCCGGTGTCGACTCCCTGGGGGGTGACATCACCATTACCGGCAATTGCTCTGCCTCCACACCAACATCGTCCTCATACATGTCGACACACAGCAGACACACAGGGAATGCTCTATTGAAGACAGGACCCCACTAGCCCTTTGGGGAGACAGAGGGAGAGTTTGCCAGCACACACCCAAGCGCTATAATATATATGGGAACAACCCTATATAAGTGTTGTACCCTTATAGCAGCTTAAATATAGTAATATCGCCAAAAAAAAGTGCCCCCCCTCTCTGTTTTACCCTGTTTCTGTAGTGCAGTGCAGGGGAGAGTCCTGGGAGCCTTCCTCACAGCGGAGCTGAGCAGGAAAATGGCGCTGTGTGCTGAGGAGAATACGCCCCGCCCCCTATTTCGGCGGGCTCTTCTCCGGAGTTTGTGAGATCTGGCAGGGGTTAAATACATCCATATAGCCTCAAGGGCTATATGTGATGTATTTTTTAGCCATAAAAAGGTATTATACATTGCTGCCCAGGGCGCCCCCCCAGCGCCCTGCACCCTCCGTGACCGCTGTGTGAAGTGTGCCGACAACAATGGCGCACAGCTGCAGTGCTGTGCGCTACCTCAGGAAGACTGAAAAGTCTTCTGCCGCCTGCTTCTGGACCTCTTCCATCTTCGGCATCTGCAAGGGGGGTCGGCGGCGCGGCTCCGGGACCGGACTCCATGGCTGGGCCTGTGTTCGATCCCTCTGGAGCTAATGGTGTCCAGTAGCCTAAGAAGCCAATCCATCCTGCACGCAGGTGAGTTCACTTCTCTCCCCTAAGTCCCTCGATGCAGTGAGCCTGTTGCCAGCAGGACTCACTGAAAATAAAAAACCTAAAAACTTTTTCTAAGCAGCTCTTTAGGAGAGCCACCTAGATTGCACCCTGCTCGGACGGGCACAAAAACCTAACTGAGGCTTGGAGGAGGGTCATAGGGGGAGGAGCCAGTGCACACCACCTGATCCTAAAGCTTTATTTTTGTGCCCTGTCTCCTGCGGAGCCGCTAATCCCCATGGTCCTGACGGAGTCCCCAGCATCCACTAGGACGTTAGAGAAATAAACGAACACCCGGACCAGCGGACTGAAAGGGGTCCCATGTTTACACATGGGACCCCTTTCCCCGAATGCCGGAACCCCACGTGACTCCTGTCACAGAGGTCCCTTCAGCCAATCAGGAAGCGCTACTTTGTTGCACTCACCTGATTGGCTGTATGCGCGTGTGAGCTCAGACAGCGCATCACACAGCTCCCTCCATTACTTTCAATGGTGGGAACTTTGCAGTCAGCGGTGGGGTTACCCGCAGTCAGCCACTGACCGCGGGTGACCTCACCGCTAACCGCAAAGTTCCCACCATTGAGTATAATGGAGAGGCTTTGCGATGCGCTGTCTGACAGCTCAGACGTGCAGCCAATCAGCAGAGTGCCAGGACGTTGCGCTCGCTGATTGGCTTAAGAGACCTTTCTGTGACAGCAGTCACGGGGGGGTCTCTGCATTCGGGGAAAGGGGTCCCATGTGTAAACATGGGACCCCTTTCAGTCCGGCTTGGTTGGGTGTTCGTTTATTTTTTTTGCCCAAGTACGAGGATTTATATCTGGACACTGGATTGAGGCGAGTATAATTTTATTCACAGGTACCCCGGATAGTCGGATCAGGAGACGTGGCAGTCGGCGGGTCAACATAGGTAAGTATGTGTGTGTCGGCAGGTGTGAAATAAACTTTTACTTTCAAGGTGTGTGTCTCCTGTTTTTATTTGGGTATTTTTTTTCCAGTAGTATACTACTACTACTACTACTACTACTACTACTACAGGTACCAGCGGGCCCGTTTTTCTCCCGCATGCTGGTACTTGTGGTTCTCCAAGTACCAGCTTGCGGGGGAGGCTTGCTGGGACTTTTAGTACTACTGGAAAAAACAATATTCTTGTCATTTTCTCAAGGCTATCAGCCCCCCATCTGCAGCCCTTGGATGGGAGGGGGGGGGGGGGAGGGGGGGGAGACAGCCTCGGGCTTCACCCCTGGGTACCCCGGCCAGGGGTGACTAGTTGGATATTTAATGCCACGGCCGCAGGGCGCTGTATAAAAGTGACCCCCGGCTGTGGCATTATCTGTCCAGCTAGTGGAGCCCGATGCTGGTGTAAAAAATACGGGGGACCCCTACTGTTTTTGTCCCCCGTATTTTTTGCACCAGCACCAGGCGCAGAGCCCGGTGCTGGTTTTAAAAATACGGGGGATCCCCTGTCCATTTTCCCCCCGGATTTTTAGAACCAGGACCGGCTCGGGGACCCCACGCCATTTTTTCCAGGATTTTACCATTCCATCTAAAAAAATAAAATAAAAAATATATATATTTTTTTTTTTAAATATATAAATACTTGTGCCTCCCAAAAAGACAAACCAAGTACCTAATCCCTTCTAATATAAATAGATATGCTATTACCAATAAAAAAAAAAAAAAAAAAAACCACACCAAAAAAAACATGTTTTACATTTTTTTTTTTATTATATTCACCCACCAAAGTGTGGCGGATTGAAAATGACGAATTTACTGTCTAAAAGCACTGTTGTCGAATTTCCAAACTTCAATTGAATATACTTTTGTCGAATTGCCGCATTTGTACCATTGCAGAAATGTCGAATTTCAAAAAGTCAAATTTCAAAAAGTCGAATTTTGAAAGTCCGTTTTTTTGACGGAAAGTACTGAATTGCATTGTCGAATTTTTTTTTTTGGCGAATAAGTCCCGTTTTTCGACAATTTCGGGAATTCGACCGCAATTGCATATACCCTTAAATATCTATTCTGTTTGGGTAATTGTGAAGCATTTCACATTAATACAAAAACATTGCTTCTATAACATGTTGCAATATTTGCATAGATTTTTTGTAAGATACAGAACAGTGCCTTAGAATTTACCTACCATTCTCCGAACTGCACAGCCTTCAAGACCCCTACAGCAGCTGTACTCTCCCAGTCAAAACCCTGACCAACATGATCAGCATGAGCTCTTGTTCGGTCCTCAAAAAGCAGTTCTCTGGGTTCACTAGTGCGGGGAAGGTATTGCAAGTTCTTTATCTCATTCATAGACCTGCAGTCAAGTCGAGTAAACAAAAAGTTACAGCATACTTCTATGTACAAGGTAAACAGAAAGGGGACAATTTTACTGCTGCATGTTAAGCTCTATTGTAAACAAAAAAAACAAAAAAAATTGCAAACTAACAGCAAATTGTGTATTTTTGGTAGTATATACTAGTGATGAGCGAGGTTCGGTATTACTCGGTTCTCAAAACGGCATCTTATTGGCTATACAAAACACGTGACATCAGTGAGCCAATAAGATGCCGTTTTGAGAACCGAGTAAAACCGAATCCGCTCATCACTAGTATATACACAAAAAATAATAATCATTTGTGGTCTTACTGCACTAATTAACTTACTGCAAAAAAGCAGTGTTCTATACGTAGGGTCTCATAATACATCTGCACTTTAAACATTGCCTTTAACTTATTTTTTGTTGTTGCAAGTTATCGGTGTCTTAATATTTTCAATGTGTAGGAATATGGCAGCCAAAAGGACATACACTGTTATATTCAATTACCCTGTGGCTAATTATCATGCCGGCAAATAAATACGGGGGGGGGGGGGGGGAATGGGGGTCAGAACATGCACGTTTTTCAAATGTACGTGTCCTAACATTTACTAGTGCCAATATGGGAGTGAATAGCACATGCAGTGCACTCCTCATCTACTGTATGGAGAGTTGTGCTCTCTGCAGTGCTACGCAATATTGCCTGCTAAGACCAGATCGCTCTTTGAAATGTAGATTTCTTGAAGGCCACCTCATTTTATATTATAACAAAATAAAATTGAATGTATAATATAAATATATATATATATTTATTACACACACACACACACACACACACACACACACTAGTTTCTTCTTTTGTCATCTGTTTTTGGCACCCTTCACTGTGCAGTTTCAATGTGGGCATATTGGTCGCCCACAGCAAGGGTGTTATGCCCAATTTTTTTCTTTTTTCTTTATGTGCAAAAACACTTTCATCAGCTTGTTGTTCAACATACTGTATTATGTGAATAATTTAGACACTGGCATGTTTAACATTGATAGGTTTTAAGAAAAACTTTTAAGTCTGGGTGAAAAAGGGTGGTAGCTTTGGATTTTATTGCTTGAGGTTATTCAATTCCAGCCCAGTTTTCACCTGAACCCTTTTTTAACATCTGTTAACTTAAAGTGTTAAAGGGCGGTAACACAGAAGAGAAAATTCACACATTAACAGGGTTGCAGCACCCATTAACCTCCTAGTTATCAGAGCTGCTGGTGGGCCGACTTTGGAGCTAACTAAACAGCCCTGGTGGATCAGACTACTGTAAATTACTGTGGATAATTGAATTACACCCTTAGCATGTACAGTCATTAATCCAGGTAATGTGCTCTTTTACCTTCTTCGCTTGAACGGGGATTTTGGCATGTCTGCTGTGGGGATCATTTGCTCTCCTGGTCTCACCCACATGATTGGTCCATCATCACTTTGTGATCTGCACTGAAGCTTCAGTGTAGACATTGTCCCCCATGGTAAAGTCATCTGCAAACATAATCAACAATAATGACAAACACTACTGATTTACCTAACAAACACCAAGGCCGGATGTAATGGCTTGCGAGACAGCCAGAGCTTAGAGTTCCGGCTGAACTCGTACATTTTTGTAAAGCAGCAAACCTTTACAAGGTAAAACCTGGTTAGTTTTGCCTTGTAAACATATGCGGCTATAAAAAAATAGGATTTTGGTACTTACCAGGTAAATCCTTTTCTTTGAATCCATAGGGGGCACTGGAGTACTCTTGGGATATGGACGGGCGGAGCCGAACAAAGGCACTGAATATTCAAATTTAGGACCCTCCCACCCCTCCATATCCCCGAGTACCTCAGTGTACTGTCTCAGTGTTTTTTACTGAGCGAACAGGAACGATATAGAGAGGTTGACAATGGAGAATACCTATAACATAACGGACAACAACAATGTTGACCCATAACCTTACTGTCAACTAAACAGTTGACACCATAACCGATAGAACTTTATAATTTGAACCAATCGGTGAAAATGTGTTACCATAAGCTCCTCTGAGCTTAATATCAATCAAGTAAAACTTGTTACCCTAAGCTCCCTTGAGCTTAAAACAACCCAGGTAAAACTGCTCTGGGTGGGCGTCCAGTGCCCCCTATGGATTCAAAGAAAAGGATTTACCTGGTAAGTACCAAAATCCTATTTTCTTTATCATCCACTAGGGGTCACTGGAGTACTCTTGGGACGTACCAAAGCTTCCCTCGTGGGCGGGAGAGCTGTTTGATACTTGTAACAGTAGGCAGCCCAAAGCTAGATGCTGATGGCGCCACCATTTATAACGTGTAAACGTGCACAAACATGGTGCACATGAAGGCTATATAGCCGCGTTTTAGACACTCCACGACCCACTGGGTCTGACATTCCCACAGACCTGTGGGATGAGCTATTACTGACGTAGGCGATTGTAACTTAGCCTTAAAGTAAACCTGACTTGTAGTCATTATTATTATCCAACTGGATAATGTCTGCTAAGAAACTGGCTAACCCCAGTTGGCAGTATCATAGAGAACAAACAACGTATTCATATCACGTACTGTTGACGTTCGGGACATATATAAACGCGTAATGCGTGTACCACATTCAGAATTCTAGAATGTGCTGTCCACACAGGAAACCCCTATTGGTATATTGATGTGAAGAATACGAAAGCGTGATTCGTCCGAAGATCTGCTTTGTCATGAGAAAACTCAAATACGGTGGCTTGGAATACAAGGCACCCAAATATGAAAACAAAACCCTTGCCGAAGCCAAGGCTATAAGAAAATTGTTTTCCAAAGTGAGAAACTTAATTCCCATTTGTTGAAAGGGTTCAAAATATGAAAACTGTAAGAAATCTGAACCCAACTTCAAGTCGCCTGGCGCTGTAGGTGGGATAAATAGAGTGTGAACTTTGATGACACCTTGTAGAAAGATGTGTACAGACGCCAATAGAGGCAAACGTCTTTGAAAATAAGTTTATCACACAGATACCTGCACTCTTCGTGCAGATCAACGCAGTTTTCCATCCCACCCCGTTTAACAGAATACGGGTTACTTGAAGGATGATGTTGGAAACTTCCGAGGTTTACAACCTATGTAAGCACACGAAATTTTGTAAAAATGAGCTGCCTTAAACGGCTTACTATTTCGTAACATGGTTAGTATAACCGATACTGTAATGCTCAATTTCTTAAGAGGGCGTTTGCACCCTCACCCCGTCAACCGCAGCTGCGGTACATAGATAATAGGTACATAGGTAACTATGGGTAAACTAACGTTCCCTGATGTAACAGGTTGGACGTATTATGAGCGGGCCAAGATCGTGTGCAAGTATTCCTTGAAAATTCGAGAAGCAAACTTCTCCGAAACCCATGAGCTACCACCAGTATGACTGTGACAAACTGTCTTATGAGCCGTTTTGACAACGGAGAGAGCAGCGGAAACTGGTGGAGCCAGATACACGATGCTGAATGACCACATGAATGTGAGAGACTCCACCGCCACTGCCCTTGTGATCTGTTTTGTACACATACTGAGCTTTTGTAATTGTGGCGAGATGCCATCATGTATACTTGAGGGTAACCCCCTTCTGTGGACTCACATATGAAACACCTCTGGATTTAATGTCCAGTTTTCAGGATCCAAATCCTGACGGGTGAGATCCTCTGTCTAACAGATGTCCACTCACGTAATGATCTCTTGACATTTTCACATAATGGTGTTCTAAGCCATTGAGGATTTGAGTCACATGCCGCATTACCATGCGGCTTCTTGGTTCTCACTGGTTGTTGTGTATGCAACTGCCGTTGCCTCGTTTGACTGCTTAAGGCCAGCGTGAGACAGGCATCAAACATTTACCTGAAACTCATGGTTGTTCCTCTCCACAGAAATCTTTAGTAAAAGGCGAAAGATTTATTCGTTCTGAAGAGAAACCAGAGTATATACCTGGTCAGACTGAAAGCGAATCATGTATTGCATTGTAAAATGCACAGAGTTCTAGGACCTTTATCGACAGCAATCTGTCGTGTTTTAGAACCTTTGTTGCTGATTTTAACTACAAATCCTGACCCTCTGCGACTGTCGTCCAGAGTATATGCACCCTTTTCCCTCTGTGGGAAACGCGAGTGAAGGGTGGCGAACTAAATTGAAAACACATCTTTATTCTTAATAGGTGAATACACCAATGTACCGCTAGTGTGCGTGTTTTGCACTAATTACTAGACGTACATTTGTTATTGCTGGTGTAGTAGGTAAAAGTCTTTGATTTACCGTATTTATAATCTTACCTAGGAATTGACATCGTTTAGACGGAATTAGATGCGATTGTTTTCGAACTTGATCTGCTACCGCAGTATACCTTAGTAGCGCAAGTTAGAGGAACTTTGTTGAGACAGAGTTCTTATGAGCAGATCATCTAAGGTAGAGAAACTCTGTTGAGACAGAGTTCTTATGTGAGATGAGCTATCATCCCCAACATAACTTTGGTAAATACCCGAGGCGATAAGCAACGGTAGACCCGAAATGGATAATGGTTGTGGCGATTTGCAAACGCTAGAACCCGTGAAGATCAAACCGGAATGGGTAACTACGCATTGTGAAGATCAAGTGCCATTATGCCACTTTGTGCTCCAATAAACAAATACTAACCGCAGAAAATTCATTTTCCCACTGCAGTAAGTGACCTGCTGATTGAGATTGCGACAGAGCCGTCTGGTTTTGCTCAAACAGAGGGAATATGTAACCCTGACTCTGTTGGTATACTACTGCTTGGATTATAAAGACAGCTGAAACCCAGCAGAGACTAAATGGCAACCTGCCAAACCGGTCGACAGAGCCAGTATTGTCCTTTAATCTGTAAATAGCTGAGACATCCATGAATTGAAGTCTGGAAACCCCTCAAAGTAACATGTAAAGACGCGCTTCCACAATTGGAAAAGAGGTCATCAAACCACTGGCTTGCTGACTGTAGCGTCCTGACGTTACAAGGCGTGACTGTTTTGTACAACCGCCTTTGAAAAACGGAAGTCTAAAGGGATTAAACGCCGGTACCAGTATTCCGTTTTGATACTGGATGCGGTAATGGCTGAATATCAAATTTAGGACCAAACAAGCTCTGTCCTAGTCGTGCTGAACTAGCTACGATGAAAAACAGGCGTTAGTAGAGGCTTTACAGATATACTCTGCAGCTTCTTTTAACAGTGATCTCATAGTTTCCATACCTAGAGACTAATGACCCAAATGTATCCTGGGTCTTTAAAATGTTTAACACAGACGCATTTGCCAATGGCGGATCGCGTTATTTTGAAACGATTAAATAGTGGTCAAAGTCCACTAATATTTTCTAAAAAACAAATGGAGGCCTTGACTCACTGGTTTTTAGCAATGTATGTTGCCCAAAACCCCCGCACTATATAAGTGCTGGTGTAATGCACCCGTCTCACTCGAAGTTTCTGCATTAACCCTGGTACCCAAAGGAACTTGGCCCTTTGAAAAGACTATCTTTAGTTATAGCAGGCGGAGTACTTCCGAGACTCCGATGTTACCGCTGTTTTAATTTGAATTGCCAATGCTTAACATAGGACCGTTAAAAATTATTTTTAGTCTGCGCTAGAGCCTTACTAGCTATGCAGACTGACACCACAATAGGCAACAGACAGACACTTGCACTACTTGTTGAAGTTCTTTTGTGTCATATATATATTTTTGTTGCTGAAAAGCATATTAAGGCCAGCCGTAGCCAGGCTATGAAACACATGGTTATTTCTCTCTACGGACATCTTTAGCAACAGGCGAAAGATTTATTAGATCTGAAGAGAAACCAGAGTATTCTTTATGTGAAAAGCAGTTCACATGTGCATCCGAACTACATTCCCACTAACACCCCCTTTGCCTCTGGTGGCTTAGAGATGTAGGGCAGGAATGTTCTAGAATTATGTGAAACCTGAACAAAAATTCCCACCAACACCCCTGCGCCTCCTTGTGGAGCAGAGGTGTATGGCCGGAATGTTCTGGAATTATAAACTGGAAGAAACTGTAATGATTAAAAATGGCCCCCATGCCATGCATACACTGAAAAGCACAGGACCTGCTGCAGTGTTAATATATATAGACTTAATAGCCTATTATACAGGTAATATAGGCTTAATAGCCTATTAAAGTGTGATAATCACATTCCAGTTAATAGAACACTTATGACATCAAATGGCAGCCTACAGAAACAGGAAGCATGCCATTCATACAATTAGAAACATATTTTAGGACATGCTCTGTGAAAACTATGTCTTATTAACCCATGCAGCCTTGGTGCTGTTGCTATGGGTATTTACTCCCCCTTACCCCCGGTAGTCTCCCCTATGCAGCGGGAACGGGTGCAGGGAGAGCAGGGGAGCGCTGTGTATAGCGCCGGGGAGCCGTCCGGAAGAGCGGGCGGCGCCATGTATCATCAGCGTGCGGTGTCAGCGCTGGAAGAGCGGCCGGCGTCTGTGAGTGACGTGCGGCCGCTCTGTGCATGTTAGAAAGCGGGTACTTACTGTGGCTCGGGCGGCGCCTGTCCTACCTCGGTGCCGGGTAATCAGCGCTGGGAGAGCGGCCGGCGTCTCTGAGTGACGTGCGGCCACTCTGAACTTCCAGCGTAGTTAAGCGGGGCATATCAGCGGCGGCTTCAGCGGCGGCAAACCCCCACACAGCAGGGCGGCAGCGTGAGCTGACCGCCCTGACACCCCACCATTAGGACATGTGCCGCACCTCCTGTACGCTCCGTCCAGCTTGTGACGGGGCTTTCATCCTGGCTGTGACGGGGCTTTCTGTAAGCTCCGTCCAGTGTCAGACTGACTTCCATAGCGGCTGGGCATAGTGCGTATGAGCTCCCCCTGCTGTGCAGCCGGACGGAGCTCCGTATGCGCAGGAGGCTTAACCCCTACATAGCGGGGCGGCAGCCTGCGCTGACCGCCCCGTTTCTCCCCAGCCTACCTTTCTGATCATGGCTGACGTCTGCCTCAGCTCTGTAGTCTTGGCTGTGGCGGGGCTTTTTATTCCAGCTCCAGTCAGCTTCCAGTAATCTATGGCTGCGACGGCTTCTTTGTGCAAGCCCGTCCAGCTTTTCCTGGCTGCTCTTTGTAGAAGCAGTGGGCTGTCTGTGGCTGTGAGGGTGCTCTTCGTGAGGACCGACACGCCATGCTGTCTGTGGCTGTGAGGGTGCTCTTTGTGAGGACCGACACGCCATGCGCTGCCCGTGCAGCGGCACTATCCCGGACCCATGTTTTTCCAGAAACTGGGAAGGGATGTGCTAAGTGTAAAAATAAAAATTAAAAATAAAAATCCAAGTGTGGCTATACCACAAGCCGATGTTCGTGCTGTGAGCACCGAAAAAACACTGAGACAGTACACTGAGGTACTCGGGGATATGGAGGGGTGGGAGGGTCCTAAATTTGAATATTCAGTGCCTTTGTTCGGCTCCGCCCGTCCATATCCCAAGAGTACTCCAGTGACCCCTAGTGGATGATAAAGAAAAAAAAAAAAAAAGAAGAAGATTTTACTTACTGGTAAATCTATTTCTCGTAGTCCGTAGAGGATGCTGGGACTCCGTAAGGACCATGGGGAATAGACGGGCTCCTCAGGAGATAGGGCACTTTAAGAAAGCTTTGGATTCTGGGTGTGCACTGGCTCCTCCCTCTATGCCCCTCCTCCAGACCTCAGTTAGGGAAACTGTGCCCAGAGGAGATGGACAGTACGAAGAAGGATATTTGTAAATCTAAGGGCGAGATTCATACCAGCCACACCAATCACACCGTATAACTTAAGATAAACTTACCCAGTTAACAGTATGAACAACATAGCCACGGTATCGCCGAAAACTAAAACATAACCCTTATGTAAGCAATAACTATATACAAGTCATGCAGAAGAAGTCCGCACTTGGGACGGGCGCCCAGCATCCTCTACGGACTACGAGAAATAGATTTACCGGTAAGTAAAATCTTATTTTCTCTAACGTCCTTGAGGATGCTGGGACTCCGTAAGGACCATGGGGATTATACCAAAGCTCCCAAACGGGCGGGAGAGTGCGGATGACTCTGCAGCACCGATTGAGCAAACAGGAGGTCCTCCTCAGCCAGGGTATCAAACTTATAGAACTTTGCAAAGGCGTTTGTCCCCGACCAAGTAGCTGCTCGGCACAACTGTAATGCCGAGACCCCTCGGGCAGCCGCCCAAGAAGAGCCCACTTTCCTAGTGGAGTGGGCCTTAACAGATTTCGGTAACGGCAATCCTTCCGTAGAATGCGCCTGCTGAATCGTGTTACAGATCCAGCGAGCAATAGTCTGCTTTGAAGCAGGGGCGCCAACCTTCAGTCTTCCTGATCCGAGCCGTTCTGGTCACAAATCTTCAAAGCCTTGACTACATCCAGGGACTCGGAATCCCCCAAGTCCCTTGTAGCCACAGGCACGACAATAGGTTGGTTCACATGAAAAGATGAGACCACTTTTGGCAGAAGGCGAGGACGAGTCCTCAACTCTGCCCTATCCACGTGAAAAACCAAGTATGGGCTTTTATGCGATAAAGCCGCCAATTCTGAAACACGTCTCGCTGAAGCGAACGCCAACAACATGACCACTTTCCACGTGAGGTATTTCAACTCCACAGTTTTAAGTGGTTCAAACCCAAGGTGACTTGAGGAAACGTAACACCACGTTAAGATCCCAAGGCGCCACTGGAGGCACAAAGGGAGGCTGAATATGCAGCACCCCCTTCACAAAAGTCTGTACCTCAGGAAGAGAGGCTAATTCTATTTGAAAGAAAATGGATAAGGCCGAAATCTGGACCTTTATGGGCCCTAATTTTAGGCCCAAGGTCACTCCTGTTTGAAGGAAGTGAAGTAGACGGCCCAAATGGAACTCCTCCGTAGGAGCAGCTCTGGCCTCACACCAAGAAACATATTTCCGCCATATACGGTGATAATGTTTCAACGTCACGTCTTTCCTAGCCTTGATCAGGGTAGGAATGACTTCCTCCGGAATTCTTTTCCACTAGGATCCGGCGTTCAACCGCCATGCCGTCAAACGCAGCCGCGGTAAGTCTTGGAACAAACAGGGCCCCTGCTGCAGCAGGTCCTGCCTTAGAGGAAGAAGCCACGGATCTTCTGTGAGCTACTCTTGCAGTTCCGGATACCAAGTCCTCCGTGGCCAATCTGGAACAATGAGGATTGTTCTGACCCTGCTTATTCTTACAATTCTCAACACCTTGGGTATGAGAGGAAGAGGAGGAAACACATAGACCGATCTGAACACCCAAGGTGTCACCAGAGCGTCTACCGCTACCGCCTGAGGGTCCCTTGACCTGGCGCAATACCGCTTTAGCTTTTTTGTTGAGACGGGACACCATCATGTCTATTTGAGGCAGGCCCCACCGATCCGCGATCTGTGCAAAGACTTCTTGATGAAGTCCCCACTCCCCCGGATGCAGGTCGTGCCTGCTGAGGAAGCCCGCCTCCCAGTTGTCCACCCCCGGGATGAACACCGCTGACCGCGCGCTTACATGGCCTTCCGCCCAGCGTAGAATCCTGGTCACTTCTGCCATGGCCACTCTGCTCCTTGTTCCGCCTTGGCGGTTTATATGAGCCACTGCCGTGACATTGTCTGACTGAATCAGAACCGGTCTTCTCCGAAGTAAGTTCTCCGCTTGACGCAGGGCGTTGTATATGGCCCTCAACTCCAGGACGTTGATGTGGAGACAAGTCTCCAGGCTTGACCAGAGACCTTGGAAATTTCTTCCCAGTGCCACTGCTCCCCAGCCTCGGAGGCTTGCGTCCGTGGTCACCAGGACCCAGTCCTGAATGCCGAACCTGCGACCCTCTAGAAGGTGAGCACTGTTCAGCCACCACAGGAGACAGGGTGATCCTTTGATGCATTTGTTAATGGGACCCGGACCACTTGTCCAAGAGGTCCCATTGAAAAGTCCTCGCATGGAATCTGCCGAAAGGGATGGCCTTGTATGAAGCCACCATCTTCCCCACGACCCACGTGCACTGATGCACTGAAACCTTCTTTGGTTTCAATAGGTTCCTGACCATGGTCTTGAGTTCCTGAACCTTTTCGATTGGAAGAAAACCCCTTTTTCTGGTCTGTGTCTAGGATCAGGCCCAAAAAGGTCAGACGCGTTGTAGGAACTAGCTGGGACTTCGGTATATTGAGAATCCAGCCGTGTAGCTGCAACATCTTCATGGACAGAGACACGCTGTCCAGCAACTTCTCCCGAGATCTCGCCTTTATTAGGAGATCGTGCAAGTATGGGATAATTGTGACCCCCTGCCTGCGCAGGAGCACCATAATTTCCGCCATTACCTTGGTGAAAACCCTCGGGGCCGTGGAAAGCCCAAACGGCAACGTCTGAAATTGGTAGTGACAGTCCTGCACTGCAAATCTCAGGAACGCCTGATGGGGAGGGGGGGGGAATATTGCAACATGAAGGTATGCATCCTTTATGTCCAGGGACACCATCCAATCCCCCCCCCTCCAGGCTGGCGATGACCGCCCGGAGTGATTCCATTTTGAACTTGAACCTTTTCAAGTACAAGTTCAGAGATTTCAGGTTTAAAATGGGCCTGACCGAACCGTCCGGTTTCGGGACCACAAACAGGGTTGAATAATATCCCTCTCCCTGCTGGAGATGAGGAACTGTGACAATCACCTGTTGAACATACAATTTTTGTATTGCTGTCAACACGGACTCCCTCTCTGACGGGGAAGTCGGCAGAGCAGATTTGAAAAACCGGCGAGGAGACAAGTCTTCGAATACTAGCCTGTATCCCTGAGCAACAATCTCTACTGCCCAGGGATCCACCTGCGATTGAACCCAGACGTGGCTGAAAAACCGAAGACGAGCCCCCACCAGATCTGCCTCCCCCGGGAAGCCCCAGCGTCATGCGGTGGACTTTGCAGACGCAGGGGAGGACTTCTGCTCTTGGGAACTAGCTGTGTGCAGCTTCTTTCCCCTGCCTTTTGCTCTGGTAACAAAGGACGATCCCCGCACCTTCTTGTTTTTATTGGAACAAAAGGACTGCATTTGATAATGAGGTGCCTTCTTAGTATGCTGCGGGGGGACATAAGGTAAGAAATTCGACTTACCAGCCTTAGCGACAAGGTCCGAGAGGCCGTCTCCAAACAACTCCTCCCCCTTGTACGGCAAGGACTCCATGTGCCGCTTAGAATCGGCATCTCCCGTCCACTGCAGAGTCCACAGGAGTCGCCTAGCAGAAACAGACATAGCATTTATTCTGGAGCTTAATAAACAAATGTCTCTCTGAGCATCTCTCATATACAAGGCAGCATCTCTGATATGCTCTATGGTCATTTGAATGGCATCCCTATCTAAGGTGTCAATCTCCGCAGATAAGGAATCTGCCCATGCCACAACAGCACTACAAACCCAGGCCGACGCCATAGCCGGTCTAGCAATAGTACCGGAGTGAGTGTAAATGTGCTTCAAGGTAATTTCCTGCCTGCGATCAGCCGGTTCCTTGAGGGAAGCTGTATCCTGAGAAGGCAGTGCCACCTTTTTGGACAAGCGTGTCAGCGCCTTGTCTACTTTTGGTGAAGATTCCCAGCGTATCCTATCAGTTTGTGGAAAAGGATACGCCATAAGAATCCTTTTGGGAACTTGTGGTCTCCTATCTGGAGAGTCCCAAGCCTTTTCGCACAATTCACTTAATTCAAATGATGATGGAAAAGTGACCTCAGGCTTTTTCTCTTTATACATGTGTACCCTCGTGTCAGGGACAGGGGGTTCCTCAGTAATATGCAAAACCTCTTTAATGGCCATAATCATGTACCAAATACCTTTTGCCACCTTCGGCTGTAATTTTGCATCTTCATAGTCGACACTAGAGTCAGAATCTATGTCGGTATCTGTGTCATCGATCTGGGATATGGTGCGCTTCTGAGACCCCGACGGGCCTGGCGCCACAGGGACAGGCATGGACTGGGTACCTGACTGATCCCCATCTTCTGCCTTGTCTAACCTTTTATGCAAAAGATTGACATTTGCATTCAAGACATTCAGCATATCCACCCATTCCGGTGTCGGCGTTGCCGACCTGACATTCAAACACTCCTCCACAGTAAGCGAGCCTTCCTCGTCAAACATGTCGACACACGCGTACTGACACTTCACACACAGGGAACCCCTTTTCTGAAGACAGTATCCCTGTCAAGGCCCTTTGGAGAGACCGAGAGAGAGAGTATGCCAGCACACACCCCAGCGCAATAACCCTGGAGACCAACACAAAATGTTTTTCCCCCCCGCAGCGCTGTGTAATATGTAAACCTCCAATTATGTGCCCCCCCCCTCTGTTTTAAGCACCCTTTCACCGTGTGTAAGCAGGGGAGAGTCCGGGGAGCTTCCTCTCAGCAGTGCTGTGGAGAGACAATGGCGCTGTATATAGTCTTTTTGCCATGCCGAGGTTTATATTGCTGCCCAGGGCGCAAACACCCCACCCACCCCCCCACCCCCCCGCACCCTTACAGTGACCGGAGTGTGCGAGGTGTAAGGGAGCAATGACGCACAGCTGCAGTGCTGTGCATTACCTCCGTGAAGCTGAAGGCTTCTGCCGCCTGAGACGTCTGACTTCTGTACTGGCTCTGTGAGAAGAACGGCAGCGCGGCTCCGGGGGTGGATGCCCAGTAAGAACCTGCGTTCACCCCCTCTGGAGCTAATGGTGTCCAGTAGCCGAGGAAGCAGAGCCTATCTTTACCAAGAAGGTCTGCTCCTCTCTCCTCAGTCCCTCGATGCAGGGAGCCTGTTGCCAGCAGTGCTCCCTGTGAAAAAGTAGTAAAAAGTAGAAAGAAAAATCCAAACAAAAATGCTTTCAGGCAGAAAACTCTGGAGAGCTCTCTACAGTGCACCCATCTTGCTCTGGGCACAGTGAAAAACTGAGGTCTGGAGGAGGGGCATAGAGGTAGGAGCCAGTGCACACTTAGAATCCAAAGCTTTCTTAAAGTGCCCTATCTCCTGCGGAGCCCGTCTATTCCCCATGGTCCTTACAGAGTCCCAGCATCCTCGAGAACGTTAGAGAAAATAAGATTTTACTCACCGGTAAATCTATTTCTCGTAGTCCGTAGTGGATGCTGGGAACTCCGTAAGGACCATGGGGAATAGACGGGCTCCGCAGGAGACTGGGCACTCTAAATGAAAGATTAGGTACTATCTGGTGTGCACTGGCTCCTCCCTCTATGCCCCTCCTCCAGACCTCAGTTAGGATACTGTGCCCGGAAGAGCTAACTGAGGTCTGGAGGAGGGGCATAGAGGGAGGAGCCAGTGCACACCAGATAGTACCTAATCTTTCATTTAGAGTGCCCAGTCTCCTGCGGAGCCCGTCTATTCCCCATGGTCCTTACGGAGTTCCCAGCATCCACTACGGACTACGAGAAATAGATTTACCGGTGAGTAAAATCTTATTTTCTCCGACGTCCTAGTGGATGCTGGGAACTCCGTAAGGACCATGGGGATTATACCAAAGCTCCCAAACGGGCGGGAGAGTGCGGATGACTCTGCAGCACCGAATGAGAGAACTCAAGGTCCTCCTCAGCCAGGGTATCAAATTTGTATAATTTAGCAAACGTGTTTGCCCCTGACCAAGTTGCAGCTCGGCAAAGTTGTAAAGCAGCCGCCCAAGATGAGCCCACCTTCCTTGTGGAATGGGCTTTTACTGATTTAGGATGCGGCAATCCAGCCGCAGAATGCGCCAGATGAATTGTGCTACAAATCCAGCGAGCAATAGTCTGCTTAGAAACAGGAGCACCTATTTTGTTGGGTGCATACAGGATAAAAAAAAAGAGTCAGTTTTCCTGACTCCAGCCGTCCTGGAAACATAAATTTTCAAGGCCCTGACTACGTCCAGTAACTTGGAATCTTCCAAGTCCCTAGTAGCCGCAGGCACTACAATAGGTTGGTTCAAGTGAAAAGCTGATACCACCTTAGGGAGAAACTGGGGACGAGTCCTCAATTCTGCCCTATCCATATGGAAAATCAGATAAGGGCTTTTACATGACAAAGCCGCCAATTCTGACACCCGCCTGGCCGAAGCCAAGGCCAATAACATGACCACTTTCCACGTGAGATATTTCAGATCCACAGTTTTAAGTGGCTCAAACCAATGTGATTTCAGGAAACTCAACACCACATTGAGATCCCAAGGTGCCACAGGAGGCACAAAAGGGGCTGAATATGAAGCACTCCCTTTACAAAAGTCTGAACTTCAGGCAGTGAAGCCAGTTCTTTCTGGAAGAAAATCGACAGAGCCGAAATCTGGACCTTAATGGAACCCAATTTTAGGCCCATAGTCACTCCCGACTGTAGGAAGTGCAGAAAACGACCCAGCTGAAATTCCTCTGTAGGGGCCTTCCTGGCCTCACACCACGCAACATATTTTCGCCAAATACGGTGATAATGGTTTGCGGTTACTTCTTTCCTGGCTTTTATCAGCGTAGGAATGACTTCCTCCGGAATGCCCTTTTCCTTTAGGATCCGGAATTCAATCGCCATGCCGGCAAACGCAGCTGCGGTAAGTCTTGGAACAGACAGGGTCCCTGCTGTAGCAGATCCTGTCTGAGCGGTAGAGGCCATGGGTCCTCTGAGATCATTTCTTGAAGTTCTGGGTACCAAGCTCTTCTTGGCCAATATGGAACCACGAGTATCGTTCTTACTCCTCGCCTTCTTATTATTCTCAGTACCTTTGGTATGAGAGGCAGAGGAGGGAACATATAAAACGACTGGTACACCCACGGTGTCACTAGAGCGTCCACAGCTATCGCCTGAGGGTCCCTTGACCTGGCGCAATATCTAGTTTTTTGTTTAGGCGGGACGCCATCATGTCCACCTGTGGCCTTTCCCAACGGTTTACCAACAGTTGGAAGACTTCTGGATGAAGTCCCCACTCTCCCGGGTGTAGGTCGTGTCTGCTGAGGAAGTCTGCTTCCCAGTTGTCCACTCCCGGAATGAACACTGCTAAGACGTGATTTTCCGCCCATCGGAGAATCCTTGTGGCTTCTGCCATCGCCATCCTGCTTCTTGTGCCGCCCTGTCGGTTTACATGGGCGACTGCCGTGATGTTGTCTGATTGGATCAGTACCGGCTGGTTTTGAAGCAGAGGCCTTGCCAGACTTAGGGCATTGTAAATGGCCCTCAGTTCCAGAATACTTATGTGTAGGGACGACTCCTGACATGACCAAAGTCCTTGGAAATTTCTTCCCTGTGTGACTGCCCCCCAGCCTCGAAGGCTGGCATCCGTGGTTACCAGGACCCAGTCCTGTATGCCGAATCTGCGGCCCTCTTGAAGATGAGCACTCTGCAGCCACCACAGAAGAGATACCCTGGTCCTTGGAGACAGGGTTATCAGCCGATGCATCTGAAGATGCGATCCCGACCACTTGTCCAAGAGGTCCCACTGAAAGGTTCTTGCATGGAACCTGCCGAATGGAATTTTGCTTCGTAAGAAGCTACCATTTTTCCCAGGACTCGTGTGCAGTGATGCACCGATACCTGTTTTGGTTTCAGGAGGTCTCTGACTAGAGATGACAGCTCCTTGGCTTTCTCCTGCGGGAGAAACACTTTTTTCTGTTCTGTGTCCAGAACCATCCCCAGGAACAGTAGGCGTGTGGTAGGAACCAGCTGTGACTTTGGAATGTATAGAATCCATCCGTGCTGTTGTAGCACTTCCCGAGATAGTGCTACTCCGACCAACAACTGCTCCTTGGACCTCGCCTTTATAAGGAGATCGTCCAAGTACGGGATAATTAAAACTCCCTTTTTTCAAAGGAGTATCATCATTTCTGCCATTACCTTGGTAAAGACCCTCGGTGCCGTGGACAGTCCAAACGGCAGTGTTTGGAATTGGTAATGGCAATCCTGTACCACAAATCTGAGGTACTCCTGGTGAGGATGGTAAATGGGGACATGTAGGTAAGCATCCTTGATGTCCAGGGATACCATGTAATCCCCCTCCTCCAGGCTTGCAATAACCGCCCTGAGCGATTCCATCTTGAACTTGAATCTTTTTATGTATGTGTTCAAGGCTTTCAAATTTAAAATGGGTCTCACCGAACTGTCCGGTTTCGGTACCACAAACAGTGTGGAATAGTAACCCCGTCCTTGTTGAAGTAGGGGCACCTTGACTATCACCTGCTGGGAATACAGCTTGTGAATTGCCTCTAGCACAGCCTTCCTGCCTGAGGTAGTTGTCGGCAAGGCAGATTTGAGGAAACGGCGGGGGGGGGGGCGCCTCGAATTCCAGCCTGTACCCCTGAGATACTACTTGAAGGATCCAGAGAACCACCTGTGAGCGAGCCTACTGATCGCTGAAATTTTTGAGGCGGCCCCCCACCGTACCTGGCTACGCCTGTGGAGCCCCCGCGTCATGCGGTGGACTCAGAGGAAGCGGGGGAAGAATTTTGATTCTGGGAACTGGCTGACTGGTGCAGCTTTTTCCCTCTTCCCTCGTCTCTGTGCAGAAAGGAAGCGCCTTTGACCCGCTTGCTTTTCTGAAGCCGAAAGGACTGTACCTGATAATACAGTGCTTTCTTAGGCTGTGAGGAAACCCGAGGTAAAAAAATTTCTTCCCAGCTGTTGCTGTGGATACGAGGTCCCTGAGACCATCCCCAAACAATTCCTCACCCTTATAAGGCTCTAAGTCAACATCACCTGTCCACTGCCGGGTCTTATACCCTCCTGGCAGAATGGACCTTGCATTAATTCTGGACGCCAGCCGGCAAATATCCCTCTGTGCATCCCTCATATATAAGACTACGTCTTTAATATGCTCTATGTTAGCACCATATTCTCCCTGTCTAGGGTATTAATATTATCTGACAGGGTATCAGACCCTGCTGCAGCAGCACTATGCATGCTGAGGCAATTGCAGGTCTCAGTATAATACCTGAGTGTGTATATACAGACTTCAGGATAGCCTCCTGCTTTTTATCAGCAGGCTCCTTCAAAGTGGCCGTATCCTAAGACGGCAGTGCCACCTTTTATGACAAACGTGTGAGCGCCTTATCCACCCTAGGGGATATCTCCCAACGTGACCTATCCTCTGGCGGGAAAGGGTACGCCAGCAGTAATTTTTTTGAAATTACCAGTTTCTTATCGGGGGAACCCACGCTTCATTCACTCATCTGATGGGGGAACAAAACACCGGCTGCTTTTTCTCCCCAAACATAAACCCCCTTTTATGTGGTACTTGGGTTAAGGTCAGAAATGTGTAACAATTTTTATTGCCGAAATCATGCAACGGATGTTCCTAGTGGATTGTGTATATGTCTCAACCTCGTCGACACTGGAGTCAGACTCCGTGTCGACATCTGTGTCTGCCATCTGAGGTAACGGGCGTTTTTTGAGCCCCTGATGGCCTTTGAGACGCCTGGGCAGGCGCGGGCTGAGAAGCCGGCTGTCCCACAGCTGTTACGTCATCCAGCCTTTTATGTAAGGAGTTGACACTGTCGGTTAATACCTTCCACCTATCCATCCACTCTGGTGTCGGCCCCACAGGGTGCGACATCCCATTTATCGGCATCTGCTCCGCCTCCACATAAGCCTCCTCATCAAACATGTCGACACAGCCGTACCGACACACCGCACACACACAGGGAATGCTCTGACTGAGGACAGGACCCCACACAGCCCTTTGGGGAGACAGAGAGAGAGTATACCAGCACACACCAGAGCGCTATATAATGTAGGGATAAACACTGAGTGAATTTTTCCCAATAGCTGCTTGTATAAACAATATTGCGCCTAAATTTAGTGCCCCCCCCTCTCTTTTTAACCCTTTGAGCCTGAAAACTACAGGGGAGAGCCTGGGGAGCTGTCTTCCAGCTACACTGTGAAGAGAAAATGGCGCCAGTGTGCTGAGGGAGATGGCTCCGCCCCTTTTTCGGCTGACTTTTCTCTTGCTTTTTTATGGATTCTGGCAGGGGTAATTACCACACATATAGCCTCTGGGGCTATATATTGTGATTATTTTGCCAGCCAAGGTGTTTTTATTGCTGCTCAGGGCGCGGCGCGGCGCCCCCCCCCCCCCCCCCCCGCCTGTATGACCTCCCTACAATGCCTGGGCATGCTCCTGATGAGGTGGCGGATGGTCTCCTGAGGGATCTCCTCCCAGACCTGGACTAAAAGCATCCACCAACTCCTGGACAGTCTGTGGTGCAACGTGGATGGAGCGAGACAGGATGTCCCAGATGTGCTCAATTGGATTCAGGTCTGGGGAACAGGCAGGCCAGCCCATAGCATGAATGCCTTCGTCTTGCAGGAGCTGCCGACACACTCCAGCCACATGAGATCTAGCATTGTCTTGCATTAGGAGGAACCCAGGGCCAACCGCAACACCATATGGTCTCACAAGTGGTCTGAGGATCTCATCTCGGTACCTAATGGCAGTCAAGCTACCTCTGGCGAGCACATGGAGGGCTGTGCGGCCCCCCAAAGAAATGCCACAGCATGTGAAATTGATTGTCAATCAGTGTTGCTTCCTAAGTGGACAGTTTGATTTCACAGAAGTGCGATTGACTTGGAGTTGCATTGTGTTGTTTAAGTGTTCCCTTTATTTTTTTGAGCAGTGTATATAATATAATATTGTATAATTTTTCTTTATTATCATTCTTTCTTTTTTTATCCACACAAAAAAAAAAAAAAAGGGGTGGGGGCAAATAATGAAAGCATTTTTGGAAAACGAATTTTGGCGTCAGGCTTCCATTTGATGAAATGAAACGTCATTTGGTCACTATTATTTATGTTGCAGTATTGTAGCCCATGAGTGCTGTGTGGTGCGCACAGCAATGTAGAGGCACTGGAGTAGCAGGCTGATTAGCCAAACGACTCAAGGGATATTTCTACCAGCTTAACATGGAAGCCAGACCAGGTAACCTGGCAAACATGGACTTTGCCATGCACTGTATTTTATGCCAGACTATAGGTCAGATAAGTCCAAGTATCTAGAACCTACATAATGTTAGATATATTTAATTTAACAGTTTACCAAACTCCACCATTACAGTTTGTGTAACTGAGGAGATCCATGTTTAAGCACAGGTGACTTAGGGGGTCCTTCTGACCCGATTGCTCACGGAGGTTCTTTGCAGTGCAGCGATCAGTTCAGAACTGCACATGCGCTGGTGCTGCATTGCGCTGGCGCATGACTGACAGCCGACAACTGTTGTTGCGCGACGATCGCTTTGGCCTGATTGACAGGCAGAGGCGGTCGCTGGGTAGGAGGGGGCCGCCGGTTTTTTGGGCACGGTCCGGCCAACGCAGGCATGGACGGACCGTGCTGGGGTGTACGAGTAGCTCCCGGCCAGCACGCAAAAGCTGCGCTGGCCGGGAGCTACTCCTGAAGTGCAAAAGCATCGCCGCTGTGCGATGCTTTTGCACTTCTGCGACGGGGTAGGGACCGACATGCGGGGCGGGATAGCCCTGTGCTGGGCGTCCCCCCACATGTCTGCGTTCCTAATTGCAGCTGTGCTAAATTTAGCACAGCTACAATCAAGTTGGAATCACCCCCTTAATCAGTACTGCAGTTGGGTACCTTAAACCCTGGACTGTAATGGCAGAGTTTCAGACTGCTTTAAACATCCAGATAAATGTGTCATCAGGTTGGTTATGATTTTATAGGTCTCCTATGTTTATTATATTTCTGAAATACGTACCTTTAAAAATGGAGATTCTTCCAACATGTCTAGGAACTCTGGAAAAAAGTCTCCAACCTCTTCATCAACTGCTCCCACCAAGCTAATTTGCCTCATTGGGCCAGCTCTATATGTCCCACAGCAATACGTCCTGCTGACCTAAAACACAAACACAGGTAACCACATCACAAGGGAAGACAAGAGCAAGATACATGTTTTTCTCCCTTCAGCTAGGAAGTGTTAATATGCTAAAAAAAAAAAAAAAAAAAAACACACAACAAGGCCCACAGCGTATCTAGAATTTCTACCCATGTGTACAAACATACTGGAGATTACTTGGTTGCAGGAAAAAAATAATAAAAAATAAGAATTTACTCACCGGTAATGCTATTTCTCGTAGTCCGTAGTGGATGCTGGGAACTCCGTAAGGACCATGGGGAATAGCGGGCTCCGAAGGAGACTGGGCACTCTAAGAAAGAATTAGGACTAGTTGGTGTGCACTGGCTCCTCCCTCTATGCCCCTACTCCAGACCTCAGTTAGGGAAACTGTGCCCGGAAGAGCTGACACAATAAGGAAGGGATTTGGAATCCCGGGTAAGACTCATACCAGCCACACCAATCACACCGTACAACTCGTGATACTATATCCAGTTAACAGTATGAACAACAACTGAGCCTCACGAACAGATGGCTCAGAACAATAACCCTTTAGTTAGGCAATAACTATATACAAGTATTGCAGATAATCCGCACTTGGGATGGGCGCCCAGCATCAACTACGGACTACGAGAAATAGAATTACCGGTGAGTAAATTATTTTCTCCGACGTCCTAGTGGATGCTGGGAACTCCGTAAGGACCATGGGGAATATACCAAAGCTCCCAAACGGGCGGGAGAGTGCGGATGACTCTGCAGCACCGAATGAGCAAACTCAAGGTCCTCCTCAGCCAGGGTATCAAACTTGTAGAATTTTGCAAATGTGTTTGAACCCGACCAAGTAGCAGCTCGGCAAAGTTGTAAAGCCGAGACCCCTCGGGCAGCCGCCCAAGAAGAAGAGCCCACTTTCATCGTGGAATGGGCTTTTACAGATTTAGGATGCGGCAGTCCAGCCGCAGAATGTGCAAGTTGAATCGTGCTACAGATCCAGCGAGCAATAGTCTGCTTAGAAGCAGGAGCACCCAGCTTATTGGGTGCATACAGGATAAATAGCGAGTCCGTTTTCCTGACTCCAGCCGTCCTGGAAACATATTTTCAGGGCCCTGACTACATCCAGTAACTTGGAATCCTCCAAGTCCCGAGTAGCCGCAGGCACCACAATAGGTTGGTTCACATGAAAAGCTGAAACCACCTTAGGAAGGAATTGGGAACGAGTCCTCAATTCCGCCCTATCCATATGAAAAATCAGATAAGGGCTTTTACATGACAAAGCCGCCAATTCTGATACACGCCTGGCCGACACCAAGGCCAACAGCATGACCACTTTCCACGTGAGGTATTTTAGCTCCACGGTTTTAAGTGGCTCAAGCCAATGCGACTTTAGGAAATCCAACACCACGTTGAGATCCCACGGTGCCACTGGAGGCACAAAAGGGGGCTGAATATGCAGCACTCCTTTAACAAAAGTCTGAACTTCAGGCAGTGAAGCCAGTTCTTTTTGGAAGAAAATCGACAGAGCCGAGATCTGGACCTTAATGGAACCCAATTTTAGGCCCATAGTCACTCCTGACTGTAGGAAGTGCAGAAATCGACCGAGCTGAAATTCCTCCGTTGGGGCCTTCCTGGCCTCACACCAAGCAACATATTTTTGCCATATGCGGTGATAATGTCTTACAGTCACATCTTTCCTAGCTTTTATCAGCGTAGGAATGACTTCCTCCGGAGTGCCCTTTTCTTTTAGGATCCGGTGTTCAACCGCCATGCCGTCAAACGCAGCCGCGGTAAGTCTTGGAACAGACAGGGCCCCTGCTGCAGCAGGTCCTGTCTGAGCGGCAGAGGCCATGGGTCCTCTGAGATCATTTCTTGAAGTTCTGGGTACCAAGCTCTTCTTGGCCAATCCGGAACCACAAGTATAGTTCTTACTCCTCTCATTATTATTCTCAGTACCTTGGGTATGAGAGGCAGAGGAGGGAACACAAACCTACTGGTACACCCACGGTGTCACTAGAGCGTCCACAGCTATCGCCTGAGGGTCCCTTGACCTGGCGCAATATCTTTTTAGCTTTTTGTTGAGGCGGGACGCCATCATGTCCACCTGTGGCCTTTCCCAACGGTGTACAATCATTTGGAAGACTTCTGGATGAAGTCCCCACTCTCCCGGGTGGAGGTCGTGCCTGCTGAGGAAGTCTGCTTCCCAGTTGTCCACTCCCGGAATGAACACTGCTGACAGTGCGAACACATGATTTTCCGCCCATCGGAGAATCCTTGTGGCTTCTGCCATCGCCATCCTGCTTCTTGTGCCGCCCTGACGGTTTACATGGGCGACCGCCGTAATGTTGTCTGACTGGATCAGCACCGGCTGGTGTTGAAGCAGGGGTCTTGCCAGACTTAGAGCATTGTAAATGGCCCTTAGTTCCAGAATATTTATGTGTAGGGAAGTCTCCTGACTCGTCCATAGTCCTTGGAAGTTTCTTCCCTGTGTGACTGCCCCCCAACCTCGAAGGCTGGCATCCGTGGTCACCAGGACCCAGTCCTGTATGCCGAATCTGCGGCCCTCTAGAAGATGAGCACTCTGCAGCCACCACAACAGCGACATCCTGGTCCTTGGAGACAGGGTTATCAGCCGATGCATCTGAAGATGCGACCCGGACCACTTGTCCAACAGATCCCACTGAAAGATCCTTGCATGGAACCTTCCGAATGGAATTGCTTCGTAAGAAGCTACCATCTTTCCCAGGACTCGCGTGCAGTGGTGCACCGACACCTGTTTTGGTTTTAGGAGGTCTCTGACTAGAGATGACAACTCCTTGGCCTTCTCCTCCGGGAGAAACACCTTTTCCTGTTCTGTGTCCAGAACCATCCCCAGGAACAGTAGACGAGTTGTAGGAACCAGCTGCGACTTTGGAATATTCAGGATCCAGCCGTGCTGTTGTAGCACTTCCCGAGCTAGTGCTACTCCGATCAACAACTGTTCCCTGGACCTCGCCTTTATAAGGAGATCGTCCAAGTACGGGATAAGTATAACTCCCTTATTTCGAAGGAGTATCATCATTTCGGCCATTACCTTGGTAAATACCCTCGGTGCCGTGGACAGACCAAACGGCAACGTCTGGAATTGGTAATGACAGTCCTGTACCACAAATCTGAGGTACTCCTGGTGAGGAGGGTAAATGGGGACATGCAGGTAAGCATCCTTGATGTCCAGTGATACCATGTAATCCCCTTCGTCCAGGCTTGCAATAACCGCCCTGAGCGATTCCATTTTGAACTTGAACCTTCGTATATAAGTGTTCAAGGATTTCAAATTTAAAATGGGTCTCACCGAACCGTCCGGTTTCGGTACCACAAACATTGTGGAATAGTAACCCCGTCCCTGTTGAAGGAGGGGTACTTTGGTTATCACCTGCTGGGAGTACAGCTTGTGAATCGCCTCCAGCACCGCCTCCCTGTCTGGGGGAGTAGTTGGCAAGGCTGATTTGAGGAAACGGCGAGGGGGAGACGTCTCGAATTCCAGCTTGTACCCCTGAGATACCACTTGTAGAATCCAGGGATCCCCCCGTGAGCGAACCCACTGGTCGCTGAAGTTCCGGAGACGGGCCCCCACCGCACCTGGCTCCACCTGTGGAGCCCCAGCGTCATGCGGTGGACTTAGAGGAAGCGGGAGAGGACTTTTGTTCCTGGGAACTTGCTGTTTGGTGCAGCTTTTTCCCCCTACCTCTGCCTCTGGGCAGAAAGGACGCGCCTTTAACCCGCTTGCCTTTCTGGGGCCGAAAGGACTGTACCTGATAATACGGTGCTTCCTTTGAAAATGGACATTGCATTTATTCTAGATGCCAGTTGGCAAATATCCCTCATGTATAAGACTACGTCTTTAATATGCTCTACAGTCATCAATATAGTGTCCCTGTCAAGGGTATCAATGTTATCAGACAGGGAATCTGACCACGCAGCTGCAGCACTGCACACCCATGCTGAAGCAATAGCCGGTCTCAGTATAATACCCGAGTGTGTATATACAGACTTCAGGATAGCCTCCTGCTTTCTATCCGCAGGCTCCTTTAGGGCGGCCGTATCCGGAGACGGTAGTGCCACCTTCTTTGACAAGCGTGTGAGCGCTTTATCCACCCTAGGGGATGTCTCCCAACGTATCCTATCCTCTGGCGGGAAAGGGTACGCCCTTAGTAACTTTTTGGAAATTACCAGTTTCTTATCGGGGGAAACCCACGCTTCATCACACACTTCATTTAACTCTTCAGAAGGGGGAAAAACCACAGGTTGCTTTTTCTCCCCAAACATAATACCCTTTTTTGTGGTACCAGGGTTAATGTCAGAAATGTGCAACACATTTTTCATTGCCGTAATCATGTAACGGATGGCCCTATTGGAATGTACACTAGTCTCATCGTCGTCGACACTGGAGTCAGTATCCGTGTCGACATCTGTGTCCGCCATCTGAGGCAGCGGGCGTTTTTGAGCCCCTGATGGCTTTTGAGACGCCTGGGCAGGCACGGACTGAGAAGCCGGCTGTCCCACATCTGCTATGTCATCAAACCTCTTATGTAAGGAGTTGACACTGTCACGTAATTCCTTCCACATATCCATCCACTCAGGTGTCGACCCCGCAGGGGGTGACATCACATTTATCGGCACCTGCTCCGCCTCCACATAAGCCTCCTCATCAAACATGTCGACACAGCCGTACCGACACTCCGCGCACACACAGGAAATGCTCTGACTGAGGACAGTACCCCACAAAGTCCTTTGGGGAGACAGAGAGAGAGTATGCCAGCACACACCACAGCGCTATAAATCACACACAGAGAGAGAGAGAGAGAGAGAGAGAGAGAGAGAGAGAGAGAGAGAGAGAGAGAGAGAGAGAGAGAGAGAGAGACAGAGCGTGTATTTGCGCCTAAATTTAGTGCCCCCCCTCTCTTTTTTACGCTATTGAGCCTGGAAACTGCAGGGGAGAGCCTGGGGAGCGTCCTTCCAGCGGAGCTGTGAGAGGAAATGGCGCCAGTGTGCTGAGGGAGATAGCCCCGCCCCCTTCACGGCGGACTTCTCCCGCTTTTTTTTATGGATATTTGGCAGGGGATTTTACACATATATAGTCTTAATGACTTATATTATGTGTATTTTTTGCCAATGTAAGGTAATCTTATTGCAGCCCAGGGCGCCCGCCCCCCCCCCCCCCCCCCAGCGCCCTGCACCCATTAGTGACCGGAGTGTGAGGTGTGGATGGGGAGCAATGGCGCACAGCTGCAGTGCTGTGCGCTACCTTAATGAAGCCTGGAGTCTTCAGCCGCCAATTTCCTGGACGTTCTTCTTGCTTCTGGCTCTGCAAGGGGGACGGCGGCGCGGCTCCGGGACCGGACGACCGAGGCTGGGCCTGTGTTCGATCCCTCTGGAGCTAATGGTGTCCAGTAGCCTAGAAGCCCAAGCTAGCTGCAAGCAGTGAGTCTGTTGCCAGCAGATCTCACTGAAAATAAAAAAACCTAAATATACTTTCTTTTCTAGAAGCTCAGGAGAGCCCCTAGTGTGCATCCAGCTCGAGCCGGGCACAGATTCTAACCGAGGTCTGGAGGAGGGGCATAGAGGGAGGAGCCAGTGCACACCAGGTAGTCCTAATTCTTTCTTAGAGTGCCCAGTCTCCTTCGGAGCCCGCTATTCCCCATGGTCCTTACGGAGTTCCCAGCATCCACTAGGACGTCAGAGAAAAATGTTTATTATTATTTATAATCTATGGTTATGCCATGAAAAACGGATGCCCTACATCTAAACCTGCAGCGATTGGCAGCACGGCAGACACGGGGAGAGTGCAGGGAGGCAGAGGGACCTTCCGGTCCCTCTGACAGCAGCAGCGGAGGGAAGTTTCTCTTCCCTGCCGCTGCTAACACAATCTGACTGGTCGCATCCTGTGCGACCAGGTCAGATAGAGCACTTGCAGGCATGGTCGCATCTGATGAGACCATGCCAGGCAAGTGCTTAAAGTCGTCATAGTTACACAAACAGATTTGGAAAGGAATGGCAACAACATGTAAGTTTACATTTATTACAAATAGCAACATGATAATGGGATACTAGACTCTGCAAAGTCACAGAACACATTTGTCGATGTTTACTTAAATTTCTTGACATTTTAGATTTAATCCATTTAAATATTAGTAAGATGAAATGTGAGAAGCTGCGTATATATAGATGTGTTCTCATACATGTAGCCTCAATATGCCATGCAGTGCACGATGCCTATTGTCCATGAGCCACCAGGTTCTGTGAAACTTTGCCAACGTCAGGTGTCTTTGTCACAATGCAATGAGGCTGGGACGCACAAGGGTCAGAGACTCAGTCAAACACAGATATACAAGTGTCATATTAAATTAATCAGTAGTCTCCTGGTGCGCCCTAGTTGAATTGCATTGTGAAATAGTCGCATTTTCAGCAAAAAAAAAAAAAAGCCCGATACTAGAAAATGGTCACGTGACCTTGCATGCCAAAAGTATCTATAAAACGGGATGCTGTCATGTGACCGCCACTCGGGATCCCAGCAGTCACCATGCCAACGCAGGGATCCAGAGCAACCAAAATGCCACTAGACAGAATGCCAACGCACAGGGGACTATTCCCACTTGTGAGTGTCCACAACACCCATAGAGTGGGAATAGAACCGGTGGCAAGGGCCCCCCCCCCCCTTCCCCGGCATTCTACTGCGGGGTCGGTATACTGACCTCCGGGATCCCGAGCACTGGTTTCCCAGCCCCAACCCCTATAAAGAGTTTAAGCTCAGTGCAGGAGATGGCGCTACCTAAACTTGAAAGCGATATGCAGATCTCAATACAGCAGTGGTTCTCAAACGCAGTCCTTGGGACCCCAAACAGTTCACGTTTTCCAGGTCAACTAGCAGGTACATTTTAAAAGATCCAAATTAGAGCAATTTATTTAACTTGTGATTCTGCGGAAACCTAGAAAACGCGCACTGTGTGGGGTCCTGAAAACGGAGTTTGAGAATGTGTGCTTTATAGAGATCTGCATAGCTCTTTCAAGTTTTGGCAAGTAGGAAGCGTCATCTCCCGCACTGTATGACAACTTTTTACATTCACTATTGTGGATCTTTGGGATAGATCCGGTGAGGGGCAGCAACTTTCTGCAATGAAGCACCCCAACTTCCCGCTCTCTTCACCGCATGCCAAGAGGAGCTGTTTGGCATGACTGCAGCATTATGAAGACATATCTGTACGTCTTCTTGAATTCAAAAATTAATTCCTAGGTACCCATGTTAAATACTATGCTGGAACTTGAAATAAACACAACTCTTACTTATGTAAAGCAACATATTAAGGTCACATCAGAAACCAAAAGGTTTATAACACATAATTGTCTTAATTATTATATGCCTGTCTACAGTACCTATACAAGTAAACGGTAAGCATTGTGTAGCCTGATACATGTAGAAAAATGCAATCATACAGTTGTGAATGCCCCTTTAAGAAGGACACCTACACATTCTAAAGAGGACCATAGCAACCAAATTCAATTTTACAGAATGTAGTTGTTGATCAATGCTAGCAAGAAGCAGATTGGTTAATATGGGAATCTTCCCCGCTCATTAGAAGTTTTGATACGTTTCCCTCCAATTCTATTAACAGCTAGCATTGTAAAAGGAAATGCTTAACCTACATTAAGCCACACTGTATTTATAAAGTGGTGAGTAATGAAATGCATCAGTCTGTGGCTTTGATTTTCTCCAGACAAGGGGTTACACAAGGATGGATTTCCCCACTAGTCACGTGCCTAGGGGTGCCACATCAGGCTCCCCTGCACCAGCGGCCTGCTCATGTGCTGGCCAGGTTATTCCTTATTTTATTTTACATAAGACAGAAGGGGGACAAATGGCAGAAAGATGTGGTGCAGGAGGTGGTGGTGGGGGGTGAGGCTGGGGCTACTTTGGCATTCTGGAGGCATGGGGGACCAACATTGACATGAAGGGGGCGACAAATAATGTTGTGCCTCTGGCCAGCCTGGGCTTGCATGCAGCACTCTTTTCCGGTTAGCAGTAAAAAAAAAAACACATTGCACCTCTCATTCATCGTTCTGCTATGCCCAGTTTTTACAAAGCTTGGAATGCCTAATCAGGTGCAGTATAAGAGGGGGCCATGTGCAGGTTCGGTGCAAGCCCCCTCCTATCTGGCAGCAGAGTAGAATCTGACTTTGTAACAGTCTACTGCACATGCACAGGTCTATGGGAACATGGCACCCACGCCTTGTTGACAGGAACTTCACTTTTGAGCATGCAAAATCACAGGGAAAATGGCCACAGCATTTTTTCTAGCAATTTCTGCAGTGCCAGGCTGCCTATGTGGTAGATATAATTATATGGTTGCAGTGTATGCCCAGCACACCCTGCAACAACTATAGATACGCCATTATGCCGAATGTGATGAAAGTGGTTATTTGATTTTTGGAAGGCACTATGGTTTTTGTACATACAATAAAATAAGTTGTCAATTTACCTGTGTATGGAAGTTTGCAATTGTTGTGGTCTCTATATCTTTTTTGCCAAGGATTTCCATTTTCACTGGGGTGTTTGGGAAATTGAAAGCAAAGTAGTCCAGAAAATCTGGCAAGTAAGCCGCTGCGCCATGCACTATGGCTAGGGCATAATAGGCAGCATTCTTGTCATTTTCATTAAAAGTTCTTTCAAGGAACTCCTCAGCAAATCTCTCCATCTCCATAGGAGACAAAAAGGAGAGTTCGTCCATGTATGCATGTAAAACTGGGGCACCACCATTTGACTGAATCTCTTCATGCATTAACCGGCTAAATCTAGATCCTGTATTTAAAGTACTAGTACGGATGCAGCGCTCCCGATGAGAAGTAAAAGGCATCTGGACCTCCTGGGGTACTCTGTATTCTTCAGTACCCAAGTCAGACCGACATAGTTGTTCATCCTTCAAATATCTGCATGACTCCTTGTTTATTTCTACCTCTGCTTGGTTTAGGACTTCTTGGTTGATGCGAGTCAGACCAGCACACAGAGTCTGCACCTCTTTGTTGTACATTTTCAACCGCTGGCCCCTCAAGTTATCCCGGTGTTTCTTCTTCTTCTTTTTCTTCATTTTCTTAATGAGTAACGCATTATCATCATCCTTTATCAGTCTCTTTGATTTACCATTTTCATCTGGAATTTCTGTGGGGGAGGGGGAGAGGAGAAGGGAAACAAAAAACAAAGAACCACGCAATAAGATTATTCAACTTTTTAAAGATGCCAATATCAAAAGGGCACAGTCACAACATTTCATGACAAATAGACTGCTGAGGAGCACAAACTATGCAAGCTTAGAACTGGAGCCTTCTTATGCACACCAGTGCTAGCTCATTTAATCCAACTTGTGTCAGGTGTTTTATAGCAGATGCGCTTGACGGAAGTTTTACCTTTTAAGAGCCAGTATGCACGTGAGCAGGGCCGGTGCAAGGGTGTTTGGCACCCCCCTACAAACCATAAATTCGCGCCCTCCCTGCCATACATAACAAAGGGACAGTGCGCGCCGAAGGCACAAAAGACAAGTGGAGCGTAGCAACACAATAGTACCAATATAGTAGGTTGCAATGGCGGCAGCACTCAAAGTCATACAAGAAACGTGCTATAAAATGCTTCTACGTTTTATTAAAAAACAGTCACAATTACTGACAAATGATTTTTTAATAAAGCTGAAACGTAAAAGTAATTTCTAGCAAGTTTCTTGTATGAAAGAGTTGCGTCGCCATTGCAACCTACTCGATATTTACATCGGAGAGCACTGGGCAACTACTTTATACACTGTTTGGAGTACCGGACATACAAATAGAAGACATATACATACATATCTATATATGTGCAATAAGCCCCGGCACTCTGGTCCGTAAATTACTTGCTCTGGTGCCCTCCTAGTGGGTGATGGCTTCCACACACATGCAGTCCATAGATTGGTGAACGCAAAAAAACCCAGTAGGGTGTGTTTAATCAAATGGTGACGTTTAGGAGACTTGTTCCCTTCTTCAGACAAAAATACAGTTCAAAGTGTAACAATAAATACAAGCCGGCGGGATCACAGACCACACTGAGAGGAACAGGAGGGGGGGGGGCAAGTTATTACTCATTATCTTTTGTATTTATAGTCACACTTTGCACTGTATTTTTGTCTGAAAAAGGGGACAAGTCCCCGAAATGTTCACCATTTGCTTAAACACCTTGCAGTGCCTAATACATATACATACATACACAAACAAAATATATAGAGATTGCTTGATATGGAGAGACTAGTGTTCACTCTAGGCTGTTTTAGCAGGGCGCCGCGCCCTGCCCGTTTTTTAGCAGGCAAAATCCACCTAGCACCTTTTGCGGCGCCCTGCTAGAACAGCCGCCCGCTTCCTGCCCTCTTGGCGTGTATAGATGCCGTGCGCATGCACGCGGCATCCATTCACGCATTGGGAGAGGGCTGGGGGAAGCCCAGCACCGTCGGAGGTGCTGGGCACGCCCCCAACAGTGACGTCGCCGGCCACAGACGCTCTCTATAGTAGCGTCTGTGGGCCGCACCGCCCCCTAAAATGATGTGGGCATGGCCACACCCCCTAATTTGCGTGGCTGCGCCCCCGTTTCGGGCGCGTGCGGCGAAGCCGCGCGCGCGCACATGTGCCCCCGGAGTCCGGCGCCCTTCCCCTTTTCACGCCTAGAGTGAACACTAGGAGACTGATAGAACATACAGAAAAACAAACTGACTCAGTTGAAGTTCCTCTGCACATGCACAGTGTCCCGGGATGTCTGTCTATCGTTCCTTAAGGCAGGTGAGATGGCTCTATGGAGATGGGGGCATCTAGTGGCTCCTCGCAGTACTGCAGTCAGTAGTAACAAGCTCTCTGCTCCCGAGTCCATCACTTGCTCTTTACGTCTGACCCTTTCAACTTCCCCTCTCCTACCGCTGGAGGCATGGGTGGACTAGAAGAGCAGCGTCTCATGCTGCCAGCTCCGCTATCTGCCACAGAGTGACAAGCGCAGTGGCAGCAGACAGCAACAGCGCACAGCACAGGGATGCAGAGCACCTCTCATTCCTGGCGCCTCCCTGCTTTGCATCAGTTTGCTGGGTGGGTTCCACCGGCACTGCACGTAAGCTTCAATCAGGAAGCATTTTTGGTGTTTAACACTAATGTAGCACCCTATTTATCACCTGACTATAGGGCTCCAAACAAATAAATAGCTTTAGGTAAAAGAAATGTGTGTAAATAAATGATGTGGAAATATGTACATAAGTTATAAATGCATATGTAATTTTATTGAGGTAATATAACTACCATTTTTAGGTTGTGTTTAATTTTGTGTACCTATACACGCTGGGTATGGGTTACCGGCGCCGGGTATCCCAGCGGCCATATACCGACCACGGGATCCTGACAGCAAAATGGCGGCACACGCAGTGAAGCCCCTTGTGGGCTCACCACACTACGGGCTCTGTGGTGAGCACAGGTTCTATTCCCACTCTACGGGTGTCATGGACACACGAGTGGGAATAGTCTGTGCTAGGCAGCATGCTGACTGTCGGGATGCAGGGGTCGGTATTGTGACCGGTGGTCTCCTGACCGCCAGTCACATAACTACATCCCACCTATACATGTTAGTAGAGTTGTCATGGTAATTGGTTAGACAGAGTGTAATAGGGAAAGAAGCTGGCAGTGAAAGGGTTAAAAATGGCAGAGAGGTGACCTAGACAGAAGCTTACAGAGTCCACGTCGCATGCAGCCTGTTAAGAGTGTACGGGGCTCATTTATTGCCGAATGATAAAACTCGTTCAATATGATAAAATTTAACACTCAGATAAGTGGTGCACCAGCTAATCCGCTCCCAACAGTGACGTGTTTGAAAAAAAATAGGATTTTGGTACCTACCGGTAAATCCTTTTCTCGTAGTCCTAGAGGATGCTGGGGTCCACATTAGTACCATGGGGTATAGATGGGTCCACCAGTAGCCATTAGCACTTTAAGATTGAGAGTGTGGGCTGGCTCCTCCCTCTAAGCCCCTCCTACCAGACTCGGTCTAGAAACTGTGCCCGAGGAGGCGACATACTTCGAGAGAAGGATTATACACAGAGTGGTGAGATTCATACCACCTCACACATACAAGGCACGTCAAGCCAACTAGCTTGAACTACTCAGCAACAGCTGAAACATTACATACCAAGTAACAATGTAGTACTCAACCAAATAACAATTGCAGGAAAACGAAGCGCTGGGCGGGCGCCCAGCATCCTCTACGGACTACGAGAAAAAGATTTATCGGTAGGTACCAAAATCCTATTTTATCTTTAAGTCCTAGAGGATGCTGGGGTCCACATTAGTACCATGGGGATGTACCAAAGCTCCCAGAACGGGAGGGGGAGTGCTGAGGCTCCTGCAGAAGTGATTTCCTGAACTTCAGATCAGAGGCCAAAGTATCGAACTTGTAAAACTTTGCAAACGTGTTCAACCCAGACCAAGTTGCAGCTCGGCAAAGTTGCACTGTCGAGACACCCCGGGCAGCCACCCAGGAAGACCCCACCTTAGGAGTAGAGTGGGCTTATTTTGGACACTGCAGTCCTGCCGTAGAGTAGTGTGCTGGATAGTGAACCTGATCCAGCGAGAAGACAGTCTGCTTAGAAGCAGGACACCCAATTTTCTTGGGATCATATAGGACAAACCATCAGACTATCTGGGAAAAGAAGTTCTCTTCACATATCCTCAGAGCCCTTACGACATCCAAGGACTTTGATGTAAATGAGGAGTCAGTAGCCACTGGCACCACAATAGGTTGGTTGATATGAAATGCCGACACAACCTTCGGAAGAAACTGCTGACGAGTCCAGAGCACAGCTCTATTTTCATGGAAGATCAAGTAAGGTTTTTTTACAGGATAAAACCCCCAGCTCGGACAAACGTCTAGCAGAAGCCAAGGACAACAAAGTGACCACCTTCCATGTAAGAAATTTGACCTCAACCTCCTGTAGAGGCTCAAACCAATCCGACTGGAGGAACTGCAACACCACGTTAAGGTCCCAAGGCGCTGTAGGCGGTACAAAAGGAGGTTGGATATGCAGAACTCCCTTCAGAAAGATCTGAACCTCAGGGAGGGCAGCCAATTGTTGCTGAAAGAAAATGGTTAGGGCTGAAATCTGGACCTTCACAGATCCCAACCTCAGACCCATATCCACTCCTGCTTGCAGGAAGAGGCTGGAACGTCCCAGTTGAAACTTCAACGTAGGAAACTTCTTGGACTCACACCAAGAGACATATTTCTTCCAAATACGATAGTAATGTTTAGACGTTACCCCTTTCCTAGCCTGTATGAGGGTAGGAATAACCTTCTTCGGAATGCCCTTCCGAGCAAGAATCAGGTGCTCAACTTCCATGCCATCAAACGTAGCCGCGGTAAGTCTTGATAGGCGAACAGCCCCTGCTGCAGCAGGTCCTCCCGCAGAGGAAGAGGCCTTGGTACTTCTTGCAGTAGATTCAGAAGGTCCGCGTACCAAGCCCTTCTTGGCCAGTCTGGGGCAATGAGGATCACTTGGACCCTTGGAACTTTAGGATTCTTGGTAAGAGTGGGAGCGGTGGAAACATGTACACCGACTGGAACACCCACAGAGACACCAGGGCGTCCACTGCCACAGGGACCCTCAACCTGGAACAATAAAGCAGAAGCTTCTTGTCGAGATGAGAGGCCATCATGTCTATTTGGGGTACGCCCCAAAGATCTATTATTTCCAAAGGACACCTCCGGATGGAGTCACTCTCCTGGATGGAGATAGTGTCTGCTGAGGACGTCTGCTTCCCAGTGGTCTACTCCCGGAATGAAGATGGCTGACAGCACTAACGCCCGTTTTTCTGTCCAGATAAGTATTCTTGTTACCTCTGACATTACCGCTCTGCTCTCCGTTCCGCTGTCCGGCTGCACTTGCATGGCCCGATTTCTCAGAAGAGGGGCCGCCCGAAGACTACTGTTGTAGACGGCGCTTAGTTCCAGGATGTTGATGGGCAGGCCAGCCTCCAGGATTGACCAACATCCTTGGAAGGTTACTCCTTGAGCGACTGCGCACCAGCCCCAAAGGCTCGCATTCGTGGTTAGAAGGACCCAGTCCTGAAACCCGAATCTGCGTCCTTCCAGAAGGGGAGGCAATATTGGAGCCACCGGAGTGAAATCCTGGCCTTTGGCGACAGACGAATTCTCTGGTGCATATGGAGGGGAGATGCCGACCACTTGTCCGGGAGATCCAGTTGGAAGGTCTGAGCGTGGAACCTCCCGTAATAGAGAGCCTCGTAAGAGGCCACCATCTTTCCCAATAGGCGAATGCATTGATGAACAGACACCCAGGGTGGCTTCGGGACATCCCGATCCATAGCTTGTATCACCAACGCCTTTTTCGGCGGAAGAAACACCCTCTGCACTTCCGTATCCAGGATCATTCCCAGAAATAACAACCTCTGGGTTGGTTCCAAATGTGACTTTCGAGGGTTCAGAATCCAGAGACTCTGGAGCAGTCGTGTTGTGACTGTGGACTGCAGTAGCTTCTCCTTGCACAATACCTGCTTGCAGTAGCTTCTCCTTGGACAATGCCTGCTTGAACTTCAGAATTACCCAGGGCAGGAGAGACACCGGAGGGAACACGTACGGCAGCCGAACGTTCCATGGAACCGCCAGTGCATCCACGAACGCTGCTTGAGGACCCTTTGTTCTTGCTCCGAAGACCGGAACCTTGTGATTGTGTCGAGACGCCATAAGGTCCACGTCTGCTAGGCCCCACCTTTCCACTAGGAGTTGAAACACTTCTGGATGGAGGCCCCACTCTCCGGCGTGTACGTCCTGACGACTGAGAAAGTCCGCTTCCCAATTCAGGACCCCCGAAATGAATATCGCCGATATGGCCGGTAGATGGCGTTCCGCCCATTGAAGAATCCGTGATGCTTCCTTCACTGCCAAGCTGCTTCAAGTGCCGCCTTGATGATTTATGTGAGCCACTGTGGTAGCGTTGTCCGACTGTACCTGAACAGGTCGGTTCTGTATTAAATGCTGGGCGAGGTTCAATGAGTTGAATACTGCCCGCAATTCCAGAATATTGTTTGGGAGGCGAGACTCCTCCTTGGTCCACCGACCTTGCATCAGTCGTCAGTAGGACCCAGTGCGATATCCAGAAGGGACAACCCCTGCACAACCGTTGGTCCTGGAGCCACCAGCACAGGTGACAGACGAACCTCCAGAGTAAAGGAGATCAACTGAGACCTGATCCGGTGAGGCAGGCCGTCCCACTTGGCCAGAATTAGCCTCTGGAGAGGGCGAGAATGGAATTGAGCATACTCCACCATGTCGAATGCAGACACCATGAGGGCCTAGCACTTGCATCGCCGAATGTATCGACACTTGCAGACGAGATAGGAAGCATCGAATCCTGTCCTGAAGCTTCAGGACTTTCTCCTGAGACAAGTACAACCGTTGGGAGCGTTATTGGACACTCACAACCAAGTGCACCATGCTCTGAGCAGGAACCAGGGAGGATTTCTTCCAGTTGATGAGCTATCGGTGGGCTTGCAGAAACCGGACAGTCAGATCCAGATGACGTAGGAGAATTTCTGGGGAATTTGCCAGGATCAACAAGTCGTCCAGATACGGTAGGATCCTGACCCCTTGACGGCGGAGTGTAGCAGTCATGACCGCCATGACTTTGGTGAAGACTCGTGGTCAAACCAAAAAGGTAACGCCTGAAATTGATAATGAAGGTTGCCAACCGCAAACCTCAGGTACTGCTGATGCGACACTGCTATAGGGATATGCAGGTAAGCATCCTGTATGTCCAGGGAGACTATATAATCCCCAGGTTCCAAGGCCAGGACAATAGAGCGAAGAGTTTCCATACGAAACTTGGATACCTTCACAAATTTGTTCAACGCCTTGAGGCCGAGAATGGGCCGGAAGGACCCATTCGGTTTCAGGACTAGGAATAGCGGCGAATAGTACCCCTGGCCCCTCTGAGCAAGAGGCACCTGTACTACCACTGCCGTTTCCAGGAGGGTCTGTACCACCGAATGAAGAGTCCTTGCCTTTACTTGATCCGAAAGGACGTCTGTCAGGCAAAATCAATGAGGGGGGCGGTTTTTGAAGGCGATGGCTCAACCTCGAGTGACGACTTCCCATACCCAGGCATCTGAAGTGAAGTGGTCTTCAACCATTCCTCGGTATACCCTAGAAGCCGGGCCCCCACCGTGGGGTCCACCAGGGGGAGGCTTGGCCAGTCATACGGCAGGCTTATCAGTCTTGGAAGCTGGCCGATTGGCAGCCCAGGCACGTTTGGGTTTTGGCTTACCAGATTTGGAAGTGCGACCCTGTTTGGTGTACGCCTGACCTTTTGCTTTTCCTGAAGGACGAAAGGAAGTACTTTTAGCCTTCGGTACAGAAGGAGCAGTACTTGGTAGACAGGCTGTTTTAGCAGACGCCAAATCAGCCACCATCTTATTTAAGTCCTCTCCAAAAAATAAGATTTTACTTACCGATAAATCTATTTCTCGTAGTCCGTAGTGGATGCTGGGACTCCGTAAGGACCATGGGGATATAGCGGCTCCGCAGGAGACAGGGCACAATAATAAAAGCTTTAGGATCAGGTGGTGTGCACTGGCTCCTCCCCCTATGACCCTCCTCCAAGCCTCAGGATACTGTGCCCGGACGAGCGTGCATAATAAGGAAGGATATTGAATCCCGGGTAAGACTCATACCAGCCACACCAATCACACCGTACAACCTGTGATCTGAACCCAGTTAACAGTATGATAACAACGAAGGAGCCTCTGAAAAGACGGCTCACAACAAGAATAACCCGATTTTTGTAACAATAACTATGTACAAGTATTGCAGACAATCCGCACTTGGGATGGGCGCCCAGCATCCACTACGGACTACGAGAAATAGATTTATCGGTAAGTAAAATCTTATTTTCTCTGACGTCCTAGTGGATGCTGGGACTCCGTAAGGACCATGGGGATTATACCAAAGCTCCCAAACAGGCGGGAGAGTGCGGATGACCCTGCAGCACCGAATGAGAGAACTCCATGTCCTCCTCAGCCAGGGTATCAAATTTGTAGAATTTAGCAAACGTGTTTGCCCCTGACCAAGTAACTGCTCGGCAAAGTTGTAAAGCCGAGACCCCTCGGGCAGTCGCCCAAGATGAGCCCCCTTCCTTTTGGAATGGGCTTTTACAGATTTTGGCTGTGGCAGGCCTGCCACAGAATGTGTAAACTGAATTGTATTACAAATCCAGCGAGCAATCGTCTGCTTAGAAGCAGGAGCACCCATCTTGTTGGGTGCATACAGGCTAAACAGCGAGTCAGATTTTCTGACTCCAGCCGTCCTGGAATCATATTTTTCAGGGCCCTGACAACGTCAAGTAACTTGGAGTCCTCCAAGTCCCTAGTACCCGCAGGTACCACAATAGGTTGGTTCATGTGAAAAACAGAAAATAAGAATTTACTTACCGATAATTCTATTTCTCGTAGTCCGTAGTGGATGCTGGGGACTCAGTCAGGACCATGGGGAATAGCGGGCTCCGCAGGAGACAGGGCACATCTAAAAAGCTTTTTAGGTCACATGGTGTGTACTGGCTCCTCCCCCTATGACCCTCCTCCAAGCCTCAGTTAGGTACTGTGCCCGGACGAGCGTACACAATAAGGAAGGATCTTGAATCCCGGGTAAGACTCATACCAGCCACACCGTACAACTTGTGATCTGAACCCAGTTAACAGTATGATAACAAAACGAAGTAGCCTCCGAAAAGATGGCTCACAACAATAGTAATAACCCGATTTTTGTAACAATAACTATGTACAAGCATTGCAGACAATCCGCACTTGGGATGGGCGCCCAGCATCCACTACGGACTACGAGAAATAGAATTATCGGTAAGTAAATTCTTATTTTCTCTAACGTCCTAGTGGATGCTGGGGACTCCGTCAGGACCATGGGGATTATACCAAAGCTCCCAAACGGGCGGGAGAGTGCGGATGACTCTGCAGCACCGAATGAGAGAACTCCAGGTCCTCCTTAGCCAGAGTATTAAAATTTGTAAAATTTTACAAACGTGTTCTCCCCTGACCACGTAGCTGCTCGGCAAAGTTGTAATGCCGAGACTCCTCGGGCAGCCGCCCAGGATGAGCCCACCTTCCTTGTGGAATGGGCATCTACATATTTCGTCTGTGGCAGGCCTGCCACAGAATGTGCAAGCTGAACTGTACTACAAATCCAGCGTGCAATAGACTGCTTAGAAGCATGAGCACCCAGCTTGTTGGGCGCATACAGTATAAACAGCAAGTCAGACTTTTCTGACTCCAGCCGTCCTAACTATATAATTATATATATATATATATATATATATATATATATATATATATATATATATATATATATATATATATATATATATATATATATATATATATATATATATATATATATATATATATATATTTTTTTTTTTTTAGGGCCCTGACCACGTCTAGTAACTTGGAGTCCTCCAAGTCCCTAGTAGCCGCAGGCACCACAAGAGGTTGTTTCAGGTGAAAACGCTGACACCCCTTTATGAAGAAACTGGAGACGAGTCCCAGTTCTGCCCTGTTCAAATGGAAAATTTTAATATGGGCTTTTGTAAGACAAAGCCGCCCATTCTGACAATCGCCTGGCCGAGGCCAGGGCTAACAACATGGTCACTTCCCATGTGAGATATTTGTCAACAGCATGGTCACTTTCCATGTGAGATATTTCAAATCCACAGATTTGAGCGGTTCAAACCAATATGATTTTAAGAAATCCCAACACTATGTTGAGATCTCACGGTGCCCCTAGGGGCACAAAAAAGCTGTATATGCAATACATCCTTTACAATCTGGACTTCAGGAACTGAAGTCAATTCTTTCTGGAAGAAAATCTACAGGGCCGAAATTTAAATGTTAATGAACCCCAATTTGAGGTCCAAAACACTCCTGTTTTCAGGAAGTGTAGAAATCGACCTAGTTGAATTTCCGTCGTGGAGCCTTCCTGGCCTCACCCACGCAACATATTTTCACCACATGTGGTGATGACGTTGTGTGGTCACCTCCTTCCTGGCTTTGACCAGGGTAGGTATGACCTCTTATGGAATGCCTTTTCCCCTCAGGATCCGGCATTCAACCGCCATGCCGTCAAACGCAGCCGCGGTAAGTCTTGGAATAGACATGGTACTTGCTGAATCAAGTCCCTTCTTAGCTCCCCAGGCCCTTAGTCCTCTGTGAGCATTTCTTGAAGTTCCGGGTACCAAGTCCCTCTTGGCCAATCCGGAGCCACTAGTATAGTTCATACTCCTCTATGTCTTATAATTCTCAATACCCTGGTTATGAGAAACAGAGGAGGGAACACATACACAGACTGGTACACCCACGGTGTTACCAGAACATCCACAGCTATCGCCTGAAGGTCTCATGACCTGGCGGAATACCTGTCCCGTTTTTTGTTCGGGCGGGACGCCATCATGTCCACCTTTGGTCTTTGCCAACGGTCCACAATCATGTTGAAAAACTTCCCTACGAAGTTTCCACTCTCCCGGGTGGAGGTCATGCCTGCTGAGGAAGTCTGCTTCCCAGTCGTCCACTCCCGGAAAGAACACTGCTGACAGTGCTATCACATGATTTTCCGCCTAGCGAAAAATCCTTGCAGTTTTCACTGCCCTCCTGCTTCTTGTGCCGCCCTTCTGTTTACGTGGGCGACTGCCGTGATGTTATCCCACTGGATCAATACCGGCTGACCTTGAAGCAGAGGTCTAGCTAAGTTTAGAGCATTATAAATTTGCTCTAAGCTTATTTATGCGGAGAGAATTCTCCAGACTTAATCACACTTCCCTGGAAATTTTTTCCCTGTGTGACTGTTCCCCAGCCTCTCAGGCTGGCCTCCGTGGTCACCGGCATCCAATCCTGAATGCCGAATCTGCGGCCCTCTAGAAGATGAGCACTCTGTAATCACCACAGGAGAGACACCCTTTTCCTTGGATATAGGGTTATCCGCTGATGCATCTGAGGATGCGATCCGGACCATTTGTCCAGCAGATCCCACTGAAGAGTTCTTGCGGGAAATCTGCCGAATGGAATTGCTTCGTAATAAGCCACCATTTTTACCAGGACTCTTGTGCAATGATGCACTGACACTTTTCCTGGTTTTAGGAGGATCCCGATTAGCTCGGATAACTCCCTGGTTTTCTCCACTGGGAGAAACACGTTTTTCTGGACTGTGTCCAGAATCTTCCCTAGGAACAGTAGACGTGTCGTCGGAAAAAGCTGCGATTTTGGAATATTTAGAATCCACTCGTGCTGTCGTAGAACTACTTAAGATAGTGCTACTCCGACCTCCAACTGTTCTCTGGACCTTGCCCTTATCAGGAAAGCGTCCATGTTTCTTTTAAGAAAAATCATCATTCCGGCCATTACCTTGGTAAAGACCCGGGGCGCCGTGGACAATCCAAACGGCAGCGTCTGAACTGATAGTGACAGTTCTGTACCAGGAACCTGAAGTACCCTTGGTGAGAAGGGCAAATTTGGACCTGTAGGTAAACGTCCCTGATATCCAGTGACATCATATCGTCCCCTTCTTCCTGGTTCGCTATCACTGCTCCGAGTGACTCCATCTTGATTTGAACGTTTGTATGTAAGTGTTCAAATATTTCAGATCTCACCGAGCCGGTTGGCTTCAGTACCACAATATAGTGTGGAATACTACCCCCTTCCTTGTTGTAAGAAGGGTACTTTGATTATCACCTGCTGGGAATACAGCCTGTGAATTGTGTGAGGGGGAGACGTCTCGAATTTCCAATGTACACCTGGGATATTACATGTAGGATCCCGGAGTTCCCTTGCGAGTGTTGCTGAAACTCTTGAGATGACCCCCTACCGCACCTGAGTCCGCTTGTACGGCCCCAGCGTTATGCTGCGGACTTGGCAGAAGCCGTGAGGAGCTTCTGTTCCTGGGAATGAACTGCTTGCTGCAGTCTTCTTCCCTTTCCTCTCCCCCTGGGCAGATATGACTGGCCTTCGCCCGCCTGCCCGTATGGGGACGAAAGGACTGAGACTGAAAAGACTGTGTCCTTTTCTGCCAATATGTGACTCGGGGTAACAAAAGGTGGATTTTTCAGCTGTTGCCATGGCCACCAGGTCCAATGGACCGCCCCTTTATACGGCAATACTTCCATATGCCGTCTGGAATCTGCCTCACCTGACCACTGTCGTGTCTTCGTCTGGCAGATATGTACATCACATTTACTCTTGATGCCAGAATGCAAATATGCCTCTGCGCATCACACATATATAGAAATGCATCCTTAAAATGCTCTATAGACAATAAAATCCTGTCCCTGTCAAGGGTATCAAAATTTTCAGTCAGGAAATCCGACCAAGCCCCCTCAGCGCTGCACATCCAGGCTGAGGCGATTGCTGGTCGTAGTATAACACCAGTATGTGTGTATATACTGTTATGATATTTTCCAGCTTCCTATCAGCTGGCTCCTTGAGGGCGGCCGTATCTGGAAACGGTAACGCCATGTTTTTTATAAGCGTGTGAGCGCCTTGTCCACCCTAAGGTGTGTTTTCCAACTCGCCCTTACTACTGGCGGGAAAAAGGGTATACCGCCCATAACTTTCTGTCGGAGGAACCCCACGTATCATCACACACTTCATTTAATTTATCTGATTCAGGCAAAACTACAAGTAGTTTATTCCCACCCTACAAAATACCCTTATTTGTGGTACTTGTGGTATCAGAAATACGTAACACCTCCTTCATTGCCCTTAACATGTAACTTGTGGCCCTAAAGGAAAAATACGTTTGTTTCTTCACCGTCGACACTGGGGTCAGTGTCCGTGTCAGTGTCTGTCGACCGACTGAGGTAAATGGGCGTTTTTACAAGCCCCTGACGGTATCTGAGACGCCTGGACCGATACTAATTTGTCCGCCGGCTGTCTCATGTCGTCAACCGGCTTGCAGCGTGTTGACATTATCACGTAATTCCATAAGTAAGCCATCCATTCTGGTGTCGACTCCCTAGAGAGTGACATCACCATTACAGGCAATTTTCTCCGTCTCCTCACCAACATTTTCCTCATACATGTCGACACACACGTACCGACCTACAGCACACACATACAGGGAATGCTCTGATAGAGGACAGGACCCACTAGCCCTTTGGGGAGACAGAGCCAGCACACACCAAAAGCGCCATAATGTATATAACAACCCTAGAAGGTGTTGTTTCTATATATGGGCTCTTAATATATAATTATATCGCCAATTTATGCCCCCCTTCTCTTTAACCCTGTTTCTGTAGTGCAGGGGAGAGTGGGAGCCTTCCTCACCAGCGGAGCTGGTCAGGAAAATGGCGCTGAGTGCTGAGGAGAATAAGCTCCGCCCCTTTCACGGCGGGCTTTTCTCCCGGTTATTAGGAAAACTGGCCTGGGTTAAATACATACATATAGCCTTAATGGCTATATGTGATGTATTTATTTGCCAAATAGGTATTTATATTGCTGCCCAGGGCGCCCCCAGCAGCGCCCTGCACCCTCCGTGACCGTGTCAGTGAGCCGTGTAGCAACAATGGCGCACAGCTGCAGTGCTGTGCGCTACCTCTCTGAAGACTGTGAAGTCTTCTGCCGCCTGTTTCCGGACCTCCGTTCCGCCGTCTTTCTTCAGCGTCTGTAAGGGGGATCGGCGGCGCGGCTCCGGGACGAACCCCAGGCTGACCTGTGTTCCGACTCCCTCTGGAGCTCAGTGTCCAGTAGCCTAAAACTTCAATCCTCCTGCACGCAGGTGAGTTGCAAGTCTCTCCCCTAAGTCCCTCGTTGCAGTGATCCTGTCGCCAGCAGGAATCACTGATTAGAAACCTAAAAAAAAAAACTTTACTAAACAGCTCCTTAAGAGAGCCATCCAGTTTGCACCCTTCTCGGACGGGCACAAAAACCTAACTGAGGCTTGGAGGAGGGTCATAGGGGGAGGAGCCAGTACACACCATGTGACCTAAAAAGCTTTTTAGATGTGCCCTGTCTCCTGCGGAGCCCGCTATTCCCCATGGCCCTGACGGAGTCCCCAGCATCCACTAGGACGTTAGAGAAAATACCTTAAGGAGAAATTGAGGACGAGTCCTCAATTCTGCCCTGTCAGAATGAAAAATTAAGTAAGGGCTTTATATATGATAAAGCCGCCAATTCTGACACACGCCTGGCTGAAGCCAGGGCTAATAAAATATCTCACATGGAAGGTGACGATGCTAAGTCCACAGTGGTGAGTGGTTCAAACCAATGTGACTTTAGGAAACTCAAAACAACATTGAGATCCCAAGGTGCCACTGGGGCACAAAAGGAGGCTGTATATGCAGTACCCCTTTTACAAACCTCTGAAAGTCAGGCACTAAAGCCAGTTCTTTCTGGAAGAAATTCGACAGGGCCGAAATTTGAACCTTAATGGACCCAAATTTTAGGCCCATAGACAGACCTGTTTTCAGGAAATGTAGGAAACGACCCAGTTGGAATTCCTCTGTAGGGGCCTTCTTGGCCTCACACCACGCAACATATCTTCACCAAATGCGGTGAAAATGTTTTGCGGTTACATCCTTCCTGTCTTCGACCAGGGTAGGGATGACTTCATCTGGAATGCCCTTTCAGGATCCGGCGTTCAACCGCCATGCCGTCAAACGCGGCCGCGGTAAGTCTTGGAACAGACAAGGCCCCTGCTGGAGCAGGTCCTTTCTTAAAGGTAGAGGCCACGGGTCTTCCGTGAACATCTCTTGAAGTTTCGGGTACCAAGTCCTTCTTGGCCAATCCGGAACCACGAGTATCGTTCTTACTCATCTCCCTCTTATGATTCTCAGTACTTTTGGTATGCGAGGCATAGGAGGGAACACATACTCTGACTGGTACACCCACAGTGTTACCAGAGCGTCCACCGCTATTGCCTGAGGGTCCCTTGACCTGGCGCAATATCTGTCTAGTTTTTTGTTCAGGCGGGACGCCATCATGTCCACCTTTGGTTTTTCCCAACGGTTTACAATCATGTGGAAGACTTCCCGATGAAGTCCCCACTCTCCCGGGTGGAGGTTATGCCTGCTGAGGAAGTCTGCTTCCCAGTTTTCCACTCCCGGAATGAACACTGCTGAGAGTGTTATCACATGATTTTTCGCCCAGCGAAGAATCCTTGTAGTTTCTGCCATTTCCCTCCTGCTTCTTGTGCCGCCCTGTCTGTTTACGTGGGCGACTGCCGTGATGTTGTCCCACTGGATCAATACCGGCTGACCTTGAAGCAGAGGTCTTGCTAAGCTTAGAGCATTGTAAATTGCCCTTAGCTCCAGTATATTTATGTGGAGAGAAGTCTCCAGACTTGATCACACTCTGGAAATTTTTTCCTTGTGTGACTGCTCCCCAGCCACTCAGGCTGGCATCCGTGGTCACCAGGACCCAGTCCTGAATGCCGAATCTGCGGCCCTTTCATAGATGAGCACTCTGCAGCCACCGCAGTAGAAACACCCTTGTCCTTGGAGACAGGGTTATCCGCTGATGCATCTGAAGATGCGATCCGGACCATTTTTCCAGCAGATCCCACGGAAAGGTTCTTGCGTGAAATCTACCGAATGGGATCGCTTTGTAAGAAACCACCATTTTTCACAGGATCCTTGTGCAATGATGCACTGATACTTTTCCTGGTTTTAGGAGGTTCCTGACTAGCTCGGATAACTCCCTGGCTTTCTTCTCCGGGAGAAAACATCCTTTTCTGGACTGTGTCCAGAATCATCCCTAGGAACAGTAGACGTGTCGTCGGAAAAAACTGCGATTTTGGAATATTTAGAATCCACTCGTGCTGTCGTAGAACTACTTAAGATAGTGCTACTCCGACCTCCAACTGTTCTCTGGACCTTGCCCTTATCAGGAAAGCGTCCATATTTCTTTTAAGAAGAATCATCATTTCGGCCATTACCTTGGTAAAGACCCGGGGTGCCGTGGACAATCCAAACGGCAGCGTCTGAACTGATAGTGACAGTTCTGTACCACGAACCTGAGGTACCCTTGGTGAGAAGGCAAATTTGGACATGTAGGTAAGCGTCCCTGATATCCAGTGACACCATATCGTCCCCTTCTTCCTGGTTCGCTATCACTACTCTGAGTGACTCCATCTTGATTTGAACGCTTGTATGTAAGTGTTCAAATATTTCAGATCTCACCGAGCCGTCTGGCTTCAGTACCACAATATAGTGTGGAATAATACCCCTTCCCTTGTTGTAGAAGGGGTACTTTGATTATCACCTGCTGGGAATACAGCCTGTGAATTGTTCCCAATACTGCCTCCCTGTCGGAGGGAGACGTTGGTAAAGCAGACTTCAGGAACTTGTGAGGGGGAGACGTCTCGAATTTCCAATGTACACCTGAGATACTACGTGTAGGATCCAGGAGTCCACTTGTGAGTGAGCCCCCTGCGTGCTGAAACTCTTGAGATGACCCCCTACCGCACCTGAGTCCGCTTGTACGGCCCAAGCGTCATGCTGCGGACTTGGCAGAAGCTGTGGAGGGCTTCTGTTCCTGGGAATGGGCTGCCTGCTGCAGTCTTCTTCCCTTTCCTCTACCCCTGGGCAGATATGACTGGCCCTTTTGCCCGCCTGCCCTTATGGGGACGAAAGGACTGAGACTGAAAAGACTGTGTCCTTTTCTGCTGAGATGTGACTTGGGGTAACAAAAGGTGGATTTTTCAGCTGTTGCCATGGCCACCAGGTCCGATGGACCGCCCCTTTATACGGCAATACTTCCCTGTGCCGTCTGGAATCTGCATCACCTGACCACTGTCGTGTCTTCGTCTGGCAGATATGGACATCACATTTACTCTTGATGCCAGAATGCAAATATCCCTCTGCGCATCTCGCATATATAGAAATGCATCTATAGTCAATAAAATCTTGTCCCTGTCAAGGGTATCAATATTTTCAGTCAGGAAATCCGACCAAGCCCCCTCAGCGCTGCACATCCAGGCTGAGGCGATTGCTGGTCGTAGTATAACACCAGTATGTGTGTATATACTTTTAGGATATTTTTCAGCTTCCTATCAGCTGGCTCCTTGAGGGCTGCCGTATCTGGAGACGGTAACGCTTGTTTTTATAAGCGTGTGAGCGCCTTATCCACCCTAAGGTGTGTTTCCCAACTCGCCCTAACTTCTGGCGGGAAAGGGTATACCGCCAATAATTTTCTATCGGAGGAAACCCACGTATCATCACACACTTCATTTAATTTATCTGATTCAGGAAAAACTACAAGTAGTTTATTCACACCCTACATAATACCCTTATTTGTGGTACTTGTAGTATCAGAAATATGTAACACCTCCTTCATTGCCCTTAACATGAAACGTGTGGCCCTAAAGGAAAATACGTTTGTTTCTTCACCGTCGACACTGGAGTCAGTGTTCGTGTCTGTGTCGACCGACTGAGGTAAATGGGCGTTTTTACAAGCCCCTGACGGTGTCCGAGACGCCTGGACAGGTACTAATTTGTTTGCCGGCCGTCTCATGTCGTCAACCGACCTTGCAGCGTGTTGACATTATCACGTAATTCCTAAATAAGCCATCCATTCCAGTGTCGACTCCCTAGAAAGTGACATCACCAATACAGGCAATTTGCTCCGCCTCCTCACCAACATCGTCCTCCTACATGTCGACACACACGTACCGACACACAGCACACACACAGGGAATGCTCTGATAGAGGACAGGACCCCACTAGCCCTTTGGGGAGACAGAGGGAGAGTTTGCCAGCACACACCAAAAACGCTATAATTATACAGGGACAACCCCTTATACAAGTGTTTTCCCTTATAGCATTTTTATATATGTAATCATATCGCCAAATAAGTGCCCCCCCTCTCTGTTTTAACCCTGTTTCTGTAGTGCAGTGCAGGGGAGAGCCTGGGAGCCTTCCTCACAGCAGAGCTGAGCAGGAAAATGGCGCCGTGTGCTGAGGAGAATAGGTCCCGCACCCTTTTCGGCGGGCTCTTCTCCCGGAGTTTGTGAGATCTGGCAGGGGTTAAATACATCCATATAGCCTCAAGGGCTATATGTGATGTATTTTAGCCATAAAAAGGTATTATACATTGCTGCCCAGGGCGCCCCCCCCAGCGCCCTGCACCCTCAGTGACAGTTGGTGACTGTTGGTGAAGTGTGCTGACAACAATGGCGCACAGCTGCAGTGCTGTGCGCTACCTTATGAAGACTGAAAGTCTTCTGCCGCCTGTTTCTGGACCTCTGGACCTCTTCAACTTCGGCATCTGCAAGGGGGGTCGGCGGCACGGCTCCGGGACCGGACTCCATGGCTGGGCCTGTGTTCGATCCCTCTGGAGCTAATGGTGTCCAGTAGCCTAAGAAGCAAATCCATCCTGCACGCAGGTGAGTTTACTTCTCTCCCCTAAGTCCCTCGTAGCAGTGAGCCTGTTGCCAGCAGGACTCACTGAAAATAAAAAACCTAACTTAAACTTTTATTCTAAGCAGCTCAGGAGAGCCACCTAGATTGCACCCTTCTCGTCGGGCACAAAAATCTAACTGAGGCTTGGAGGAGGGTCATAGGGGGAGGAGCCAGTGCACACCACCTGATCCTAAAGCTTTTATTATTGTGCCCTGTCTCCTGCGGAGCCGCTATATCCCCATGGTCCTTACGGAGTCCCAGCATCCACTAGGATGTCAGAGAAAGGATATTTCCATTAATAGGGAGTACCTCCAGGGTTTTTCAAGAGACCAGATCCACAGACCAGGACCCGCAGCCATAAGATCTGGCGAGCTAGAACTGACGTAGTTGAAGCCTTGGCTGCCAGAACACCGGCATCAGAAGCCGCCTCCTTAACATAGTGAGAAGCCGTGACAATATACAACAAGCATTGTCTAGCATGGTCAGAAGAGATTTCAGCTTCCAACTCCTAGGCCCACGCTTCAATAGCTTCTGCAGCCCATGTCGCTGCAATAGTGGGCCTATGCACAGTGCCCGCAAGGGTATAAATCGCTTTTAGACAACACTCCACACGCTTATCCGTAGGCTCTTTTAGAGATGCAACGGTAGTGACAGGTAGAGCTGAGGAGACCACCATCTTTGCCACATGTGAATCCACTGGCGGAGGTGTCTCCCAATTTTTAGTCAGCTCCAGAGCGAGCAAGCAGTTTGTGAGGCAAGACCTTCTTAGCCAGATTTTCCCAGGATTCCTGACATATACTAACCAGATGACCAGATAAAACTAGTTTAACCACCTTCTGACGCTTAAACCTATCCGGTTTCTTAGGAGGAACGGACGGTTTCGGTTCATCTGTAATCTGAAGAATTGACCGTATAGCCTCCAATAAATCAGGAACATCCACTTATGAAACTCCCTCCCCATCAGATAACTCAGGATCAGAATCTGTAGGGTCAGTATAAACACCATCCTCCTCAGACGAGGTGTCAGGGACAGCAGTGGATTGTGAGGAAGTAATGGCCCGCTTAGAGGACCCTTTGGTCTTAGGCGGGCGAGGGTCAGACTTCTTAGTAGTCAGGGAATGGTTCAATTCCTGTAACTGATTGGACCATCGATCTGCCCACAGCAGATTAACCGCGGGGACCATGAACTGTTGCACCGGCACAGGAGGTCCCATAAGGGGCGTTAGTTTAGTAACTAGCATGGAGAAGGTAGCCCACGGGAGGTCATTCTGAACCCCAGTTGCTACAGTCCCACTGGGGGCAGCAAGGAACCCCAGAACCAAAACCCTCAGCTGCTACGTTTTCCTCAAATGTATCTGCGACGTCATCACCACTCCCAGTGGGATCAGCCCCAGAACAGTTACCCTTTTTAGCAGACATGATATAAATTGCAATGTAAGGTAACAGTACAATATCAGCAGCACAATACCTGACCCAAACCCCTGCGCAGTGTAGTCAGCACGAACAGGAATTTAGGAGAGATACGGTGACTAAAATCACAGATAAAAATACACACAGAGTATATCTTGTGAATATCCTATTAATGATAAATCTGACGCACCTAGCCCCCTCAGGTTATAGAATATAGGGATAGCAAGCTGAGTGAGAAACACGAAATGGAGGTCACACAGCAGGCACATACACATATAGTCACAGTTGTACAATGCAGAAGTTATGACAGGCAATAATACTGCACTGGACTAGCCATTCAACATAGCTATATATAAGACAGATATAACAATGCACAGTAAAGACTGGATGTATATCACAGGGTACTTGTACTAAATAACCCTGACTAAATGCACTCTCTCTTAACTAGCACGGTCAACAGACAAGTAGGATACTTAAGTGTCCTGTAAGATGCACAGTGCTCACATGCAGGCGGCTTTACAGAGGAGGATTTGCCCAAACAGTCCCAGGAACAGTGTAGCTGAGTGTAATGGCGCCCAAACACTGCTGGGAGTGAGGGAAAGATATACAGCTCCAGGGCGGGAACATTTACTCTAAATGGCGCCCTGGGGCTGGGGGAGGGGCTACAGGTCTAAGCCTTTCCCCCTGCTGGATTTAACCACCCGTACTGTGGGCTGCATGAAAAACAGTTTATAAGAGAAACCGACCTGTGCCCTTGCCCTGGTGGCCTAGTGGGGTCCCTGTACTATCACATTGTCCACACCAGCGCGCGCGGTCCGCTCCCACCAGCCGCGCCAGATCGCGATAAAGCGTAGGTCCCGCGAGCGGGACCTACTTACCACCTCCCAAAGTGCGGCCACGCGATCCCGGAGAGCCCCAGCCGTGTGTATCTGACCAGAAGAAAACCGGAGCCTCCTGCTGTATGTACTCGGCAACCAGGGCGCGGGAGTGTACAGCGCCGCTGGGAGATGGAGCTGCAGCACAGAATGTCTTCTGACATCTAACCGCCGCTGCAGCCCTTGTAGACTTCACTTTTTCTTTAAAAAAAAAAAAAAAAAGGCTTTTCTTAGGCTGCCTGGAGCAGCCCCGTTAATATGCCTGCTACTGCAAGCACCAACTACAAAACTGAGCTCCTGTGCAGGGAGGTGGGGTTATAGAGGAGGCAGCGCTATGCATTCTGGGAACAGTCAAAGCTTTTGTGCCTGTTGGTGCCTCGGATCAAGAAACTACTCTACACCCCAATGTCTAGCCTTGTGGAGCCCAGTGTACCTTGCAGCAGAAATTGCGCTGGAATGCTGCGGGGTCTGCTCTGAGAAGCTCCGCCCCCTTAATGGCACCGTCTTCCCGCTCTTCAAGAATTATACTGGCCTGAGGTAAAGCTTGCTTTCCGAGATCCGCAGACCCCGACAGACTTGTGGACCAGTGCGGAGGTAAGCGCTGGCCCAGGGCGTCCCTCACAGCGCCGCACCATCTGCCTCTGAACCTTCACAGGAGTGCCCTCCCGTTGCCGGCATCTTCACACCGCCGCCGCCGCCCCCCCCCCCCCCCCCCCCACCCCCCACACACACTTGCTAGGGAGGGGGGGGGGGGGGGGGGTCGGTGTCTCACTCACCACTCTCCAGCTCTGTAAGGGGTTGGCAACATGCTGCTGGGGCGAGCGGTCCCCTGTGGCAGCGACCGATCCGACCCCTCTGGAGCTCCGTGTCCAGTCAGCGGAGACAGTGGCTCAGACCCCGCAGGGCGTACACTGCTCCACCCCTTTAGTCCCACGCTGCAGGCAGGCTGTTGCCAACAGCCTCCTGTAAAAAAAATAAACTCTAAAAACAACTTTTACTAGAAAAGCACAGGAGAGCTCCCCTAGCTGTGACCGGCTCTTCCGGGCACATTTTCTAAACTGAGTTTGGTAGGAGGGGCATAGAGGGAGGAGCCAGCCCACACTCTCAAACTCTTAAAGTGCCAGTGGCTCCTGGTGGACCAGTCTATACCCCATGGTACTAATGTGGACCCCAGCATCCTCTAGGACATCAGAAAATCAGTTAAGAGGTTAATAACCCTGAGTGAGTGGTGGTAACAGTATTTTCAATTTGCTGTCAGCTCACCTTGGGCAGGATAACACTGGGGCAGATGTATTAAAGCTGGAGAAGTGATAAGGCAGTGATAAGTGGAAGGTGATAACGCGCCAGTCAGTCAATCAGCTCCTGATATTTTTCAAATCCGCAATGACTGGCTGGTGCGCCATCACCTTTCACTTATCCAGGCTTAATATATCTGCCCCAATGTATTTATTCTTAATGACCAGTGAGCAATGCCCTCCTATGACACACACAGGACCTGCTGCCTGTCTGTACATATGAGCTCATGTGTCCTCTCTGCAGCCATTCATTGCGCCTGCTGTCACATCACACACCCACAGGGCACTAGAACACGACTATTATGAGAACAGGCTGGCCACAGGCAGTGCGCAGATATGCAGTGACAGCTGGGAGAAACCCTGCGGAGTATTCTGGATCTTGTAGTATCACAACAGCTGGGCATGCACCATGCAGCCACCTGCACCTGTCATACCCAGAGACATGCCATGTGCCTGTGCACTGCCCAGTGCGGCCACACCCCCTCTCCCCAGGGACCATTCACCTTTCCTGGCAGCTCGCAGGGGGCTCTCTCCTCCGCCATTCTCCTTCTTGGCTCGGTGCTTCCTGTCGCCCTTGTCCCTAGGCCTCTCCAGCTGAGAGAGGGAGAAGAGGGCCTGGCTGATAGGGGGAAGCGGCGGTGGCGGGGCGGTGCTGGGTAGGAGAGCGGGAGGCGGCAGTAGCTCCTCTCGGGCATGGCGGTGGTGATGGTGCTTGTGGTGGTGATGATGGTGGTGGTGATGGTGACAGCTGTGATGGGGGTCACCGCACACCTTCCTCCGTTTCGCCCCCTTGTCGGTCGGGTCCTCCCCAGCGTCACCGTCACCTTTTTTCTTCCTCTTCTTCTCCGAGGACGACGAGCTCTCCCTCCGCTTCTTCTTCCGCCCCCCCTTGGCTTTGTCCCTCTCCTCTGCGAATGTACCGAGCTGCGCGGCCATTTCCCCTAACGACGACTTTTAAATGGCTCAACGTCCCACAGAGCGCATGCGCAGAGCGATGTGACGTGTGGGATGTGTAGTCTTTCCATCCGCCTATCAGAAGGGTCCTGAGGAAGGAACGGCGCAGGCGCATCGCCGCGCGGCCTCACGGGAATTGTAGTTCCGCGAGCGGAGTTCTATAGTCAGCGAGCGAAGTTCGTGTCTGAGCGCACGCAGCAGGTGACGTCAGGGCTGCCCTGAGTTAACCCTTCCGCTGCCGATTGTTTACATTTTTGTCCTGCTCTGCTGGAAACCGTGGGGGTAATTCCAAGTTGATCGCAGCAGGATTTTTTTTTAGCAATTGGGCAAAACCATGTGCACTGCAGGGGAGGCAGATATAACATTTGCAGAGAGAGTTAGATTTGGGTGGGGTGTGTTCGATCTGCAATCTAATTTGCAGTGTAAAAATAAAGCAGCCAGTATTTACCTTGCACAGAAGCAAAATAACCCACCCAAATCTAACTCTTTCTGCACATGTTATATCTGCCTCCCCTGCAGTGCACATGGTTTTGCCCAATTGCTAAAAAAAATCCTGCTGCGATCAACTTGGAATTACCCCCCGTGACCGCACGCTGCAGTTCCGCCCAGCGCCTGTAGCACTGTGGCCGTGTCCTGTATTATGGCCCTCATTCCGAGTTGTTCGCTCGCTAGCTGCTTTTAGCAGCTTTGCACACGCTAAGCCGCCGCCTACTGGGAGTGAATCTTAGCTTTGCAGAATTGCGAACGAAAGATTCGCATAATTGCGACTAGAAATTTCTTTGCAGTTTCTGAGTAGCTCGGGACTTACTCTGCCACTGCGATCAGTTCAGTCAGTTTCGTTCCTGGTTTGACGTCACAAACACACCCAGCGTTCGCCCAGACACTCCCCCGTTTCTCCAGCCACTCCCGCGTTTTTCCCAGAAACGGCAGCGTTTTTCCGCACACACCCATAAAACGGCTAGTTTCCGCCCAGAAACACCCACTTCCTGTCAATCACACAACGATCACCAGAACGAAGAAATTTCTTCGTTAAGCCGTGAGTAAAATACCTAACTTTTTGGCAAATTTACTTGGCGCAGACGCACTGCGAACATTGCGCATGCGCAGTTTGCGACAAATCGCTCTGTTGCGAAAACCACTAATGAGCGAACAACTCGGAATGAGGGCCTATATACAGTATAGTAACCGCAGTGTCGCTGCGATCGGAATTCGTTAATAGTAACATTGATCCTCTGTGTATTGCAATAGATACAGAGACATATCCACTTGGCGTTTGCTGGCAAGATGCATCACAGATGTATTTTTAGCAGCCATTCTGTTACGGTGGAAGTAATCTGTAGTTGTGTCATTTATCAGTCATCGTGAGCTATAGACTCCTATACCCAGGTTATAGTGCGCATTTTTGTATGAGTATTGTGTGATATCTGCATTTACATATAGACCTGTTCGGTATAGACCCACTCTATCAGTGATAACAGGACTTGTCACAGCATCGTCAGATGCACGAACGAAAGGGGTTACGGTGGAGAAATCTTGGATTTCCCAAGCAGTGCCCCTGATAAGAGCAGATGCCACTTCCCCATACAATATTATGTGAAGAGCGATTCAAAGAAGCACAGAAAGTTTTCCGTTTTGCTCCTAAAAATAAATTTGCCATCTCAGGATGATGTTAGGAGGCTGCTGACGGGAGAAGAGCAGTGAAGAATACTGTCTAGGCCCTAGGGATAGGAATCATTTGATGTTTCATCGGAACCATTGGATATATGGTTCTGATGTTTGATGTTTAACCCTGCAATGTTGAGGATCCATCGCTAGATTTCTTCCCCAATGTTTTTCTCAATTTTCCATTTTTTTGTGTCACTGTGTGGTGCTTTCACTGCTTTGAACAGCCAGCTCACTCTCTCCTTGTTTTATAGTCAGTAACAACTTAAGAGACTGATACAAAACAGTAACAGACACCTGTCACTGACTGGGCTTCTGTGTGTACATTGCTATTGCTGCTGCTGCTGCTGGGGGTGGTGGCTGACACAGTGACGGACAATAAGCAGCAACACATAGGACTGTTGTCAGCAGGCTGGTTGTCAGCTATAGTGAGTTCAGCAGTGAGTGATATGGGGTCCATTTACTAAGCCTTGGGTGGACGGAAATAAAGTACCAGCCAATCAGCTCCTAACTGCCATATCACGGGCTGGGTTTGATAAATGACAGTAGCCGATTGACTGGTACTTTATCTCCATCCACTTTATCTCCACCCAAGGCTTAGTAAATAGAACCCAATGTCAGTAACTCACTGTATGTGCTGGATAGATGATGGATGGATAGACAGATACACTAGGGGTGTGATTAGTGATGTTGAGGGTGTATATATTATATATAGACATAAACTAAAGGTGCCCATACACTAGACGATATTATGAGCGATGTGTCCATTTCTGATGGATCTGAACTACAACTTGTTCATAATAGGGCAGATCAGGGTCGGACTGGCCCATAGGGGTACCAGGGAAACCGCCGGTAGGCCCCACTGCCTTCCTCTAAGATCAGGTTCCAGACTGTGTACTTGTATTATACATGGTAGATATGTTGTCCGCACGTTACTGTGTTCTATTACACTGCACTAGACTATGTGTATTTCTCATACGTCCTAGAGGATGCTGGGGACGACATCAAGACCATGGGGTATAGACGGGATCTGCAGGAGACATGGGCACTCTAAAGACTTTTCATTGGGTGTGAACTGGCTCCTCCCTCTATGCCCCTCCTCCAGACCTCAGTTTTAGAAATATGCCCAAGTCGACTGGATGCACTCTGAGGAGCTCTACTGAGTTTCTCTGAAAAGACTTATGTTAGGTTTTTTATTTTCATGGAGATCTGCTGGCATCAGAATCCCTGCTTCGTGGGACTGAGGGGGCAGAAGCAGAACCAACTTCCTCAGAGTTTCATGGCTCTGCTTCTGGCTCCTGAAGGGAACTGAATGCTAGCCGTGTCTAGATGCTCACTCCCACAGCACGCCGTCACCCCCCTCACAGAGCCAGAAGTCGGAAGACAGGTGAGTATAAGAAGAATGGTCTTCTATCAAGTAAGTGACGGCTGAGGTGCGGCACGGCTGGCGGGAGCGCAGCGCGCCACTGCTGCCCACACATACAGGCACTACAGGATGCAGGGCGCGGGGAGGGGGCACCCCGGGCAGCAAGAAAAATACCTCAAACTGGCTAAAAGGGGGCATAAGATGTATGCTGAGTGTAAGGACGCGCCATTGCGGGGGCGGAGCTTCTTTCTCAGGCAGTCAGCACACTGCTCAGCGCCATTTTCCCTTTCTCCTCAGGCTGCAGAGAACACGCTGGTCCTCTCCTCCACTTCTGACAAATACAGGGTGCTTTTAAGGGGGGGGACAAAGCGATTGTGGTGCATTTAGTAGTGTAAATTACTATTTAAAAGCTCTGTTGGGCTGTGGGCATACTGTGTTCACAGGCAATACTGGCGCTGGGATTGTGAACTGGCTGCTCCTATCCTGTGTCCCTCTGACAGATTTTACTGTGGGTCTGTCCTCAAAATAAGTCCCAGTGTGTCTGTGAGTGTGCTGTACACGTGTGAGGCATGTCTGAGGCAGGGAGTTCCTCCCCGGAGGAAGCCATTTTAGGGACACAGAGTTGTAATGTGGTGGCACTACCGGTACACCAAGAGCCTGCATGGGTGAAAGAGATATGTGACAGTATGCATCTGATTAACCAAAGGTTAGATAAGTCTGAATCTAAGGCTGCATGCTGGAGAAAATCTGTGGAAGATGTGATTTTTCAGAATGCTATTATTCCTTATGTGGGCAGCCCCTCTGGGTCACATAAGAGACCGTTTGCAAATGTTGTAAACACTGACACCGACACGGACTCTGATTCTTGTGTCGACGATAGTGAATCCAGAGAGATAGATCATAAATTGGCAAAAAATATACAATATATGATTGTGGCTATAAGGGACGTGTTGGAGGTTACAGAAACCACTCCTGTACCTCAGGAGAAGGCTTATTTATGTAAGGAAAAGAAATCCAAAGTCACGTTCCCTCCTTCACACAAACTAAATGCTCTGTTTGAAGGGATGTGGGTGAATCCTGATAAAAAATTTCGTATTCCCAAAAGGATTCACATAGCTTACCCTTTCCCGGCTGAGGACAGGAAAAAATGTGAGTCACTCCCTGTGTTAGACAGAGCACTTTCCAGGTTGACAAAGAAAGTGATTCTCCCTGCTCCTGCCACGACTTCTCTTAAAGAGCCGGCAGACCGCAAAATGGAAACAACATTGAAATCCATTTAGGTTACTAATGGTACACTGATCAGGCCCACTATTGCCTGCGCTTGGGTGAGTCGCGCTATTGAAAATTGGTCAGAAAGCATGTCATCAGAAATTGACACGATTGATAAAGATGAGATACTCCTTAAGTTAGGGAATATCAAAGACGCTGCCGCCTACATGCTAGAAGCGATGAAAGATATTGGACTCTTGAGTTCACAAGCCGCTACCATGGCAGTATCGGCTAGGCGGGCGTTGTGGATTCGCAAGTGGAACGCGGATGCGGATTCCAAAAGAAACATGGAGGTGCTCCCATATAAAGGTGAGGCCTTATTTGACGATGGCCTGGATGCGTTAGTCTCGGCGGCTACCGCAGGTAAGTCGACGTTTTTGCCCTCTGCGCCTGCACCGGCAAAAAAGACCTATCACCCGCAAATGCAGTCCTTTCGGCCCAATAAATACAAAAAGGCGAGAGGTTCCCCCTTCTTTGCAGGTAGGGGAAGGGGAAAAAAGCCCACAGCGGCTCCAGGTTCCCAAGAGCAGAAGTCTACCCCTACTTCTGCAAAATCCTCAGCATGACGCTGGAACTCCCTTGCGGGAGGCCGCTCGGGTGGGGGCACGTCTCAGACTCTTCAGCCAGGGTTGGATTCTGTCTGGCCTGGATCCCTGGGTGTTGCAAATAGTATCCCAGGGTTACAAACTGGAGTTTCAAGACGTGTCTCCATGCCGATTTTTCAAATCGACCTTGCCAGTTTCTCCGCCAGAAATAGAAGCAGTAACAGCGGCAATCCAAAAATTATGTCAAGACCAGGTCATAGTCCTGGTACCGTCGTCTCAACAGGGGAGGGATTTTTATTCCAGCCTCTTTGTTGTTCCGAAGCCAGACGGCTCGGTCAGACCGATCCTAAATCTAAAAGATCTGAATTGTTACTGACAATGTCAAATATTACCTTTAAACATTAAGCTATATTCTATTATGGACTAAGTACGCTATTGGCGCACTGAGTACCGTAAGGGTACGCACCTAGCGTAGCGGACGCTAGGCCGTGGGCGCGACGTACGAGCGACACGCACGCTCACAGAATGTTACACAGTAACCCTTAGTAACAACACACCTTAAGAGTACGCTTTATACTTTAAACCTTGGCAATGAAATACTATAACGATGTAATGCTTGTTAACCTTGATAATATGAGAAGCTGTTTGAGCGATTGAGACGCTCAGAAAACCCTTTACAGTAACTATTGAAAACACAAGACCTGGTTAGGATACAAAAACCACTTGGGCTCTAACACCCAGTGGATAATTCTATTTGAGTAAAAAGGGGAAAAACAGTACAGCTTATATACTACAAAACTAACATAAAATCTAAACAGAATAACGAGAAAAATATGAACAATAGCGAACGATCGCAAACACAAGAAAACAGAATGAGTACACAATGAGAACAAATGGCAAACAGAAAGGATAACAAAATGGCTACAGAGAAACTTACACACGTGGGAATGATTCGCAAGCGCGTCCTGGATCCAGCCCTCAGCATTCAAAAAGAAAGCCTTTTGGAGAGAGTCTTGTGTGTCAAAGCCTGTTGCAAGCTATATTTATTCACTAGCTCAAGACATAATACAATAGACACTGTGTGCTCTCTTTCCATTGGTTAGGTGATGGGACATGTACTGCACCGGGGATCATTGGTTAGTTCAAGAAGTGGGCGATGGCTAGGACTTGTTAGTATTCTAAATTCCTCTCTGGTTATATTGTGGAAAGCTATTGTTTTGGATCTTCCAAACAAACTCTGTTCCTAGATATTGTTCACGCTTGTTTATGTCTCTTTCAGTTGAGACAATGGCAACTCAGCACTCATTATTCTGGAGAAAAACCTGGCCCTATTCATAAACAAAGGTGTAGGCCCTCTTCATAGAATCTCAAAGCTTAGTGTAAATAAGGCCATTGTATCTCAGTCTGTGGGAAATTTATGTGCGAATTCCATTCTCATCATCTCCCCATTTGTAATATTTTTTAAATACAATTTTATATCTATTTTCTACTTCTGCGCATAACTATGCGCAGGAATATGCAAATCTTTCCTATCATAGGAATATTACCCTTAAAATACCCTACAGCTGGGTACTAGACACCACCTTTCAACCTTTATCTGACCCTTCCTATCATGTAAACAGGAATCTCTCTGTTCCAGGAACCATTTACACCAAACATACTTGCTGACATTGTTTAGGGGAATATTATCTATAAAACACACTATATGGGTTAAATATGTTGTGATCGAGTCGCCCGCTAGACGCTCACAAACTACCGTAAATGCGCATACCACGCGCCAAAGCGCACGGCCGTAGAAGCTCCATTACGCAAAGTGCGAATATGTGTACGCACGGCAGAGCGTGTGCACGCGCAGCGGGCATGTGCATGGGGTTAGTACAAGGCATGTGTAAGAGGATATTTTTCGACTTTGACAGTCCACCCTTTGGCAGTCAACAATAACTGCCACTATCTAAACAATTAAGCAGAAAAATATATTACCATGAAATACCTTATTATGATTGTTAGTAGGGAGAAGAGGAGGAGGTGGGAAATGTATGACCTAGTGAGATAGTAAAAAGCATGTATGTATGAAATCCATGTCTGAGGGGTCATGTATCATCGTGCCGTACATGTTCTAAAAATAAGGGAGGTATTGCGAAGTATACATTGAATTCTTCTTATCCCGTATTAAGGGTCTGTAAGTGGGCTAACAAACTCTACCGAGCTCTTTTCGGCTTTTAGTTCCAACAAATTGGGTGCACATTAGTTGATGATACATGAAGGGGGAAAATATGTAAGTGCTAATATATGTGCCTATATTACCTGTCGACTATGTGTGCCACTACCTGAAGATAGAAGAGATGAAGATAAGAAACATGCGTTATAAATGCATTCGTATGAATATATATATGTGGTCGTCCTTGGGCGTCTGTTGGAGTCTTGTTGATGTCTTGTTGAAGTCTTGTCCGGATTGCTGTATCTTTGCTGAGTGGCAAGCAAAGCTCTTCAAGTGTCCATAAAAATTAAAGTCTCTAACAGTTCATCAAATGGCTGTGACAAAGTTCATCAATGGTCTGTATAATGGATCATCAAAATCTTCTTCCGAGTCGGTGTCTTTTTACCTTGGAGAAAAACAAAGGAGAAACGGGTGAAAGAGACGGACCGTGGAATCACGTTTTATCACAACATTGTCTCGATTGCTGGGTCATAAATTAAACTAGTTGTTGTTACAATGCCCTCGCTCCTCAAACTCATCAATTTGGTACTACGCTTGCAATTCATTAAAATTCGAACACATCTGAATATCAAACCAATCATTGGGGTCGATTCTATTCGGCAACTAATTAATAGCGCCGGGAATTAGCTCCCGACGCTATTCAATTCAGCAACTAATTACCTGCAATTGTCGGGAATTCTTCTCTCATCCCCGGGGGATGAGAAGAGAAACCCGACAAAAGTGCTGCCTCGCGGCCGGCGCGAGGCTGATTCTGTCGGGAATCAGCCTCGCGCCGGGGAGTTAAGTCGGAGAATGCCCGTTCTCCCGACAATTCAACCTGTTTTGTCGGCGAGAACGGGCCATCGCCGACGTAACTAGTTGCTGAATTCAATAGTGTCGGGAGCTAATTCCCGGCGCTATTAATTAGTTGCCGAATAGAATCGACCCCATTATGACAACTCCTAGGATACATAAGAGAAATTTCCCTACAGCAACGATAAAATTTTGAGCCCATTCTCCTAAACCTGAGAACCAATTGCGTGGGTTCAACCATGATACCCAGCCGGTCAGTTCATTACCCACAGAAGCAAGGGTAAGGTTGTGTCTCCTTCGGAACTCCCACTTCAATTGCAAGATATCGTCCATCTTTTGATCTATGACCTCGGTTGGGTCCTCAGTGCTGTTTGTGATATACGTACAACACTTTACACCATACTGAGTTGCTAGGGTGATACAATACCCGCCTGTCACCGCTGTGATGTAATTTAGAACCATCCTGTGCTGGATCAGTTCCGTTTTGTAAGCTTGCAATTCTCTCCCAGTATACCTGAAGGTGTCATCATACATCTCGGTGATATTGTCTATCAGGTTCGCTAGCGCGGTAATATACCTAAAATTTATAACTCCTCTGGCGGTACGGGTGATATCTAGCGCGAGCAGAAGTTGAATCCCGGTGGATTCGTGGATCAAATCAGAGGCTGCATGCTCTGTCCTATCTATAAGGTGTCTCTTTACAATGTGTTCGTAATGGGTGTGAGTGTAAGGAGCTTGAGCATTGCGGTGGACGTCTTTCATTCTATCATGGGTAATGGTCATTACTTCCGGTAACACTCTTCCAATGTAACACAATCCCTCTGAGTTTGGGGCAAGCCACTTATACGCCTTCCTCCCACATATGAAATATGCATCATCGGGGAGGACATATGGGACAGAATATGACATCACCATATTACAAACCTTCCAGGTGAAAAATCCTACCCCTAATTCTCTCATCTGACTAGTACACGTATCAGGTTGTATGATATGTGCACAGTATCCTGGTGATACTTCTCCAACTCGCATGGGCCTACTTCCTAATGTGTACCTATATTGGAAATATCTTCCACTGTTGGCTATTTGGCGTATAAGCTCTGAGTCTACGGGCATTCTATCGGCTCTGTGAATGGTTTGGTTGTTCCATGTCACCTCCCAATTTTCCGGCTTTCGGGGATTGGAAATGTTAAAACATATTAGGGACCTATCCACATGATACTGGTGGAGCTTCAAACTAGGAGGCCTAGAAATATTAAATTTCTTGTCCACCGGTCTCCCACCCCTTAACTCAAGTACCTCATCTATCGTTAAAGAGTATGGCACTAGTCCTGACTTTCTATGACCTTGAGGTACTTGTGAGCACACCCAGCATTCCGTTTGGTTTAAAACCTTCCCCACTAATGAGTGATAGTCACTCAATGGATGACGGTCCATATCGATATTAATGCTGGACTGACATCTCTGGATGCACCCGTCCTCAACTATGTTTTCACAATTCCTACAGATACAGTTCTCTTCAGCTAACAATCCTTCACAATGTCTACTAGTGTCATGGCTACCAGATCGTTTTCTGATACTCGCCTTTGCTCGGTGATTGTGTTGCTCTTGGAATTCTACGAATCCATCCTGGTCATCAGAACCCATTCCAGATCCTTTCTCGACCTCACTGGTACTCTCACCGAAACAGACTGCTCTGGTCAACAACAGGGTCAACAGGAAAACACGGACTGCAGTCTCTTGGGGCGAGTCCATCTTACAGGAGGAGAAAGAGAAAGTTGTAATGGGGGTACCAAAAATAATTGAAGGGAAAGAAAAATGTTACGATAATTGTCCTATAGTCTTGTTGTTCTTCTTGCTCAGATGTCGTCTCAACAGTGCTGTCTCTCAGTCTTCCCAAAACGAACACTCCAGTGATACGATATTCTTTCCGACTCAGCGATCTTTCTGTAAGGAGCATAAATCTTGCATTACCATTTGTCTAACTGTTGTGTGACATACCATCCGTAAAACATGAAAGAACAAAGAGAGAGAACAATAGAAAAGAAACATTGTCAGATTTCCGTTCACCATCAGGCTGTCACACCAACATGTCCATCGGTATCTCTGCACAGTCTCCCCCACCAGTATATCCACTCTCCACCCTTTGTGTTTGGCCAGACACAATGATGCTGGTAAGATATACTGGGGTTGGGTAGACCTCTGAAAAGACCAAGTAGACATGTGACGTTTGAGCTATAGTTCTGCTGGTGAACGTCAGAGATGAAAAGGAAATATTTAAAGATAAATCACAGAGTTTACCTGGCCGCCCTTGTGTCTACAAGGAATGACCTACCAATTACATCGACTGTAACCTCAGGCTTACTATCAAGGCTAATAATCAACTTCACTGGCTGCAAATTACAGGTGCGGCCCAAAATTTTTCCTATATGATCCCTGATTACAATTACGTGCGTTATGTCGTTGTCTAGGGGGTTTATATACCTTATGTGGGTCTCTAAACATACAATTCCGTGCATAATGCCCTTCCCTCTGGCAGTTATAACATTTTATCACATTCGACTTACCCACAGGGGTCTGGGGCTTAAGCTGATGTGGCTTTGTTGTCAGGGCCTGTCTACTTATTGTCATTTGCTTACCGCCCTGTGACTCCCTGTGTCTTACGATGTTCCGATCATGCTCAATAGCGGTCTCTCTCCAAGCAGCCATCGACATACCTTTCCAATTAGGTTGAGTGGTCTGTACCTTTGTTCTCAACACTTCCTTTAAACCATCCATTAATACAGAAACCGCTACTTCTCTATACTCTACAATGTGAGGTGCAATTGTCTGTGTATAACATACAATACCGTACTTACCTGTGGACACGACCTCACCTGACCCTCCGTAAGGGGGCTTGACTACTGCCTTTACCGATTGGGCCGTGCCCACCTGGGTGTCTCGTATGATGGCTGCTGGAAAAAGTGCCGACATCGTGCTGGGCTCACTTTCTTGCTTGTGATCCTGAGGGAAGTTTAACATGGGGTGCAACTTGCACGGGTTAGAATATGTACATTTATCAGTTTTACTTCTATCATTATTACATTTATTACGCTTACTATTATCATCATTAATACATTTATTAAGTGCACTATTATCATCATATCCCAGTATGCCATTTTCTGTAGCCATTGTTTCTTCAGTTGCCATCAGTTTCCTGCTAAGATGGGAACCAGCTGCTTGAGCTAATTCCCTTTGTATCTCCCCTTCCTGTTGCCATAAATGTAAACAGATTGTGTGTCTGATCCTCTGTTTTTGAGATTTTATCAGACATATCGTTCTCCTTAAATTTTGCAAAACCTCAGGATTAAAACTGCCTACCCTGGGAAACTTCTCCCCATCGTTCACAGTCATACGTTCCCACTCATTGCATAAAACCTCTGCGTGTGATCCATATTTCTCACACATTACGTACCTCGCCGACCCGACTGGCCGCGGAATAATATCAACCTGAACCTTGGTTGATCGTCCCTTACTTGAGCTACTGGCCCCCATTCTTTGCAGGTATTGCCTTCTCAGCGAATTCCTACAAAAACCACATTCCCAGAGGTAAGGCGACGGTGAAAGTCCAACGAGTGCCTTCACCCACTCTCGCCCACGTCGACGAATATGCCCACACACTGCTTCAGCGCTGGCGTACTCAACCCAGGGCCCCTATGTGACCTCTACTTACTGGGGCGTGTGGGAGTATGCTACCCTCCCCAGTAAGTATCAGTTGCTGGAGAATTCCTGAGTGAACAGCGAACCTCCCTTAAAATAAAAAAAACCTACACAAATCACGTTAGAAGTACAAATAGTGTTTATGATCCCGCAAAGCGTACGCAAATTGCGTAATGGGTATCAAGGTAACCAACTAATGCACACAATTACATGCGGTACAGTCGCAATGCGTATAAGTAACTATTACTTATCCGCATAACGACCAGCGGAATCGGTTGTTTAGGCTGCGAAACCTTCAGCCGGAGCGTATTCTCAAAACGGGCCTATATGGGTATTGCGCCAACCCCCAGGGCTGCGCTCTCTACCTCTGACCTTTCTTAAGTCAGGGTTTTCAGAACTTCATATATGTACTTTTAACGGATTTCTGACTTTCACGGACCTTCTGGTCTACTGTAACACTAATTGCTCCTCTTACCTTATGGACTTTAAACGTGAGATGGCCTTCTCCCACGCCACCACGTGTTCACTTCACGGGTATCCTTCTACGAGATCTCGAATTCCGGGTGTCAGGTCCGGGTGTTTTTGTGAATCCGTTAACCCGGGACCAACCACAGGTGTAGGTGCTGGGCTATGAAGAAAGCAGGGAGGACGAAGAAAGTTCCGCTTCATATATTTATTCAAAATAACAATTCAGTAAAGAGTTAACTGACAAGTTGTTAATCATCATATTATACTGAAGTATAGCAGGAATAATATGCAAGAGAAAACTCAAAAATAAATAAAAGAAATGTTCATGGAAACATATGCAAAACAAGCTGATGAATAAATGTTGGATTGTCCAAATATAAACAAGCTTTGATGCTGAACTGCAGAATGTGATTAACTGGATAATGCAGACATGAAGAGATAACTGTAAGGATTTGCAATGGAGTTTTGAGAGTTAACTGAGAGACTGTGAAGAATTATCCTTGTTATGACAACATAGCAAATATAAACAAGCTTTGATGCTGAACTGCAGAATGTGATTAACTGGATAATGCAGACATGAAGAGATAACTGTAAGGATTTGCAATGGAGTTTTGAGAGTTAACTGAGAGACTGTGAAGAATTATCCTTGTTATGACAACATAGCAAAAAGTACTGAATTGGGTTACTTGCGGGTTCCGGAGATCACTGTGAAACTGTAGTAGAAGACAAGGTGATGAATGGGTTAAATGCAGAGTTGAACAAACGAACAGCTGAGGGAAATGAGATCCTCCAGACTTTGTAGGATAGGCAGACAGACTAGGTAACCTCATGCAAGACTCTGGGAATTCAACTGTTTCCAGTAGGTGAGCAATTAACTGACAGCACAGCGGAGAGCCGGTGGATCTTTCAGCAGTGAAGGCTGCAGACGGACCTCTGGGAACGGAGGCGATATCTGGACCACGGGAATCACACAGGAATGCACGGAGAGAGCTCAGAGCTAGAGCACAGCGTTGATACAACAAAGCACTGGCCCAGAGTAACATAATCCCAGCCTACTTAAAGGCAGCACAAGCACGGGATTGGCTTACACCTGCCCACAGGTGTTTTCACAAGTGCTCTGTATTAGCTATTTGGTCTCCAACATGGCCACCTCCTATACAGCAGACACACCGCAGTGCCTTAGGCCATTTGGTCCCCGCACTCACAGTTCCCAGACTCTGCATTACCTGTGCCATTGATCACGCCGTGTCCCCACACGGGCGCACAGCACCGCGAGCAACCGCACTGGCAACGGATGAACCCCAGAACCCGCAAAGGTGAGAGACCGGTTCGTGACAGTACCCCCTCTTCTACGGGTGGTCTCCGAACACCTTTGAACCTTGTCAGGATTTTTGGAGAAGTATTTCTGTACCAGACTTGGAGCTTGAACATCTTCAGAGAAAACCCAGGATCTCTCCTCCGGACCGTAACCCTTCCAGTCGACCAGAAACTGTAAACGTCCATATCGGAAACGTAAGTCCACAATCTCTTTAACTTCAAATTCCTCATTCTGCAAAGAGTGAACTTTAGGAGATTTGGACTGGGTAGTACGGAACTTATTGAGAATCAAAGGCTTCAGTAAAGATGTATGAAAGGCGTTAGGAATTCTCAAAGACGGTGGCAACTTGACTTTGTATGACACAGGGTTGAGTACCTTTACAATGGGAAATGGACCAATGAACTTGGGAGCAAATTTCTTAGAAGGAACTTTGAACTTGAGATTGCGCGTAGAAATCCAAACTTGGTCTCCCACTTTGTAATTCGGTACGGTTTTACGTTTTCTATCTACAAAAGATTTATAACGAGCGGAAGTTTTGGCCAAGGACTTACGTACACAACTTCAGATGCTAGATAGACGTTGAAGCTCTTGATCTGCTGCTGGAACCTCTAGGGCTGGCAATGGATGAAACCCTGGTGGAGAACTTCTTGGACTCTTATGTTGGGCACATTTAGGACATGCTGCTATAAACTCTTGGACATCGGCTTTGAGACGTGGCCACCAATAAGACTGTTGAATAAATTTGAGAGTCTTTAGAACCCCAGGATGACCCATGAAGGAAGAGGAGTGAGCACAGGTAAGCAGCCGTTTTCGGAGACTTGTGGCGACAAAGGTCTTGCCAGGCGGAGGAACTGGAGAGGTTCGAGTCATTAAAAAGGACGTAGGATTCACAATGGCTTGATTCGTGGTAGCATCATTTAATTCAGAAGAAGCAAAGGACCGGGAAAGGGCATCTGCCTTTTTGTTCTGAGACCCTGGACGATAGGTGAGTTTGAAATCAAATCGTGAGAAGAAAAGCGCCCATCGAGCTTGTCGTGGATTCAAACACTGAGCTGACTGCAGATACAGAAGATTCTTATGATCAGTATAAACTGTAATGCGATATTGAGCTCCTTCTAGAAGGTATCTCCACTCCTCAAATGCCAACTTGATGGCAAGTAACTCTTGCTCACCGATTGCATAATTACGTTCTGCCGGGAGGAACTTACGGGAGAAATATCCGCAGGGATGGACCTTTTTATCTTCAAAGACTTGTGACAACACAGCTCCTACTGCTTCTGTAGATGCATGCACCTCTAGTAGAAAGGGACGATTCAAATCAGGCTGTCGAAGAATGGGGGCTGACACAAAGGCTTGCTTTAAATCAGAGAAGGCTTTGATTGCTTCAGAAGACCAGTTCGTAGGATTTGCTCCCTTGCGAGTTAGGGCTGTGATTGGAGCAGCTAACGTAGAATAATTCTTAATGAATCTCCTATAGAAATTAGCAAAGCCAAGAAATTGCTGAATCCCCTTGAGAGTTGTAGGAGTGGAACAATCCCGGATAGCTCGCGTCTCTGGGATGGATAGCGGATGAATTTGTCCCTTAGAAGGGGTCTTGCCCGGAACCAGGACGACTGGGCAGTCCCAATCACGATGAGGAGGTAGAGAGTCTGCTGCTTGCTTACTGGAAACATCCGCAAGGGATTGATACACCGGAGGTAGATCGGAAAGGCTAATTGACCGAAGAGGTACAATTGTAGCTACACAGTCCTTGGTACAAGATTTACCCCATGAAAGGACTTCCATGGTTTGCCAATTAAGTTGAGGATTATGTTTCTGCAGCCAAGGTAAACCAAGTATCACATCTTGAGAGGCTTTGGGAATCACGTAGAAGGAGAGGTATTCGGAATGGAGCTCACCAACTTTCATCTTGAGACATACGGTTCGATGAGTAATTATACCATCTGGAATTCGACTTCCATCCACTGCTGTAACGGCAACTGCTGCTTCCAGAGGCATGGTTTGAACTTTAGACCGTATGACAAAGGCTGAGGAGATGAAGTTCTCGGCTGCCCCGGAATCTAGGAGAGCTGAAACTTTCACTGTAGAACTTGGAACTTCTAATTGAATAGACAAGGTCGGCTCTTTCCCAGAACGTGACTCTAAAGTAACTCCTAGCTTAACCTCTCTTGAACAAGCCAGGAGGCGAGAGTTTCCCGGGCGGAGTTTGCAGAATTTAACTAAATGTTCGGAGGACCCACAGTACATGCAGAGGTTACCCTGTCGACGACGAAGTCGTTCCTCCTCTGTGAGGCGAGAGCGCCCAATCTGCATAGGTTCTTCAGTCATTACTGGAGACTGTGATGGAGAATCTTGTCGAGGTCTAGGATGATCACGTGGACTGGATCGCTCTGCCCTGGATTTCTCTAAACATCGCTCCCTGTAACGTAGATCAAGTTTGTTACAGAGAGAAATCAATTCATCCAGTTTAATTGGCACATCCCGGATAGTTAAATCATCCTTGATTCTTTCTGAAAGTCCATTCCAAAACGCGGCGATCAGGGCCTCCTCATTCCAGTTTAACTCTGAAGACAACGTGCGAAACTGAATAATATATTGACTGACAGGACGTAAACCTTGACGTAGACGGAGAATCTCCAAGGATGCTGAGGTGGTCCTGCCTGGTTCGTCAAAGATTCTCCGGAAGGAAGATACGAACTCTTTGTAATTCGAGAGAATAGGATCACCTCTCTCCCATAATGGTGATGCCCACTCCAGAGCCTGACCAGAGAGGAGGGCAATAATATATGCGACCTTAGAACGAGCTGATGGGAAACTGGCGGACATCAGTTCGAACTGGATCTCGCATTGATTCAGGAATCCTCTGCAAAGTTTTGGAGTTCCGTCAAACTTACTCGGAGAGGGTAACTGCAAGCGGGACGTAGGCAGCGTCACAGGAGAAGCTGTAGTGGTAACTGGGACATCCAGGGTTGGAATCTGGACTTGGGACGTTTTAATAGCCGTATGGAGAGTCTCTAAACGGTCTGCCATAGTTTGCATAAACTGCACTATTTGTGTCTGTATAAACTCCTGGTTTTCCAGACGGGAAAGTATATCTGACGTAGCACCGCCTCCTGCGAATTGGTCACTTGACGGATCCATGTGGCCAGTGCTTACTGTCAGGTCCGGGTGTTTTTGTGAATCCGTTAACCCGGGACCAACCACAGGTGTAGGTGCTGGGCTATGAAGAAAGCAGGGAGGACGAAGAAAGTTCCGCTTCATATATTTATTCAAAATAACAATTCAGTAAAGAGTTAACTGACAAGTTGTTAATCATCATATTATACTGAAGTATAGCAGGAATAATATGCAAGAGAAAACTCAAAAATAAATAAAAGAAATGTTCATGGAAACATATGCAAAACAAGCTGATGAATAAATGTTGGATTGTCCAAATATAAACAAGCTTTGATGCTGAACTGCAGAATGTGATTAACTGGATAATGCAGACATGAAGAGATAACTGTAAGGATTTGCAATGGAGTTTTGAGAGTTAACTGAGAGACTGTGAAGAATTATCCTTGTTATGACAACATAGCAAATATAAACAAGCTTTGATGCTGAACTGCAGAATGTGATTAACTGGATAATGCAGACATGAAGAGATAACTGTAAGGATTTGCAATGGAGTTTTGAGAGTTAACTGAGAGACTGTGAAGAATTATCCTTGTTATGACAACATAGCAAATATAAACAAGCTTTGATGCTGAACTGCAGAATGTGATTAACTGGATAATGCAGACATGAAGAGATAACTGTAAGGATTTGCAATGGAGTTTTGAGAGTTAACTGAGAGACTGTGAAGAATTATCCTTGTTATGACAACATAGCAAAAAGTACTGAATTGGGTTACTTGCGGGTTCCGGAGATCACTGTGAAACTGTAGTAGAAGACAAGGTGATGAATGGGTTAAATGCAGAGTTGAACAAACGAACAGCTGAGGGAAATGAGATCCTCCAGACTTTGTAGGATAGGCAGACAGACTAGGTAACCTCATGCAAGACTCTGGGAATTCAACTGTTTCCAGTAGGTGAGCAATTAACTGACAGCACAGCGGAGAGCCGGTGGATCTTTCAGCAGTGAAGGCTGCAGACGGACCTCTGGGAACGGAGGCGATATCTGGACCACGGGAATCACACAGGAATGCACGGAGAGAGCTCAGAGCTAGAGCACAGCGTTGATACAACAAAGCACTGGCCCAGAGTAACATAATCCCAGCCTACTTAAAGGCAGCACAAGCACGGGATTGGCTTTCACCTGCCCACAGGTGTTTTCACAAGTGCTCTGTATTAGCTATTTGGTCTCCAACATGGCCACCTCCTATACAGCAGACACACCGCAGTGCCTTAGGCCATTTGGTCCCCGCACTCACAGTTCCCAGACTCTGCATTACCTGTGCCATTGATCACGCCGTGTCCCCACACGGGCGCACAGCACCGCGAGCAACTGCACTGGCAACGGATGAACCCCAGAACCCGCAAAGGTGAGAGACCGGTTCGTGACACCGGGGTTCACACCAAAGAAAACTTTACTTGCATACACACGCTCTTTCACTTCATATATACTTTGATTTTTCTGTACAGAAAATTTCTTTCATTCAGGTAACACAGGCTAATCCCAGAGGTAATGCAACGAGAGGAGGATCTTTTTTTTTTAAACTAAATTTTGGAAACTGAACAAATTTGTGCTATTATCTCGTGGCTTCCGTATCTACTACTAAAACAATGCTATTGTGTGATTTGTATTTAATGGGTGTATCCGTACGCACGTTGCGTGATATACGCCACGTGTGTAGGCCTTTGCGTTGCGTACGCTGTCTCACACTCAGTCAGAGACACATGTACACAGGCCGGATACGTCCGCAGTAACACAAATAACACGCTTCTATAAATGCAAACGATATTTAACTATAATCGTTTACCAAGCACCACACAGTATCTCCTATATAACCTTTATAACTGGGTCAGGCTGCGTGCGTGTTTTACAATTACTCCCTTAAGTATTAGTTTTACTTTTAACTAAAATAGCAACAAATTTTCTCAGCACGTGATCAATGCTAATGGCAAACAAGAGGGTAGATATGCGAAAATACACAAAATACAAATGCATTGGTAACTCATAAATGGTGATTTCTTTTTGACCAAGGCCGGCTGATTATTCCTGAGCAGACTGAAAATCAGCTATTTAGAAAAGAATTGACCTTCCCAAAATGGCCGCTGCTCCTCCCCCTTCCACATCCACGAGGGTTACACAAAATGGAGGACAGACCATGCTGCTTCCTTTGTCACAAAATAAAATCACCATGCAAGCCCCTGAAGTTATTTTAGGCCTGAGTTAAAAAACAACAACACTATATCAAGGCTTTTGCAGCAACTTTTAAATATACTTTTAAACCTACTTAAACAGATAAGCAATCCAATCTGGTTCAAACACAATATGACTCATTTGAACCTTGTTTTGCAACAATATGGTCAGATATGCAGAGTACAGGTGTGTGCGTGTGTTACATGTGTTGCGTGCGCAGTTGGCACCAAACAGAAATTAAAACAGATTTAAAAGACAATAGCTTAACGTTCTTACCTTTCGGTTTCCGGATCCCACCAGCATCCCTACAAACCAAGCGGAGCAGACGCTTATCTGATCAGCACTACTGTATCCCCAACCATCAAACGGCTAACGGGATACTACCTTCCCGCCCTTTGCTGATGAATAAAGTCTGCCTGGTTCCGCTAGGTTGCGGATATGAGGAGGCCCGGATGAGTCCCCCAATTGACAATGTCAAATATTACCTTTAAACATTAAGCTATATTCTATTATGAACTAAGTACGCTATTGGCGCACTGAGTACCGTAAGGGTACGCACCTAGCGTAGCGGACGCTAGGCCGTGGGCGCGACGTACGAGCGACACGCACGCTCACAGAATGTTACACAGTAACCCTTAGTAACAACACACCTTAAGGGTACGCTTTAAACTTTAAACCTTGGCAATGAAATACTATAACGATGTAATGCTTGTTAACCTTGATAATATGAGAAGCTGTTTGAGCGATTGAGACGCTCAGAAAACTCTTTACAGTAACTATTGAAAACACAAGACCTGGTTAGGATACAAAAACCACTTGGGCTCTAACACCCAGTGGATAATTCTATTTGAGTAAAAAGGGGAAAAACAGTACAGCTTATACACTACAAAACTAACATAAAATCTAAACAGAATAACGAGAAAAATATGAACAATAGCGAACGATCGCAAACACAAGAAAACAGAATGAGTACACAATGAGAACAAATGGCAAACAGAAAGGATAACAAAATGGCTACAGAGAAACTTACACACGTGGGAATGATTCGCAAGCGCGTCCTGGATCCAGCCCTCAGCATTCAAAAAGAAAGCCTTTTGGAGAGAGTCTTGTGTGTCAAAGCCTGTTGCAAGCTATATTTATTCACTAGCTCAAGACATAATACAATAGACACTGTGTGCTCTCTTTCCATTGGTTAGGGGGTGGGACATGTACTGCACCGGGGATCATTGGTTAGTTCAAGAAGTGGGCGATGGCTAGGACTTGTTAGTATTCTAAATTCCTCTCTGTCTGGTTATATTGTGGAAAGCTATTGTTTTGGATCTTCCAAACAAACTCTGTTCCTAGATATTGTTCACGCTTGTTTATGTCTCAGTTGAGACAATGGCAACTCAGCACTCATTATTCTGGAGAGAAACCTGGCCCTATTCATAAACAAAGGTGTAGGCCCTCTTCATAGAATCTCAGAGTTTAGTGTAAATAAGGCCATTGTATCTCAGTCTGTGGGAAATTTATGTGTGAATTCCATTCTCATTATCTCCCCATTTGTAATATTTTTTAAATACAATTTTATATCTATTTTCTACTTCTGCGCATAACTATGCGCAGGAATATGCAAATCTTTCCTAACTATCATAGGAATATTACCCTTAAAATACCCTACAGCTGGGTACTAGACACCACCTTTCAACCTTTATCTGACCCTTCCTATCATGTAAAGAGGAATCTCTCTGTTCCAGGAACCATTTACACCAAACATACTTGCTGACATTATTTAGGGGAATATTATCTATAAAACACACTATATGGGTTAAATATGTTGCGATCGAGTCGCCCGCTAGACGCTCACAAACTCTACCGTAAATGCGCATACCACGCGCCAAAGCACACAGCCGTAGAAGCTCCATTACGCAAAGTGCGAATATGCGTACGCACGGCAGAGCGTGTGCACGCGCAGCGGGCATGTGCATGGGGTTAGTACAAGGCATGTGTAAGAGGATATTTTTCGACTTTGACATTACCTAAAAAGGTTCAAGTTCAAGATGGAATCACTTCGGGCAGTAATTGCCAGTCTGGAGGAGGAGGACTACTTGGTGTCAGTGGACATAAGGATGCTTACCTGCATGTTTCCATTTATCCTCCTCAACAGGCTTATCTGAGATTCGCGGTCCAGAATTGCCATTACCAATTCCAGACGTTGCCTTTCGGTCTCTCCACGGCGCCGACGGTATTCCCCAAGGTAATGGCGGAGATGATGGTCCTCCTTCGTCAGAAAGGAGTAAATATAATTCCTTATCTGGATGATCTCCTGATAAAGGCGAGATCCAGGGAGCAGTTGTTATAAAACATATCATTCTCTCTGTCAATACTCCAACAACACGGTTGGATCATAAATTACCCAAAGTCTCAATTGGAACCGACGACAAGGTTGTCTTTCCTCGGGGTGATTCTGGACACAGAAGTTCAGGGAGTATTTCTTCCGCTGGAAAAGGCTCTGGATATCCAGAAAATGGTAAAACAGATATTGAAACCATCGAGTGTGTCGATCCATCAGTGCATTCGGTTGTTGGGGAAGATGGTGGCGGCCTACGAGGCCATACAGTTTGGCAGGTTCCATGCCAGAGTATTCCAGTGGGACCTGTTGGACAAGTGGTCGGGGTCACACCTACACATGCACAGAAAGATAATCCTGTCGTCAAAAACCAGGATTTCGCTCCTGTGGTGGTTACATAGCTCTCACCTTCTAGAGGGACGCAGGTTCGGGATTCAGGACTGGGTCCTGGTAACCACAGAAGCAAGTCTCCGAGGCTGGGGAGCAGTGTCTCAGGGAGAAAACTTCCAGGGACGTTGGTCACATCAGGAAGCCTGCCTTCACATAAACGTTCTGGAGCTAAGAGCCATTTACAACGGCCTTCAACAAGCGGTACATCTTCTTCAAGACCATCTCGTGCAGATCCAGGCGGACAATGTAACAGCAGTCACATACATAAACAGGCAGGGTGGAACGAAAAGCAGAGCGGCAATGGCAGAGGTGACAAAAATCCTCCGCTGGGCAGAAAAACATCTACAAGCTCTGTCGGCAATATTCATTCTTTGAGTAGACAACTGGGAAGCAGACTTCCTCAGCTGACACGATCTCCATCCAGGAGAGTGGGGCCTCCACCAAGAAGTCTTCGCAGAGGTGACAAGTCTTTGGGGAGTTCCTCAAATAGACATGATGGCGTCTCATCTCAACAAGAAGCTTCAGAGATACTGTTCCAGGTCGAGAGACCCTCAAGCAGTAGCAGTGGATGCACTGGTGACCCAGTGGGTGTATCCGTCAGTGTATGTCTTCCCTCCACTTCCGCTGATCCCAAAAGTACTCAGGATCATAAGAAAAACAAGGGTTCAAGCAATCTTCATTGCCCTAGACTGGCCAAGGAGGGCTGGGTACCCAGATCTTCAGCAGTTACTCATAGGAGATCCTCGGCCTCTTCCTCCTTGAGAGGACCTGCTGCAGCAGGGGCCGTGTGTGTACCAAGACTTACCGTGGCTACGTTTGACGGCATGGCTGTTGAGCGCCGTATCCTAGCCAGGAAGGGTATTCCCGAGGAAGTCAACCCCACCCTTATACAGTCCAGAAAGGGAGTAACGTCGAAACATTACCACCGTATTTGGAGAAAATATGTATCTTGGTGTGAATCCAAGAAAGCTCCTACGGAAGAGTTTCATTTAGGACGTTTTCTCCATTTTTTGCAGGATGGTGTGGAGGCGGGCCTCCGATTGGCATCAATCAAGGTCCAGATTTCGGCCTTGTCAGTGTACTTCCAGAAACAATTGGCCTCTCTTCCAGAGGTTCAGACCTTTGTGAAAGGGGTTCTACACATCCAGCCTCCATTCGTGCCTCCAGTGGCACCATGGGACCTTAACGTGGTATTGCAGTTCCTTTAATCGGATTGGTTTGAGCCTCTACAAAAGATAGAGTTGAAGTTTCTCACTTGGAAAGTGGTGATGCTTTTGGCTTTGGCATCCGCAAGGCGGGTGTCTGAATTGGGGGCCTTGTCTCACAAGAGCCCTTACCTGATCTTCCATGAAGATAGGGCAGAGTTGAGGACTCGTCAACATTTTCTTCCAAAGGTGGTTTCCTCTTTCCACATAAACCAACCTATTGTAGTGCCAGTAGTTACTGACACATTCACTGATTCAAAATCTCTAGATGTGGTTAGAGCTTTGAAAATCTATGTTGCTAGAACGGCTCGTATACGCAAAACAGAGACTCTATTTGTCCTGTATGATCACAACAAGATTGGCTGTCCTGCTTCCAAGCAGACTATTGCACATTGGATTAGAAATACAATTCAGCAAGCTCATACTACGGCTGGATTGCCGTTACCGACATCGGTAAAGGACCACTCCACTAGGAAGGTGGGCTCATCCTGGGCGGCTGCCCGGGGGGTCTCGGCATTACAACTTTGCCGAGCAGCTACTTGGTCAGGGTTAAACACATTTGCTAAGTTCTACAAGTTTGACACCTTGGCCGATGAGGACCTCAAGTTTGGTCAATCGGTGCTGCAGGGTCATCCGCACTCTCCCGCCCGTACTGGAGCTTTGGTATAGACCCCATGGTCTTGATGTCGTCCCCAGCATCCTCTAGGACGTATGAGAAAATAGGATTTTGATAACCTACCGGTAAATCCTTTTCTCCTAGTCCGTAGAGGATGCTGGGCGCCCATCCCAGTGCGTACTTTACCTGCAGTTTAGTTATTAGAGTTACACAAGTTGTGTTATCTTGGTTTTAGCATGTTGCTGCAATTGGTTCATGCCTGTTGGTGTGTATTATGTTGAATGCTATCTGTGCGGCATGGTTGAGGGTGTGAGTTGGTAAATATCTCACCACCTCGAAATGTCAGTCTCCCTGGGCACAGTTCCTACAACTGAGGTCTGGAGGAGGGGCATAGAGGGAGGAGCCAGTTCACACCCAATGAAAAGTCTTTAGAGTGCCCATGTCTCCTGCGGATCCCGTCTATACCCCATGGTCTTGATGTCGTCCCCAGCATCCTCTACGGACTAGGAGAAAAGGATTTACCGGTAGGTTATCAAAATCCTATTTTCAAGCCTCTGTGTACGCTGGCCACACCCCCTTTGTAGGCTGGCCACACCCCTAAGTATGGTCCCCTATAACTGCATTCCTCGGTGGTCCCTTCAAGCCCCAGTCCGGCACTGGTGCAGATAGTTCAGTGTCTGTGATTGATAATGATCACAATGCGCGGTTCTGCTGGTCGTTGGTCAGTGCTTCTGATCTTCCCTGCTGCAGGGAGGATCTGAAGCTATCGTCAACGACAGCATGGTCCTGAATGTGGCCACTCCCAGATCTTAAGATATATCTTATGTGTATTGTACTATATTGTTTACCCAGGACTGCCAGGGAGATGCTGGGGCAGTTCAAGGGAAATTGTTAACGAGAATGCATCGTTTACAGGTTGTCTAGTGTATAGACAACTTAAGTTATTGGACCCTGGAATGATGCGGCCACAAGATGAGTGACAGCGGCAGGCTTTCATGGGCGTGGTGGGCCAAATGGGGGCGTATCGGGAATGTTTCCAGGGCAGCTGTGTGACGTCACACACAGCCGATCTGACTAAAAAAATGGCAGCATTGCCAGGGGTCAAGAATTTGTAACGATGTACACAGATAAGTTATCTCTTAATGATCTATGCAAATAGACAATACATTTGCTTTAATGAAGAGCTGACTGTAGGATTGTGTATCGGACATAATGAGCTCACACAAGTTTTATGGGAATCTGTTTTGTGACAGATAGGTTAACCATTAATGTACCATGCAAACAGACATGTCTGGGCATTAATCAAGATCGGTCACTAGTGCTATGAGAATTCATGTTTGTAATTGACATGATGTCGGGTGTAAAATTGCATACACGCTATGAATAATGATATATTATCAATTAGCAGCAGTTAGTGGTTGAGATATGGGCCCTCGTTCCGAGTTGTTCGCTCGTTCTTTTTCATCGCATCGCAGCGATTTTCCGCAAACTGCGCATGCGCAATGTTCGCACTGCGACTGCGCCAAGTAAATTTGCTAAGAAGTTTGGTATTTTACTCACGGCATTACGAGGTTTTTTCTTCGTTCTGGTGATCGTTGTGTGATTGACAGGAAGTGGGTGTTTCTGGGCGGAAAGTGGACGTTTTATGGGAGTGTGTGAAAAAACGCTGCCGTTTCTGGGAAAAACGCGGGAGTGGCTGGAGAAACGGGGGATACCTTTGATAAAGTCACGTGACCGTGACGAAACGCGTCAGGACCTTGCCTTCCGTACACCTGGTCCAGGTGAATCATTTGTGTGCAATCTATACAGCCACTTTTTCCACCTAGCTGATCGGCTGACCGCGGCAAGAGGCCGCCTTTGACTCCACGACATCAGCTTACTATCACCTCCGGCCAGCGACCATGAGAACAGGATACGGCCGCACTTTTCCTTCTGGCGGCAGGTACTCAGCATTGGGTTACCCACCTTTCCGCTCCGCTGTGCAATCACACCGTGCACCTCAGCAGCTTGCTTCATCGCCGGCTGGCAACCAGGAGAACAGGCACTGGGCACCAGATTTCTCCTCTCTGCAGTGCAGAACATCGTGCATCGCAGGACTTACTAGCCGGGGACGCCCGACTAGTTTATACCAGCCCCTTGCCGGAGAGGTAGTATACTTTATACACTTAACCTGGAACTATATTCACAAACTCTCCTGTTCTCTCTTTATTGCACAATAGGATATATCACATTGGATAGCCAATTTTATTATACAGCTGAACCTCCACATCACCTGAGACAGATATAGGTGTACTGTTAACTTACATGTTTTAAAATTGTATCGATTTAGAGAATAAATCTTTTATATTTCATACGTTGTGCTCTCCATTTATATAGCTGCTGACACACAGCGCAGCCACTTTTTGTTGTTTTTTAGAAACGGGGGAGTGTCTGGGCGAACGCTGGGTGTGTTTGTGTTGTCAAACCAGGAACGAAACTGACTGAACTGATCGCAGTGGCAGAGTAAGTGTCGAGCTACCCAGAAACTGCTTAGAAATTTCTATCCGCAATTTTGAGAATCTTTCGTTCGCAAATTTGCTAAGCTAAGATTCACTCCCAGTAGGCGGCGGCTTAGCGTGTGCAATGCTGCTAAAAGCAGCTTGCGAGCGAACAACTCGGAATGAGGGCCATGGAGAGAAACCAGTTTTAACTGTGCTGCACTAACCCAACTAATAATAAGAATAATACTTAATTGATGGTTTATAGATGCTATTCTGTATTGCTATTGCCTAATGGAGTATAAATGTTACGACAGGTGGCTAACCGAAAATGGTTAGCTATGTTATTTCATTTGACTAGACATAGCAGTGCATGTGAAATCTGTATTAGAACAAAGCGTTAGAAATGTGGTAAACACTGACGGTTATTGTGTTGTTGATAAATATTATAAGGCGAATAAAGGGGAATTAAAAAATGGTTACAGCAGGTAGGTAATGTAATATTAACAATGAAACAATGTAAATAGTAGTACAAAAATAGCCAGCTGCACGCAGTACCTTTTCTGTGTACCGGCATTTCATACTCTGGGGCAGATGTATTAACCTGGAGAAGGCATAAGGAAGTGATAAACCAGTGATATGTGCAAGATGATAAAGGCACCAGCCAATCAGCTCCAATATGTAAATTAACAGGATCTGATTGGCTGGTGCCTTTATCACCTTGCATATATCACTGGTTTATCACTTCCTTATACCTTCTCCAGGTTAATACATCTGCCCCTCTGTTTGAAAAGTCCCAGTATGATACAGAGCGCAGTATGAATGAAAGTAGTTTCATGGGGGATGGTGGTTGGGAAGCAATAAAAGTGTAACTAGCTAAAGTATTATCATAGTAGGGTACACAGACAGAAAACGAGTTTTATGGTAAGAACTTACCTTTGTTAAAACTCTTTCTGCGAGGTACACTGGGCTCCACAAGGATAGACATAGGGATGTAGAGTAGGATCTTGATCCGAGGCACCAACAGGCTGAAAAGCTTTGACTGTTCCCAGAATGCATTGCGCCGCCTCCTCTATAACCCCGCCTCCCTGCACAGAAGCTCAGTTTTTAGTTAACCAGCCCAATGCAGTAGCAGGAAAAGAGACGACGACGGTTAGTAGCCACATACACCACACTCTCACGGCAGGAGAAGTGTCAGCGGCTAATGCCATACCAACCCAAAGAAGATAAGTGACTCAGGGTGGGCGCCTTGTGGAGCCCAGTGTACCTTGCAGAAAGAGTTTTAACAAAGGTAGTTCTTACCATAAAACTCGTTTTCTGCTGCAGGGTACACTGGGCTCCACAAGGATAGACATAGGGCATGTCCTAAAACAGTTCCTTATGGGAGGGGACGCACTGTAGCGGGCACAAGAACCTGGCGTCCAAAGGAAGCATTCTGGGAAGCGGCCGTATCGAAGGCATAGAACCTTATGAACGTATTCACTGAGGACCATGTAGCCGCCTTGCACAATTGTTCAAGGGTCACACCACGGCGGGCACCCAAGAATGTCCAACAGGACGAGTAGCATGGGCTGTAATGTGAGCAGGAGCTGATAGACCAGCCCTCACATAAGCATGTGCAATCACCATTCTAATCCATCTGGCCAAAGTTTGCTTGTGAGCAGGCCAGCCCCGTTTATGAAATCCAAACAGCACAAAGAGAGAATCAGATTTCCTAATAGAAGCAATTCTCTTCACATAGATACGGAGAGCCCGTACCACATCCAAAGACCGCTCTTTGGGAGACAGATCAGGAGAAACAAGTGCCGGAACCACAATCTCCTGGTTAAGGTGGAACGAAGAAACCACCTTAGGCAAATAACCGGGACGAGTCCTAAGAACCGCCCGGTTACGGTGAAATATCAGATATGGGGAACTACAAGACAAGACACCCAAATCCGACACTCTTCTAGCTGAAGCAATAGCCAGCAGAAACACCACCTTAAGGGAAAGCCACTTAAGATCAGCTGAACCAAGAGGTTCAAACGGAGACTCTTGTAGCGCCCCCAAAACCACCGACAAGTCCCAAGGAGCCACAGGCGGGACATAGGGAGGTTGGATACGCAACACACCCTGAGTGAAGGTATGCACATCAGGTAAGGTCGCAATCTTTCTCTGAAACCACACCGACAAGTCAGATATTTGAACCTTGAGGGAGGCCAGACGCAGGCCTAAGTCCAGGCCCTGCTGAAGAAAAGCCAACAACTTGGCTATACTAAACTGGGAAGCATCATAATTGTTAGATGCGCACCAAACAAGTAAGAATGCCAGACCCTATAGTAAATCCGAGCAGAAGCCGGTTTCCGGGCCCGCAACATAGTTTGAATGACCGCCTCTGAAAACCCTTTAGCCCTTAAGACGGAAGCTTCAAGAGCCACGCCATCAAAGACAGCCGGGCTAGGCCCTGGTAGACACAGGGGCCCTGAACGAGGAGGTCTGGGCGTTGTGGAAGTAGAATTGGATGCTCTGACGATAGGCCTTGCAGGTCTGAGAACCAGTGCCGTCTGGGCCACGCTGGAGCTATGAGGAGCAGAATTCCTTATTCTTGCTTGAACTTCCGAATTACCCTGGGCAGGAGTGACACCGGAGGGAACACGTACGGCAGCCGAAACCTCCAAAGCACCGCCAGCGCATCCACGAATGCTGCTTGAGGATCCCTTGTCCTTGCTCTGAAGACCGGAACCTTGTGATTGTGTCGAGACGCCATCAGATCTACGTCTGGAATGCCCCACTTTTCCACTAGTTAAAACACTTCTGGATGGAGGCCCCACTCGCCGGCATGTACGTCCTGAGAAAGTCCGCTTCCCAATTCAGGACTCCTGGAATGAATATTGCCGATATGGCCGGTAGATGGCATTCCGCCCAATGTAGAATCCGTGAGACTTCCTTCATTGCCAAATGGCTTCGAGTGCCACCTTGATGATTTATGTAAGCCACTGTGGTGGCGTTGTCTGACTGTACTTGAACAGGACGGTTCTGAATTAAATGCTGGGCCAGGTTCAACGCATTGAAGACCGCCCGCAATTCCAGAATGTTGATCGAGAGGAGGGATTCCTCCTTGGTCCACCGACCCTGAAGGGAGTGTTGCTCCAGCACCGCACCCCAACCTCTTATACTGGCATCTGTCGTCAACAGGACCCAGTCGGATATCCAGAAGGGACGGCCCCTGCACAATTGTCAGTCCTGGAGCCACCAGAGCAGCGACAGACGGACTTCCGGAGTCAATGAGATCATGTGAGACCTGATCCAGTGAGGCAGGCCGTCCCACTTGGCTAGAATCAGCTTCTGGAGGGGGCGAGAATGGAATTGACCATACTCCACCATGTCGAATGCTGACACCATGAGGCCCAGCACCTGCATTGCCGAATGTATCGACACTTGCGGACGAGAAAGGAAGCAACGAATCCTGTCCTGAAGCTTCAGGACTTTCTCCTGAGACAAGAACAACCTCTGGTTGTTCTAGCGCTCCCAGGTGCACCATGCTCTGAGCAGGGACCAGGGAGGATTTCTTCCAGTTGATGAGCCACCCGTGGGCTTGTAGAAACCGGACAGTCATATCCAGATGACGTAGGAGAAGTTCTGGGGAATTTGCCAGGATTAACAAGTCGTCCAGATACGGCAGTATCCTGACCCCTTGACGGCGGAGTACCACCGTCATCACCGCCATAACTTTGGTGAAGACTCGCGGAGCCGTAGTTAAACCAAAAGGTAACGCCCGAAACTGGTAATCCATTACCATCCTCCAGGTTGCCAATCGCAAACCTCAGGTATTGCTGATGTGATGCTGCTATAGGAATATGCAGTAAAGCATCCTGTATGTCCAGGGAGACCATGTAGTCCCCCGGTTCCAAGGCCAGAACTATAGAGCGAAGGGTTTCCATACGGAACTTGTGAACCTTCACAAACCTGTTCAATGCCTTGAGGTTTAGAATGGCCTGGGAGGACCCATTCGGTTTCAGGACTAGAAACAGCGGAGAATAGTACCCCCGGCCCCTCTGCGCAAGAGGCACCTGTACTTCGACTCCTGTATCCAGGAGGGTCTGTACCACCGAATGTAGAGTGTTTGCCTTTGTCTGGTCCAACGGGACGTCTGTCTGGAAAAATCGATGACGGGGTTGGTTTTTGAAGGCTATGACGTAACCTCGAGTGATGACTTCCCGTACCCAGGCATCTGAAGTGGTCTTCAACCATTCCTGGGTATACCCTAGAAGCCGGCCCCCCACCCTGGGATCCCCTAGGGGGAGGCCCACCCCGTTATGCGGCAGGCTTATCGGTCTTGGAAGCTGGCTGACGGGCCGCCCAGGCTCTTTTGGGCTTTGGCTTACCAGGTTTGGAAGTGCGGGCCTGCTTGTTGTATGCCTGACCTTTTGCTTTACCTGAAGGACGAAAGGGGCGAAAGGAAGTACCTTTAGCCTTCGACACAGAAGGAACGGTACTTGGCAGACAGGCAGTTTTGGCAGTAGCCAAGTCAGCCACAATCTTATTTAAGTCCTCCCCAAACAGAATATCTCCCTTGAAAGGGAGTACCTCCAGGGTTTTTCTAGAGTCCAGATCCACAGACCAGGATCTCAGCCATAATATCCGATGAGCCAGGACTGAAGTAGTAGAGGCCTTGGCTGCTAGGATACCGGCATCAGAAGCCGCCTCTTTAATATAGTGAGAAGCTGTGACAATATATGACAAGCATTGTCTAGCATGGTCAAAAGAGATTTCAGCTTCTAACTCCAAGGCCCATGCTTCAATAGCCTCTGCAGCCCATGTTGCTGCAATAGTGGGCCTTTGTGCAGCACCCGTGAGGGTGTAAATCGCTTTCAGAGAACCCTCCACACGTTTTTTCGTAGGCTCTTTAAGAGACGTGACGGTAGTGACAGGTAGAGCTGAGGAAACCACCATCCTAGCCACATGTGAGTCTACTGGAGGAGGCGTTTCCCAATTTTTAGACAGCTCTGGAGTGAGGGGATAGCAAGCCAGCATCTTCTTTTGAGGCACAAACTTCTTACCCGGATTTTCCCAGGGTTCCTGACGTATATCCACTAGGTGGTCAGAGTGAGGTAAAACTTGTTTAACCACCTTCTGACGCTTGAACCTATCTGGTTTCTTAGGAGGGACGGATGGCTCGGGATCATCCGTAATCTGTAAAATCAACTTAATAGCCTCCAAAAGATCAGGAACATCCACATGTGAACTACCCTCCCCATCAGCAGTATCTGTGTCAGAATCTGTGGGGTCAGTGTAAGTGCCGTCTTCATCAGACGAGGTGTCAGTGACAGCAGTGGATTGTGAGGAGATTAGAGCTCGCTTAGAGGACCCCTTGGGCTTAGGCGAGCGAGGGTCAGACTTTTTAGTAGTCAGGGACTGGTTCAACTTCTTCAATTGAGCAGATAAATTGTCCGCCCACGGCGGGTTAGCTGCAGGGACCACATACGGTGTCACCGGCACAGGGGGTCCCATAGGGGGTGTTAGTTTATTAACTAGCGTATGTAGAAGCGTGGAAAAAGCAGCCCACGGTGGGTCATTATGTACTTCCGTTGCCACAGTCCCACTGGGGGGCAAGGAGCCCCCAGAACCAGAGCCCACAGCTGCTATATTCTCCTCATAGGAATCTGTGGCTTCAGCAACACCAGCAGTGTGTTCAGCCCCACAACCGTTACCTTCAGAAGCAGACGTGATATAACTTGCAGTATCAGGTAACACAGTACAATTGGCAGCAGCACAATACCTCGTACCCAAACCCCTGCGCAGTGTAGTCAGCACAAGCAGAGATATAGGAGAGATATGGTGACTAAAATCACAGAGAAAAATACGTATTAAGGTATATCTTGTGAAAATCCTATATAAATATAAAATCTGATGCACCAAGCCCCCTCAGGTTATAGAATATAGGGATAGCAAGTTGAGTGAGAGACACGAAATGGACACCACTCAACGAGCTAATGCACACACATATAGTCACAGTTGTACAATGCAGAGGTTATTACTGGACTAGCTTATATAGCTATGTAGTCAATAGATATAACACTGCACAGTAAGAACTGAATGTATATCACAGGGTAATTGTACTATAAAACCCTGACTAAAATGCACTCTTTCTTAACTAACACTGTCTAAAAGGCAGGTAGAATACTTAAGTGTCATGTAAAGTCACAGCGCTGACAACCAGGCGGCTTTACACAGGAGGATTTGCCCAAGCAGTCCCAGGAACAGTGTAGCTGAGAGAAATGGCGCCCAGACACTGACAGGGAGTGAGGGAGAGACAGATATGCAGCTCCAGGGCGGGAACATTTGCGGGAAATGGCGCCCTGGGGCTGGGGGAGGGGCTCCAGGTATAAACCTTATCCCCCTGCTGGCAAAACCACCGGGTACTGTGGGCTACTATTAAAATGGTTTTAAGGGAAAACCTGACCTGCACCCATGCCCTGGTGATCTAGTGGGATCGCCTGTACTGCCACAGTGTCCACCGCCAGCGCGCGCGGCCCGCCTCCCACTGACCGCTCCGGATCGTGATAAAGTACGGGTCCCGCTAGCGGGACCCACTCACCACCTCCCGAAGCGCGGCCACGCGATCCCAGAGAGCCCCCGTCGTGTGTGCCTGACCATGAAGAAAACCGGAGCATCCTGCTGTAGTTACCGGGCAACCAGGGCTCAGGAGTGTACAGCGCCGCTGGGGAGAGCTGGAGCTGCAGCAGTGAATGTCTCCTGACATTGACACACTGCTGCTGCCCTTGTTGTTTTCACTTTTTCTTCAAAAAAGCTCTTCTTAGGGCTGCCTGGAGCAGCCCCTCTGTTATGTGCCTGCTATCTGCAGCACCAACTACAAAACTGAGCTCCTGTGCAGGGAGGTGGGGTTATAGAGGAGGCGGCACTATGCATTCTGGGAACAGTCAAAGCTTTTCAGCCTGTTGGTGCCTCGGATCAAGATCTTACTCTACACCCCTATGTCTATCCTTGTGGAGCCCAGTGTATCCCGCAGCAGAAACATATTTTCTCCAAATACGGTGGTAATGTTTAGACGTTACTCCTTTCCTGGCCTGAATAAGAGTGGGGATGACTTCCTTGGGAATACCCTTTTGGGCTAGGATCCAATGCTCAACAGCCATGCCGTCAAACGTAGCTGCGGTAAGTTTTGATGCACACACGGCCCCTGCTGTAGTAGGTCCTCTCGAGGAGGAAGAGGCAGAGGATCTTCTATGAGCAACTCCTGAAGATCTGGATACCAAGCCCTCCTTGGCCAGTCTGGGGCAATGAAGATTGCTCAAACTCTTGTTCTTCTTATTATTTTGAGAACTTTTGGAATCAGTGGAAGTGGAGGGAAAACATATACCAACCGAAACACCCACTGGGTCACCAGTGCATCCACTGCTATTGCTTGAGGGTCTCTCGACCTGGAACAATATTTCTGAAGCTTCTTGTTTAGACGAGATGCCATCATGTCTACTTGTGGAACTCCCCAAAGACTTGTCACCTCTGCGAAGACTTCTTGGTGGAGGCCCCACTCTCTTGGATGGAGATAGTGTCTGCTGAGGAAGTCTGCTTCCCAGTTTTCCACTCCCGGAATGAAAATTGCTGACAGAGCTCTAACATGTCTTTTTGCCCAGAGGAGAATCCTTGTCACCTCTGCCATTGCCGCTCTGCTTTTCGTTCCGCCTTGCCTGTTTATGTACGCGACTACTGTTACATTGTCCAACTGGATCTGCACGGGATCTTGAAGAAGATGTACCGCTTGTAGAAGGCCGTTGTAAATGGCTCTCAATTCCAGAACGTTTATGTGAAGGCAGGCTTCCTGACTTGACCATTTTCCTTGGAAGCTTTCTCCCTATGTGACAGCTCCCCAGCCTCGGAGACTTGCATCCGTAGTTATTAGGACCCAGTCGTGAATCCCAAACCTGTGTCTCTCTAGTAGGTGAGAACTGTGTAGCCACCACAGGAGTGAAATCCTGGCTTTGGGGGGACAAGATTATTTTCCGGTGCATGTGTAGGTAGGATCCGGACCACTTGTCCAACAGGTCCCACTGGAATACTCTGGCATGAAATCGGCCAAACTGTATGGCCTCGTAGGCTACTACTATTTTCCCCAACAACCGAATGCATTGATGGATCGACACGCTTGTTAGTTTCAAAATTTGTTTGACCATTTTCTGGATTTCCAGAGCCTTTTCCACTGGAAGAAATACTCTCCGTACTTCTGTGTCCAGAATCATCCCTAAAAAGGACAATCTTGTCGTCGGTTCCAACTGCGACTTTGGAAAATTCATGATCCAACCGTGTTGTTGGAGTATTGACAGGGAGAGTGCGATGTTCTGCACCAACTGTTCCCTGGATCTCGCTTTTATCAGGAGATCATCCAGACAAGGAATTATATTGACTCCTTTTTAACGAAGGAGGACCATCATCTCCGCCATCACCTTGGTGAATACCCTCGTGCCGTGGAGAGTCTGAACGGCAACGTCTAGAACTGGTAATGGCAATCCTGTACTGCGAATCTCAAATAAGCTTGGTGAGGAGGATAAATGGGAACATGCAAGTAAGCATCCTTTATGTCTACTGACACCATGAAGTCCCCCTCCTCCAGACTGGAAATCACTACCCTCAGGGATTCCATCTTGAACTTGAACCTTTTCAGGTAGAGATTCAGATTTTTCAGGTTTAAAATCGGTCTGACCGAGCCGTCCGGCTTTGGAACTACGAAGAGGCTTGAATAAAAACCTTCTCCTTGCTGTGCCAAGGGTACCAGGACAGTGACCTGATCCTGACATAATTTTTTAATTGCCGTTGTTACTGCCTCTCTTTCCGGAAGAGAAGTTGTCAAGGTCGATTTTAAAAATCGGCATGGGGGGACGTCTTGAAACTCTAGATTGTACCCATAAGACACTATTTGTAAGACCCATTGGTCCAGGCCAGATTGAATCCAGATTTGGCTGAAAAGTTTCAGACGTGCTCCCACCCGAGCGGACTCCCGCAAGGGAGCCCCAGCGTTATGCTGCAGATTTGGCAGAAGCAGGGGTGGACTTCTGCTCCTGCGATCCGGGAGACGCTGCAGATTTCTTTACTTTTTCCCTTCCCCTACCTGCAAAAAAGGGGGAACCTTTGGCCTTTTTGTATTTGTTGGGCCAAAAGGACTGCATGTGAGAGTGATGTGTCTTTTTCGCTGGTATAGGAGCATAAGGCAAGAATGTCGACTTACCTGCGGTAGCCGCCGAGACTAACGCATCCAGCCCATCACCAAACAAGGCCTCACCTTTATACGGGAGAGCCTCCATATTTCTTTTGGAATCTGCATCAGCATTCCACTGGCGAATCCACAACACCCTCCGAGCCGATACTGCCATGGTAGCGGTTTTTGATCCCAAGAGACCAATATATTTCATGGTTTCTAGTACGTACGCAGCAGCGTCTTTGATATGACCTAACGTTAGGAGTATCTCGTCTCCATCTATTGTGTCAATGTCTAATAACAAGTTTTCTGACCACTTTTCAATAGCACTACTCACCCACGCACAGACAATGGTAGGCCTGAGTAGTGTCCCATTGGCCACATCAATAGATCACCTCACTCACTTGCGGTCTGTCGGCTCCTTAAGTGAAGCCATTCCAGGCGCAGGGAGAAACACCTTTTCTCTTTTATGACAGGGCCCTATCTAAAATGCAGGGTGACTCCCACCTTTTGGAAAAGGTAAGCTGCCTGAATTCCTTTTGGGAATCTGAAATTTCTTTTCAGGTTAAATCAGACTCCCTCCAAGAGACTGTTCAACTCCTGAGGTGGAGGGAAAATTACATTACTTCTTTACTAAAGTAAACCCTCTCCTTGTGGTAAAAGAGGGGGCTTCGTAACTTCTAACACCTCCTTTATAGCTAAAACATGTTTTGAATGCTTTTTGCTAACTTAGGACCTATTCCCCTGGAATTACTAGTATCGACACAGTAATCAGAGTCCGTGTCAGTATCAGTTTGTACTACTTGTGCAAATTTGTATGTGACCCAGAGGGGTCCCTGTGGATGAAAGGCAGAACTATAAAAAATCACATCTTCAACAGATTATATTCAGTTTTCTGTATGAGATTCAGTCCAACCTCTTACTGATATGATTCACACTATCATGTAACCTTTCACCCAGTCAGGCTCTTGGTGTCATATTACACCTCTGTGTCTCTAACATGTCTCCCACAGAGGAAGAACTCCCTGCCACAGACATGTCACACACGTGCACAACCACATCACAGACACCCCGGGACTTATAGGGGACAGACCCACAGTAAAATCTGTCAGAGGGACACAGATAGGATTTGCCAGTTCACAACCCAGCGCCAGTAACACAATGTTTGTAAACACAAAATGCCCACTGACATGCAGCGCTTTTATAATGCTAATCACACAATTATATAGCACCAAATTCACTGTGGGCCCCCCTGTTTTGCACCCTGATACTTGTTCAGTAGCGGAGGAGGACCAGCATGTTTCTCCTCAGCTTTTATGAGGTAATTTTTTATACTGGCGGGGGTAGGACTGTGCCTCAGCAACTTATGCCCCTTATTTATGCCAGTTTCCATAGGTTTCATGCTGCCCAGGTCGCCATCCCCCCACGCCCTGCACCCTGCAGTGCCTGTGTATGTGTGGGCAACATGGCGCGCTGCGCTCCCGCCAGCCGCGCGGTACCTTTAGCTGTCACTTTCTTGATTGAAGATCTGTCTTCTAACACTCACCTGTCTTCTGACTTCTGGCTCTGTGAGGGGGGTGACGGCGTGCTGTGGGAGTGAGCATCTAGGCACGGCTAGCGTTCAGTTCCTTTCGGGAGCTAATGGTGTCCTGTCAGCCAGAAGCAGAGCCATGAAACTCTTTAGGAAGTTGGTTCCTACTTCTGCCCCCTCAGTCCCACGAAGCAGGGAGACTGTTGCCAGCAGTTCTCCCTGAAAATAAAAAACCTAACATAAGTCTTTTCAGAGAAACTCAGTAGAGCTCCGTTCACACCATTGAAAAGTCTTAAAGTGCCCATGGCTCCTGCGGAACCATCTATACCCCATGGTACTGAAGTGGACCCCAGCATCCTCTAGGACGTATGAGAAATGGAGAATGAGATTCAACACAGAGAAGTGTAAGGTAATGCACTGTGGGGGCAGCAAGACCAGAAATTACACCTACATACTAAATGGGGTAATACTAGGGGATACTGTACTGGAAAAAGACTTAGGAGTTCACATAGATAACAAATTAAGCAGCAGTACCCAAAGTAGGAGTGCATCAAAGAAGGCTAATAAGATATTAGCACGCATAAAATTGGAATTGATGCAAGGGACGAGAGTATTATACTCCCATTATATAAATCACTAGTGAGGCCACATCTTGAATACTGTGTGCAATTATGGGCACCACATTACAAAAAGGATATCCTGGAGCTAGAAAAGATTCAGAGGCAGACGACCAAACTAATCAAGGGCATGGAGACGCTGGAATACGAGGAAAGGCTTGCAGGGCTAGGCATGTTTACACTGGAAAAGAGGAGACTAAGGCCCTCATTCCGAGTTGTTCGCTCGTTATTTTTCTTTCTTTCTTTTTCTTCACATCGGTGCGATTTTCCGCTAACTGCGCATGCGCAATGTTCGCACTGCGGCTGCGCCAAGTAAATTTGCTAAGAAGTTTGGAATTTTAGTCACGGCATTACAAGGTTTTTTCTTCGTTCTGCTGATCAATGTGTGATTGACATGAAGTGGGTGTTTCTGGGCGGAAACTGGCCGTTTTATGGGAGTGTGTGAAAAAACGCTGCCATTTCTGGGAAAATCGCGGGAGTGGCTGGAGAAACGGGGGAGTGTCTGGGCGAACGCTGGGTGTGTTTGTGACGTCAAACCAGGAACGACAAGCACTGAACTGATCGCACTGGAAGAGTAGGTCTCGAGCTACTCAGAAACTGCAAAGTATAATCTTTTCGCAATATTGCGAATACTTCGTTCGCAATTCAGCTAAGCTAAGATTCACTTCCAGAGGCTTAGCGTGTGCACTGCTGCGAAAAGCGGCTAGCGAGCGAACAACTCGGAATGAGGGCCTAAGAGAGGACATGATCAACATCTACAAATATATAAGGGGTCAATACACAGAGCTCGGGAGGGACCTGTTTTCTATAAGATCAGCACAAAGGACACGTGGTCACTCGCTTAGGTTAGAGGAGAGGAGTTTCCGTACATTGAGGCAAAAAGATTTTTTCACACTAAGGACAATACGTGTTTGGAATAGTGATGAGCGGGTTCGGTTTCCGAGAAACCGAACCCACCCGAGCTTTACCTTTTTTACACGGGTCTGAGCAGACTCAGATCCTCCCGCCTTGCTCGGCTAACCCGAGCGCGCCCGAACGTCATCATCCCGCTGTCGGATTCTCGCGAGATTCGGATTCTATATAAGCAGCCGCGCGTCGCTGCCATTTTCACACGTGCATTGAGATTGATAGGGAGAGGATGTGGCTGGCGTCCTCTCCGTTTATATACGAGACAGTTGATCTGATTGCTTTGCTTGTTTATTTTACTATTGTGGGGAGGATTGGGGAGCAGCTGTTAGGAGGAGTACAGTGCAGAGTTTTGCTGATAGTGACCACCAGTTTTTTATCCGTTCTCTTCTCTGCCTGAAAAAAACGCTCCATACCATATCTGTGCTCAGTGCTGCATGATATATCTGTGCTGAGTGCTCACACTGCTTAATTGTGGGGACTGGGGAGCAGCTATAGCAGGAGTACAGTGCAGAGTTTTGCTGACAGTGACCACCAGTATACGTTTGTCTGCCTGAAAAACACTCCTGTGGCTTTTTTGTTTATACTAGTAGTTTAGCAGTTTGCTGACAGTGTCCACCAGGTCCATTATACTGTATATAGCAGTACGGTAGGCCACTGCTGTACCTAACTCTGTGTCGTCACTCGTCATCCATAAAGTATACTATCCATCCATCTACATTGTATACCTGTGGTGGCTTTTTTTTATACTAGTAGTTTAGCAGTCTGCTGACAGTGTCCACCAGGTCCATTATACTGTATATAGCAGTACGGTAGGCCACTGCTGTACCTACCTCTGTGTCGTCACTCGTCATCCGTAAAGTATACTATCCATCCATCTACATTGTATACCTGTGGTGGCTTTTTTTTTATACTAGTAGTTTAGCAGTCTGCTGACAGTGTCCACCAGGTCCATTATACTGTATATAGCAGTACGGTAGGCCACTGCTGTACCTACCTCTGTGTCGTCACTCGTCATCCATTAAGTATACTATCCATCCATCTACATTGTATACCTGTGGTGGCTTTTTTTTTATACTAGTTGTCACGATCCGGGTATCTGGACGCCATTTCTTACCTATCAGATGCCTCCTAAGGCTGGCTCAGCGCTCCAGGACCGGATCCCATCTGTTATCCTGATGTGCACATTCCCGCATCCTCTCCTGTCTCTCTGGACGCAGTCACAGTAACGCCTTATACATCTGGCATGGCGTCTCCCGCGGCCTCCGCCGCCGTCCCTGAGCTTCTGCATTCAGAGTGGCGATTACGTCAGCCGCGGCCTCCGCTGTGTCCGCGTGGTCGGATGTGCATCTGTCAGCCTGACGTCTCCTGTCTCCGGTGGCCGGCGCCGCCATTACTGTTTTCCAGACCACATGGATTACAATCCAAACTTCCCTCCAAGTGTCTGCATGGGCGCAGCCATCTTGCATTCTGTCAGCTGATCTTTCCTACCAATCCGTTGTCAGTATTATTAATTTGCATAATTGCCTAGCCAATGCCTTCCTTGCTGCAGGTATAAATAGGTTGTGCCTGAGCAAGGAAGGCGTCAGTGCTTTGGTTGTCAAACCTAGTTCCAGTTTGTCTCTCTTCTGTGAATGTCTTCCAGGTTCCAGCTCCTGTCTCCAGACTTCTGCTATAGAGACCCGCACCAGCATTCCATCTGCGGTGTAGCCTGACTCTCCGATCCATTCTGGACTCACCTGTTTCTAGCTACAACATCACCTGCTTCCAGCTCAGCTTCCAGCAGTGTACAGCTTCTCTTAAAGGGCCGGTGTCCTTTCTGCAGTTTACCACTCTCCACCGGTATTATTATTTCTCCGCTCTCAAATTCTACATTTCATCTACATTGCATCGCTCTCAAGCTTTATTTATTATTTAACTGGTTCCAGCCAGTATCCACTCCGTGCCAACACCTGTCTGGTTCTAACCAGTACCCACAGCAGCATTTTATCTACAGCAGTCCAGCTTTCCCTGGAACACCAGCTGGTACGACCCTGGGCTTTCCTCATTGCTACAGTTGAGCCTGGTAAGGACTTTCCAACTTGCAGATAATAAGAACTGTCTCATACCACCAGAGCTCTGTGGCCCCTGCCACCCTGTAGTACCCAGGAACTGTATTATTATTTCTCTGCTGATTTTTATGTTACTTTTTACTGCTACTGTGATGCATGGAGTTTGTCATAAATAAATATCATTGACTTTTACTCAAGTTGTCGTGGTCACGCCTTCGGGCGGTTTTTCTTCATGTTACTTACATGTCCAGGGGTCTGATACAACCTCCCAGGTTCCGGTACATCTCAGCCCCTACAACTGAGGCTGCCTTCCGTCAGCTCAGGCCCTCAGTTGTGACAGTAAGCACTGACCTAATGAATCCAGCCGGAGACCAGGATCAAGCGGCCAGGCCGATGCAAGAACTGGCAGCCCGACTTGAACATCAGGAGGCTGCACAGGGCCACATCATCCGCTGTCTCCAGGATCTCTCTACTCGGCTGGATGGGATTCAGACAACTCTCCGTGGATCAGACGCATCTGGGGCGTCAACCACAGTGACTCCAACTATAACCCCACCCACCTTACCCGTTTCTGCTCCACGTCTTCATCTTCCAACGCCAGCAAAATTTGACGGATCTCCAAGATTCTGCAGGGGATTTCTCAACCAGTGTGAGATTCAGTTTGAGCTACAACCTGGCAATTTTCCCAGTGACCGTACAAAAATTGCCTACATCATCTCTCTTCTCAGTGGCTCCGCCCTTGACTGGGCATCACCGTTATGGGAGAGGTCCGACACCCTGCTATCTTCTTACACTGCATTCTTGTCAACATTCAGGCGCATCTTCGACGAGCCAGGCCGGGTAACTTCAGCTTCGTCTGAGATTCTCCGTTTACGCCAGGGATCACGTACTGTAGGACAATATCTTATACAGTTCCAGATCCTGGCATCTGAACTGGCATGGAACGACGAGGCCCTGTATGCTGCATTCTGGCATGGTTTATCCGAGCGTATTAAAGATGAGTTAGCTACCAGAGACTTACCCTCCAAGTTAGATGAGCTAATCTCACTTTGTACGAAAGTTGACTTACGTTTCAGAGAGAGAGCAATTGAGCGTGGAAGATCATCTGCTCCAAAATCTTCTGCTCCTCCTCCTCGCCAACTGTCACCAACTAAAGATGAACCCATGCAAATTGGCCGTTCCCGTTTAACTCCTGCTGAGCGCCGAAGACGTCTCTCTGAGTCTCTTTGTCTTTACTGTGCAGCTCCGTCTCACACCATCAATGCCTGTCCCGAACGTCCGGGAAAACTCCAAACCCTAGCTCGCCCAGGAGAGGGCCGGCTAGGAGTAATGATCTCCTCTCCATCTCCTCATGATTGTAATCTCCCAGTCTCGCTTCAAGTTGCTCAACGTTATCGGAACGTCATTGCCCTTCTTGATTCCGGAGCAGCTGGGAACTTTATTACTGAAGCCTATGTTAAACGGTGGTCCCTACCCACCGAGAGACTTCCTTCCTCCTTTTCCTTAACTGCCGTGGATGGCAGTAAAATTTTTGATACTGTTATTGCTCTAAGGACTCTACCAGTTCGTCTGAGAGTGGGAGTTCTTCATTCCGAACTTATTTCACTTTTAGTGATTCCAAGAGCCACACATCCTGTGGTCCTGGGCCTTCCATGGCTCCGTCTTCACAATCCTACAATTGATTGGACGACTACGCAAATTCTGGCATGGGGTCCCTCCTGTGCTGAGACATGTTTGTTTAAAGTGTTGCCTGTCTGTTCTTCCTCCCCCAGGTCGTCTGATGTTCCACCTCCTCCATATCAAGATTTCACGGATGTGTTCAGTAAAGCTTCTGCTAATATCCTTCCTCCTCATAGAGAATGGGACTGCCCGATTGATCTCGTTCCAGGGAAGGTTCCACCTCGAGGCCGAACTTATCCGTTGTCTCTGCCTGAGACGCATTCTATGGAGGAATACATTAAAGAGAACCTGGCAAAGGGGTTCATTCGACCTTCTTCTTCTCCAGCCGGCGCAGGCTTCTTTTTTGTAAAAAAGAAAGATGGTGGTCTGCGGCCGTGCATCGACTACAGAGGTTTGAACGACATTACCATCAAGAACCGTTATCCTTTACCCCTGATTACTGAGCTCTTTGACAGAGTTAGCGGAGCTACCATCTTTACAAAGCTGGACTTGAGAGGTGCATACAATCTCATCCGGATCCGTGAGGGTGACGAGTGGAAGACCGCATTTAACACCCGTGACGGACATTATGAGTACCTCGTCATGCCCTTCGGATTGAGCAATGCTCCAGCTGTCTTCCAGCATTTCGTCAATGAGATCTTCAGAGACATTCTATACCGTCATGTCGTGGTCTATCTAGATGATATCCTCATTTTTGCCAACAATTTAGAGGAACATCGTTTTTGGGTAAAGGAGGTTCTGTCCCGTCTCCGTGTCAATCATCTCTATTGCAAATTAGAGAAATGCGTCTTTGAAGTCAACTCCATTCCGTTTCTAGGGTACATTGTGTCCGGTTCCGGACTAGAGATGGATCCTGAGAAACTACAAGCAATCCAGAATTGGCCGGTACCCTTAACCCTCAAAGGGGTCCAGAGGTTCTTAGGGTTCGCCAATTATTACCGAAAGTTTATACGAGACTTTTCCACCATTGTGGCGCCTATTACTGCTTTCACTAAGAAGGGTGCTAACCCGTCCAAGTGGTCTGAAGAAGCCATGCAAGCTTTTCATCTTTTAAAACAGAGGTTCATCTCTGCGCCTGTCCTGAAACAGCCTGACATCGACTCTCCTTTCATCTTAGAGGTGGATGCCTCCTCCGTTGGAGTAGGAGCGGTGTTATCTCAGAGGGCTAAAGATGGCCATTTACATCCTTGCAGTTTCTTCTCACGGAAGTTCTCCCCAGCGGAGCGCAACTATGCCATTGGCGACCAGGAGTTGCTAGCCATCAAGCTCGCTCTAGAGGAGTGGAGATATCTGTTGGAGGGAGCTTCTCATTCTATCACCATCCTTACAGACCACAAGAACCTTCTATATCTGAAAGGCGCACAATGTCTCAACCCTCGTCAGGCCAGATGGGCACTTTTCTTTTCCAGGTTCGACTTTAAACTCCAGTTCTGTCCGGGCTCTCAGAATCGCAAGGCCGATGCCCTTTCCCGCTCATGGGAGCAAGAAAATGAGTCAGAGTCTTCAGACAAGCATCCTATTATAAATCCGTTGGCATTCTCCACGGTAGGGATGGACTCTACGCCCCCATCAGGGAAAAGTTTTGTGAAGCCGACACTAAGGAAGAAGCTCTTGCATTGGGCCCATGCTTCCCGCTTTGCCGGACATACAGGTATCCAAAAAACCCTGGAGTTTATCTCTAGGTCCTATTGGTGGCCAACTCTGAAAAAGGACGTTTTGGAGTTTATTGCATCTTGCCCAAAGTGTGCTCAACATAAAGTATCCCGCCAGTCGCCTGCGGGGCAACTGGTTCCACTATCTGTTCCCCGTCGACCATGGACCCATTTGTCGATGGATTTTATTACAGATTTGCCCATGTGCAACAAGTTTAATACCATCTGGGTGGTAGTTGACCGGTTCACCAAGATGGCACACTTCATTCCTCTCACCGGTCTTCCGTCAGCTTCCAAGTTGGCTCAAGTATTCATACAAGAGATCTTTCGACTCCACGGTCTTCCAGAAGAAATTATCTCAGATCGAGGAGTTCAATTCACAGCCAAATTCTGGCGAAGTTTATGTCAAGTCCTCCAAGTCAAGCTAAAGTTTTCCACGGCTTACCATCCTCAGACCAATGGTCAAACTGAGAGGGTGAATCAGGACTTGGAGTCCTTCCTCCGCATCTATGTGTCCTCCTCTCAAGATGACTGGGTTCAATTACTTCCCTGGGCCGAGTTCTGTCATAACAACCAGTATCATTCTTCATCTTCTTCAACACCATTCTTCACCAACTTTGGATTCCACCCTAAAGTCCCTGAGTTCCAACCGCTTCCAGCAACTTCTGTTCCCGCAGTGGATATCACCTTGCATCAGTTTGCCAATATCTGGAAGAGCGTACGATCTGCTCTGCTCAAGGCATCGTTCAGGTACAAGAAGTTTGCGGATAAGAAGCGTCGGGCAGTTCCTGCTCTCAAGGTGGGTGATCGGGTATGGTTATCCACGAAGAATTTGAGGTTAAGAGTTCCCAGTATGAAGTTTGCACCTCGCTACATCGGTCCTTTTAAAATTGATCAAGTCATCAATCCTGTTGCTTACAGACTCCAGTTGCCTCCCTTCTTAAAAATACCCAGGACATTCCATGTTTCCCTGTTGAAACCGCTAATCTTGAATCGGTTTCATTCCTCACTTCCTCCAACTCCGAAAGTCCAAACTCAACGAGGCGTTGAGTATGAAGTAGCCAAGATCCTGGACTCACGTCACCGTTACGGTCAACTTCAGTATCTTATTGACTGGAAGGGTTATGGCCCTGAGGAACGTTCTTGGACCAATGCTTCTGATGTCCATGCTCCTGCCTTGGTCCGGAGATTCCATTCCAAGTTTCCTCAAAAGCCAAAGAAGTGTCCTGGGGCCACTCCTAAAGGGGGGGGTGCTGTCACGATCCGGGTATCTGGACGCCATTTCTTACCTATCAGATGCCTCCTAAGGCTGGCTCAGCGCTCCAGGACCGGATCCCATCTGTTATCCTGATGTGCACATTCCCGCATCCTCTCCTGTCTCTCTGGACGCAGTCACAGTAACGCCTTATACATCTGGCATGGCGTCTCCCGCGGCCTCCGCCGCCGTCCCTGAGCTTCTGCATTCTGTGTCCGCGTGGTCGGATGTGCATCTGTCAGCCTGACGTCTCCTGTCTCCGGTGGCCGGCGCCGCCATTACTGTTTTCCAGACCACATGGATTACAATCCAAACTTCCCTCCAAGTGTCTGCATGGGCGCAGCCATCTTGGATTCTGTCAGCTGATCTTTCCTACCAATCCGTTGTCAGTATTATTAATTTGCATAATTGCCTAGCCAATGCCTTCCTTGCTGCAGGTATAAATAGGTTGTGCCTGAGCAAGGAAGGCGTCAGTGCTTTGGTTGTCAAACCTAGTTCCAGTTTGTCTCTCTTCTGTGAATGTCTTCCAGGTTCCAGCTCCTGTCTCCAAACTTCTGCTATAGAGACCCGCACCAGCATTCCATCTGCGGTGTAGCCTGACTCTCCAATCCGTTCTGGACTCACCTGTTTCTAGCTACAACATCACCTGCTTCCAGCTCAGCTTCCAGCAGTGTACAGCTTCTCTTAAAGGGCCGGTGTCCTTTCTGCAGTTTACCACTCTCCACCGGTATTATTATTTCTCCGCTCTCAAATTCTACATTTCATCTACATTGCATCGCTCTCAAGCTTTATTTATTATTTAACTGGTTCCAGCCAGTATCCACTCCGTGCCAACACCTGTCTGGTTCTAACCAGTACCCACAGCAGCATTTTATCTACAGCAGTCCAGCTTTCCCTAGAACACCAGCTGGTACGACCCTGGGCTTTCCTCATTGCTACAGTTGAGCCTGGTAAGGACTTTCCAACTTGCAGATAATAAGAACTGTCTCATACCACCAGAGCTCTGTGGCCCCTGCCACCCTGTAGTACCCAGGAACTGTATTATTATTTCTCTGCTGATTTTCATGTTACTTTTTACTGCTACTGTGATGCATGGAGTTTGTCATAAATAAATATCATTGACTTTTACTCAAGTTGTCGTGGTCACGCCTTCGGGCGGTTTTTCTTCATGTTACTTACATGTCCAGGGGTCTGATACAACCTCCCAGGTTCTGGTACATCTCAGCCCCTACAACTGAGGCTGCCTTCCGTCAGCTCAGGCCCTCAGTTGTGACACTAGTAGTTTAGCAGTCTGCTGACAGTGTCCACCAGGTCCATTATACTGTATATAGCAGTACGGTAGGCCACTGCTGTACCTACCTCTGTGTCGTCACTCGTCATCCATTAAGTATACTATCCATCCATCTACATTGTATACCTGTGGTGGCTTTTTTTTATACTAGTAGTTTAGCAGTCTGCTGACAGTGTCCACCAGGTCCATTATACTGTATATAGCAGTACGGTAGGCCACTGCTGTACCTACCTCTGTGTCGTCACTTGTCATCCATTAAGTATACTATCCATCCAACTACATTGTATACCTGTGATGGCTTTTTTTTTATACTAGTAGTTTAGCAGTCTGCTGACAGTGTCCACCAGGTCCATTATACTGTATATAGCAGTACGGTAGGCCACTGCTGTACCTACCTCTGTGTCGTCACTCGTCATCCATAAAGTATACTATCCATCCATCTACATTGTATACCTGTGGTGGCTTTTTTTTATACTAGTAGTTTAGCAGTCTGCTGAGTGTCCACCAGGTCCATTATACTGTATATAGCAGTACGGTAGGCCACTGCTGTACCTACCTCTGTGTCGTCACTCGTCATCCATAAAGTATACTATCCATCCATCTACATTGTATACCTGTGGTGGCTTTTTTTTTATACTAGTAGTTTAGCAGTCTGCTGACAGTGTCCACCAGGTCCATTATACTGTATATAGCAGTACGGTAGGCCACTGCTGTACCTACCTCTGTGTCGTCACTCGTCATCCGTAAAGTATACTATCCATCCATCTACATTGTATACCTGTGGTGGCTTTTTTTTATACTAGTAGTTTAGCAGTCTGCTGACAGTGTCCACCAGGTCCATTATACTGTATATAGCAGTACGGTAGGCCACTGCTGTACCTACCTCTGTGTCGTCACTCGTCATCCATTAAGTATACTATCCATCCATCTACATTGTATACCTGTGGTGGCTTTTTTTTTATACTAGTAGTTTAGCAGTCTGCTGACAGTGTCCACCAGGTCCATTATACTGTATATAGCAGTACGGTAGGCCACTGCTGTACCTACCTCTGTGTCGTCACTCGTCATCCATTAAGTATACTATCCATCCATCTACATTGTATACCTGTGGTGGCTTTTTTTTATACTAGTAGTTTAGCAGTCTGCTGACAGTGTCCACCAGGTCCATTATACTGTATATAGCAGTACGGTAGGCCACTGCTGTACCTACCTCTGTGTCGTCACTCGTCATCCATTAAGTATACTATCCATCCAACTACATTGTATACCTGTGGTGGCTTTTTTTTATACTAGTAGTTTAGCAGTCTGCTGACAGTGTCCACCAGGTCCATTATACTGTATATAGCAGTACGGTAGGCCACTGCTGTACCTACCTCTGTGTCATCACTCGTCATCCATAAAGTATACTATCCATCCATCTACATTGTATACCTGTGGTGGCTTTTTTTTTATACTAGTAGTTTAGCAGTCTGCTGAGTGTCCACCAGGTCCATTATACTGTATATAGCAGTACGGTAGGCCACTGCTGTACCTACCTCTGTGTCGTCACTCGTCATCCATTAAGTATACTATCCATCCATCTACATTGTATACCTGTGGTGGCTTTTTTTTTATACTAGTAGTTTAGCAGTCTGCTGACAGTGTCCACCAGGTCCATTATACTGTATATAGCAGTACGGTAGGCCACTGCTGTACCTACCTCTGTGTCGTCACTCGTCATCCATAAAGTATACTATCCATCCATCTACATTGTATACCTGTGGTGGCTTTTTTTTTATACTAGTAGTTTAGCAGTCTACTGACAGTGTCCACCAGGTCCATTATACTGTATATAGCAGTACGGTAGGCCACTGCTGTACCTACGTCTGTGTCGTCACTCGTCATCCATAAAGTATACTATCCATCCATCTACATTGTATACCTGTGGTGGCTTTTTTTTTTGTACTAGTAGTTTAGCAGTCTGCTGACAGTGTCCACCAGGTCCATTATACTGTATATAGCAGTACGGTAGGCCACTGCTGTACCTACCTCTGTGTCGTCACTCGTCATCCATTAAGTATACTATCCATCCATCTACATTGTATACCTGTGGTGCCTTTTAGTTGTGCGCATTAAAATATGGAGAACAAAAATGTGGAGGTTAAAAAAATAGGGAAAGATCAAGATCCACTTCCACCTCGTGCTGAAGCTGCTGCCACTAGTCATGGCCGAGACGATGAAATGCCATCAACGTCGTATGCCAAGGCCGATGCCCAATGTCATAGTACAGAGCATGTAAAATCCAAAACACAAAAGATCAGTAAAATGCCTCAAAAATCAAAATTAAAAGCATCTGAGGAGAAGCGTAAACTTGCCAATATGCCATTTACGACACGGAGTGGCAAGGAACGACTGAGGCCCTGGCCTATGTTCATGGCTAGTGGTTCAGCTTCACATGAGGATGGAAGCACTCATCCTCTCGCTAGAAAAAAGAAAAGACTTAAGCTGGCAAAAGCACAGCAAAGAACTGTGCGTTCTTCTAAATCACAAATCCCCAAGGAGAGTCCAATTGTGTCGGTTGCGATGCCTGACCTTCCCAACACTGGACGGGAAGAGCTTGCGCCTTCCACCATTTGCACGCCCCTGCAAGTGCTGGAAGGAGCACCCGCAGTCCAGTTCCTGATAGTCAAATTGAAGATGTCAGTGTTGAAGTACACCAGGATGAGGATATGGGTGTTGCTGGCGCTGGGGAGGAAATTGACAAGGAGGATTCTGATGGTGAGGTGGTTTGTTTAAGTCAGGCACCCGGGGAGACACCTGTTGTCCGTGGGAGGAATATGGCCATTGACATGCCTGGTCAAAATACAAAAAAAATCAGCTCTTCGGTGTGGAATTATTTCAACACAAATGCGGACAACAGGTGTCAAGCCGTGTGTTGCCTTTGTCAAGCTGTAATAAGTAGGGGTAAGGACGTTAACCACCTCGGAACATCCTCCCTTATACGTCACCTGCAGCGCATTCATCATAAGTCAGTGACAAGTTCAAAAACTTTGTAACCAAGCTCCTGCAAACCACACCACCAACTCCCTCAGTGTCAATTTCCTCCTTACCCAGGAAAGCCAATAGGCCTGCAGGCCATGTCACTGGCAAGTCTGACGAGTCCTCTCCTGCCTGGGATTCCTCCGATGCATCCTTGAGTGTAACGCCTACTGCTGCTGGCGCTGCTGTTGTTGCTGCTGGGAGTCGATCGTCATCCCAGAGGGGAAGTCGGAAGACCACTTGTACTACTTCCAGTAAGCAATTGACTGTACAACAGTCCTTTGCGAGGAAGATGAAATATCACAGCAGTCATCCTGCTGCAAAGCAGATAACTCAGGCCTTGGCAGCCTGGGCGGTGAGAAACGTGGTTCCGGTATCCATCGTTAATTCAGAGGCAACTATAGACTTGATTGAGGTACTGTGTCCCCGGTACCAAATACCATCTAGGTTCCATTTCTCTAGGCAGGCGATACCGAAAATGTCCACAGACCTCAGAAAAAGACTCACCAGTGTCCTAAAAAATGCAGTTGTACCCAATGTCCACTTAACCACGGACATGTGGACAAGTGGAGCAGGGCAGACTCAGGACTATGACTGTGACAGCCCACTGGGTAGATGTATTGCCTCCCGCTGCAAGAACAGCAGCGGCGGCACCAGTAGCAGCATCTCGCAAACGCCAACTCGTTCCTAGGCAGGCTATGCTTTGTATCACCGCTTTCCAGAATACGCACACAGCTGAAAACCTCTTACGGCAACTGAGGAAGATCATCGCAGAATGGCTTACCCCAATTGGACTCTCCTGGGGATTTGTGACATCGGACAACGCCAGCAATATTGTGCGTGCATTACATCTGGGCAAATTCCAGCACGTCCCATGTTTTGCACATAACTTGAATTTGGTGGTGCAGAATTATTTAAAAAACGACAGGGGCGTGCAAGAGATGCTGTCGGTGGCCCGAAGAATTGCGGGCCACTTTCGGCGTTCAGGCACCGCGTACAGAAGACTGGAGCACCACCAAAAATACCTGAACCTGCCCTGCCATCATCTGAAGCAAGAGGTGGTAACGAGGTGGAATTCAACCCTCTATATGCTTCAGAGGATGGAGGAGCAGCAAAAGGCCATTCAAGCCTATACATCTGGCCACGATATAGGCAAAGGAGGTGGAATGCACCTGTCTCAAGCGCAGTGGAGAATGATTTCAACGTTGTGCAAGGTTCTGCAACCCTTTGAACTTGCCACACGTGAAGTCAGTTCAGACACTGCCAGCCTGAGTCAGGTCATTCCCCTCATCAGGCTTTTGCAGAAGAAGCTGGAGACATTGAAGGAGGAGCTAAAACAGAGCGATTCCGCTAGGCATGTGGGACTTGTGGATGGAGCCCTTCATTCGCTTAACCAGGATTCACGGGTGGTCAATCTGTTGAAATCAGAGCACTACATTTTGGCCACCGTGCTCGATCCTAGATTTAAAACCTACGTTGTATCTCTCTTTCCGGCAGACACAAGTCTGCAGGGGTTCAAAGACCTGCTGGTGAGAAAATTGTCAAGTCAAGCGGAACGTGACCCGTCAACAGCTCCTCCTTCACATTCTCCCGCAACTGGGGGTGCGAGGAAAAGGCTAAGAATTCCGAGCCCACCTGCTGGCGGTGATGCAGGGCAGTCTGGAGCGAGTGCTGACATCTGGTCCGGACTGAAGGACCTGCCAACGATTACTGACATGTCGTCTACTGTCACTGCATATGATTCTCTCACCATTGAAAGAATGGTGGAGGATTATATGAGTGACCGCATCCAAGTAGGCACGTCAGACAGTCCGTACGTATACTGGCAGGAAAAAGAGGCAATTTGGAGGCCCTTGCAGAAACTGGCTTTATTCTACCTAAGTTGCCCTCCCTCCAGTGTGTACTCCGAAATAGTGTTTAGTGCAGCCGCTCACCTTGTCAGCAACCGGCGTATGAGGTTACTTCCAGAAAATGTGGAGAAGATGATGTTCATTAAAATGAATTATAATCAATTCCTCCGTGGAGACATTCACCAGCAGCAATTGCCTCCAGAAAGTACACGGGGACCTGAGATGGTGGATTCCAGTGGGGACGAATTAATAATCTGCGAGGAGGGGGATGTACACAGTGAAAGGGGTGATGAATCGGACGATGATGATGAGGTGGACATCTTGCCTCTGTAGAGCCAGTTTGTGCAAGGAGAGATTAATTGCTTCTTTTTTGGTGGGGGCCCAAACCAACCAGTCATTTCAGTCACAGTCGTGTGGCAGACCCTGTAGCTGAAATGATGGGTTCGTTAAAGTGTGCATGTCCTGTTTATACAACATAAGGGTGGGTGGGAGGGCCCAAGGACAATTCCATCTTGCACCTCTTTTTTCTTTAATTTTTCTTTGCATCATGTGCTGTTTGGGGAGTATTTTTTTGAAGGGCCATCCTGCCTGACACTGCAGTGTCACTCCTAGATGGGCCAGGTGTTTGTGTCGGCCACTAGGGTCGCTTAGCTTACTCACACAGCGACCTTGGTGCGCCTCTTTGTTTCTTTGCATCATGTGCTGTTTGGGGACAATTTTTTTGAAGTGCCATCCTGTCTGACACTGCAGTGCCACTCCTAGATGGGCCAGGTGTTTGTGTCGGCCACTACGGTCGCTGAGCTTAGTCACACAGCTACCTCATTGCGCCTCTTTTTTTCTTTGCATCATGTGCTGTTTGGGGACTATTTTTTTCAAGTGCCATCCTGTCTGACACTGCAGTGCCACTCCTAGATGGGCCAGGTGTTTGTGTCGGCCACTTGTGTCGCTTAGCTTAGCCATCCAGCGACCTCGGTGCAAATTTTAGGACTAAAAATAATATTGTGAGGTGTGAGGTGTTCAGAATAGACTGAAAATGAGTGGAAATTATGGTTATTGAGGTTAATAATACTATGGGATCAAAATGACCCCCAAATTCTATGATTTAAGCTGTTTTTTAGTGTTTTTTGAAAAAAACACCCGAATTTAAAACACACCCGAATCCGACAAAAAATTTCCGGTGAGGTTTTGCCAAAACGCGTCCGAACCCAAAACACGGCCGCGGAACCGAACCCAAAACCAAAACACAAAACCCGAAAAATTTCCGGTGCACATCACTAGTTTGGAATTCCCTGCCTGAGAGAGTAGTAACAGCGCACTCAGTCAACACCTTTAAGAATGGGTTAGATAAATTCCTATTGGATAAAGATATTCAGGGTTATGGTGCGTAGGCACGCATTATAGTTAATATAACTAGTCCTAACATAAAAATAACTAGTCCTATAATAAGACTGCAATGGAGACCACAAATAGGTGGAACTCGATGGACAATTGTCTTTTTTCAACCTTAGTTACTATGTTACTATGTAAGATATATGTGAAGAGGACTGCGCGTCACAGGAAGTCGGACGCTCTGTTTTTCCTGTATGATCCCAACAAGATTGGGTGTCCTGCTTCTATGCAGATGATTTCTCGCTGGATCAGATTTAGTATTCAGCTTGCTTATTCTACAGCAGGCTTGCCGTGTCCTAAATCTGTTAAGGCCCACTCTATTCGTAAGGTGGGTTCTTCCTGGGCAGCTGCCCGGGGTGTCTCGGCTTTACAGCTTTGCCGAGCGGCTACTTGGTCAGGGTCGAACACGTTTGCTAAGTTCTACAAGTTTGATACTTTGGCCTCTGAGGACCTAAAGTTTGGTCAATCAGTTCTGCAGGAGCCTCCGCGCTCTCCCTCCCGTACTGGGAGCCTTGGTACATCCCCATGGTACTAATGTGGACCCCAGCATCCTCTAGAACGTAAGAGAAAATAGGATTTTAATTACCTACCGGTAAATCCTTTTCTTGTAGTCCGTAGAGGATGCTGGGCGCCCGCCCAGCGCTTCGTTTTCCTGCAGTAGTTACTTAGTTCAGTACTACCTTGTTACTTGGTTAAGTACTGCATTATTACTTGGTTAAGTACTGTTGTTCAGCTGTTGCTGAAGTTGTTCAGGCAGGTTAGCCTGGTTTGCCTTCTTATGTGTGAGCTGGTGTGAATCTCACCACTATCTGTGTATTTCCTTCTCTCAAAGTTTGTCCGTCTCCTCGGGCACAGTTTCTAGACTGAGTCTGGTAGGAGGGGCATAGAGGGAGGAGCCAGCCCACACTATTAAACTCTTAAAGTGCTCATAGCTCCCAAGGGACCCGTCTATACCCCATGATACTAATGTGGACTCCAGCATCCTCTACGGAGTACGAGAAAATGATTTACCAGTAGGTAATTAAAATCCTATTTTCCCATTTGGTGCAGAGCTGATTTCATCATCTGTAGCTGCCAAAAACTGCAGAGAAAACACAAAAAGTCCCCCAAAAAGTGATAGGCTAATACATAAGGACAAGAAGTACAAGCATGACACATAATTTGGATAGGTCAGGAATCAGGACTAGAAGGAGACAACAAAATTAAATAAAATGGACAAAAAACAAGCAAGATTTCGGAGTTTAGTCTCATTGGTTTACTCCATCAGCCTCTAATCACAAGCTGTCCTTCCTTAGCAGTTAAACTCCGTTCTAAGGATGGGGAACTACCGTGTAGAAATTAATACTTGGCATTGAGGCATCTTCAACATAATAAAATTGCTCCACATGAGTATTTTGTTTTCTTGGTTTGTTCTTTTTTTTTTTTGGTTTGTTCTTTTCTTCACAAGATTCTTCTGCCAACTATTAAGTTTTTACCTTCATTTAATCCACAGTACTTCCCTTAGTACTGTTATTGCATTTAGGGCCTTATTCAGGATGAAACGGAGGTACGATCCGATTTCACTCTCCAATTTCTCAGGGCAGTGCACACATGCAGGGCCCGCACTGTGTATGCAGGAAGATGCAATCGCGTCACAGTAATGCGAACGCCTCTGCCTGATTGACAGGCAGAGGCATTCATGGAGTGGTCAGGAGCAGCGACACTGCGTTGTGGGGGGCAATGTGGTGAAAACAGGGGCGTGTCTGGGCCATTTTCCGGGGTGGCCGCTGTGATGGAAAACATGGCCGCTCTGCATCTGCCTTCGCAGACAGGGGGCATCCTTAATTCAGTGATGCAATTGCAATTGAATTGTGATCGCATCGCTTGTGGCCATTAGCATACTAGGTGGCCTTGCCCTGTGCTGGGTGCCCCCCATCATGCGATCGCAAGCAGTTACAGTTTTCCTAATTTAGCAAAACTGCAACTGATGCTGAATAAGGTCCTTTATAAGGAATAACAAAGAAATGCGCACAGTATCTATTCAAGAGAGACAGAGGGGCTGGGGGCATGACAGCAGCTCACAGAGAGCTGGGCATGACCCCTAAAGTGTTTAAATAGGGAGGCGTGTCTTGCATTTGCGTCATCCCCACAAAGCCATGCCCCCTTTCCAGAGGCCAAACCCCCTTTTTGTGCACCAGTGCAGAAGTCCTGACTACCTCTTCGTTGATGTTGAGAGGTATGCTCAGTGTGAGCTTGTCGCGATATTAGTGTCCAGAATTGCATTGCAGTATGCGATTATTACAGTGGGATGTAATATTTTATGCCCTCATGGAAAGGGACTCCACGCGGCGGCGATGCTTTTGTACCTGACGAGTAGTTCCCTGCCAGCGCAGCACCTGCGTACTGGCAGGCCGCTACTCGCTGCATCCTGGGTCCCTAACGGTCCGGAGATGCCTCCGTTGTCTGGACCACGCTCTGCCAACGGCATTCTAACACTGTTGGCACGCCCCCAGTACCGCCTCTGCCTGTCAATCAGGCAGAGGCAATTGCAGCCCTGAGACGCTAATAGCATCTCTGTAGGCTCCTGGGGTGCACACGCCCAGCGTGGTTGCTGCGTGTGCGCACTCCACAAAGTAATTCCGACTGCAATCACTGCTGCTACAGCAATGCAGACTGAGTTACCCCCAGTGCCAGCTTAAGTCAGGTGAGTCCCTTAATTAGACTAATGAAAAGACAGCTCAAGAAACTGAAGGAGGAGATGAAATGCAGCAATTCTGGTAAGTATGTCGGACTTGTAGAAGAAGATCTTTATTTGCTATACCAGGACCAAAGAGTTGTCAACATCTTGAAATCAGATCACTACATTTTGGCAAATATACTTGATCCTAGGTTTAAATCATATGTAATGTGTTTCCAACTGACACAGATCTTAAAAGATGCAAAGAGCTCTTTGTGAACAAGTTGGCAGATCAAGTGGCACATGACACAACAACGTCTCTGCCTTCAGTTTATCTGGCAGCTGCTGCTGGCAGCAAAAACTTAGGTTTCCCAAGAGACCCATTAGTGATGAGGATGAGTCCACTCAGTGCATTAGAGTGATACATTTTGACATCTGGTAAGGTCTGAAAGAACTGCTCTACATTAGTGACACCTCTAGCATGACTCAATCTGATATGGTAAAAATGAATAGACTGGTGGAGGATTATTTTACTGACAGTGTACAAATGAGCATCCCAGACAGTCCTTTTGAGTACTGGTAGGAAAAAAAAAGATATTTGGAGCCCATTGTACAAACTTGCTTAGGTGTACAGCTGTCCACCCTCCAGTGTGTACTCTGAGAGCTTTTAGCACAGCTGGGAACCTTGTGAGTGATCGGAGTAGGAGGCTACCTCCTCAAAATGTGGAAAAGCTGATGGTCATAAAAAAATAACTACAAATTCTATGAGGAAGAGCTTTCTTGTCAATTACATCAAAGTACAGAGACTTCTATAATAGTGTATTCCAGCGAGGATGAGCCAACATTGTGTGATGATGTTAGCACTGATGAGGAAGAGAATGACCTCTTTTAACTGTAGAGAGGGTTAACAACACTGTTAGCTGCCTTAGGCCCATTGGTAGCATGTTTTGTGGAGACCCAAGCAAGCGAAACACTTCAGCCACAAAAGTGGCAGTCCCAAATGTTGATTGGTTTGTTAAACTGTGCATGTCCTTATTAATATCCAACACAAGGGTCGGTGGGGGGGCTCAAGGACCATTCAATTTTGCACCACGTTTCTTTTCTTTCAATAAGAGTTTACTCGGGTTCAATGCAAGTTTGTAATTAGATTGCAAAATGCGAATTTGCAGAGAAAATGGAAACTCACAACTCACATTCTGCAACTTGCACCTAATAGGATTAACCCCTAGACTGAATAGATTATGGGTTCAATTCAATTAGGTGCGAACATGCCATGCCCACAATAATGTGCAGCTATATGTTGCAGTTACGGTGGTGCTGGTCTTGGGCTGTGAACAAAAACCATGGAGTCCAGGGTGAAATCGGGCTGTGAGTGGGGCAAATTCCGCTGCCATTGTTACAATGGCAACTCATCCCTTTCACCTCTTACTGACTAGATACCTATGTATTCATTTTTTACATCAGACTAAACAAACAGAACTGTCGTAGTAGAACAGAGGACGTGACCTGGCGGTTAAAACAACAACCTGAACCTATTTAAGCAACTTATTAACTGCTTTTATCTGGGGAGAGATCCTCTGGATTCCTCTCCCCAAAAAACTTTGCAAAATGTAAATGATTACAGTGGCTAACACCATGGTATATGGCTAATGCTTCATAAATTTCATAATTTAGCTACTTTTGCGTGCGAAGCAGGAGGACATCTGCTGTAATAGCTCCTTTATGCATCCTGGGGAGACTTGGTTTACTTTTTGTATGTTTCCCATGAAAGTAGCTGTTTTCGGGGTATTTTCTGTTAATTCTATTTCTAGCTCTGCCATTACAAGTGACCTAAATTGATGCAAGACAGGAGATATATGGAGCCCCTCCTACTGTTCATCTTCGTGACCGAAGGGGGCTTGAGAACCCTCAATATATGTACTGCCACTAATCATGTATATGCATAGCTGTTTCAATCATGGGAGCGGGACAAATGTGAGTACCCCCAATCATTTTAAACCATTAGCTCCTATGTCCTAGTACTAAAAAAAAAGTCTTAAAAACCTAAATAAAATATTTATATGTAAAAAATACAAATATCCTTGTCACCCATCTAACTGCTTTCCCACCCTCTTCCACACTGTAGTGACCCATTGCGAGCGATAATGACACATTTTGTCTAAAGATTTTGTAGCTGTACCTTACATTTGAGGTGAGGGGATGGGACTGCATTTAAACTTAACAGACAGATTTGTTCTGGGGTTCTTTACATACCAAACCTTGAATAAAGTAAACCTGTGTGGTAGAGCTGTACTTTGGAGAGCTTGCCCACTAAATTTTATTGTTCCCTGCTTTCCTCCAGGTAATGTTTATAAAATCTGTTTACCAAAAGACCTTTCTGTAGTAGGAAACAACTATATAAAACTAATGTGGGTAGAATGAGAGAAAGAGAATAGTTGTTTCCATTTAAATTGATTCCAAAAAAAAGACAAATTAGGTATGGAAAAGCAAAAACCGTCTGGTCATCATCAAGTGCTTTATACAAGGCATCAATTGTCCCCCATAAATCAATATACAGTATAACCTGTTCATGTAGCTGCAAACAAGGGTGCCGGGTGCACAGCAATTTTGTGTGATAATAGAACATATTTTCAGAAATGTCACAGTTGGAAAAACATTTCCTGTTTTGATATAACAGTCACAAACTAAATGTAAATAATAACTAAGGAAAGCATGGAATCTGTTTTTAAATCTTAATGTTCAAAACCTTCCAGGTGAAAATGAAAAATAGCACAGTTATACTACAGAAGACATTTGCTTGAGTAGACATTATATGTTCCACGTTGTGGGGGGATTTCTGGGACCCTTTGGTTTACAAAATCGATTTCCAAATCCTAAAAACAGTCAATAATAAAAATATATTAGAATGGAAGAATTAGAAATAATTAACAACTTGTTGAAGTGTATGCAGCAGAGTGAATACAGTGCAATGCAAAACATTACAGTGCAAATGAATATCAACAATTGAATGATGTCATGGCTTTATATATTTAACAATGTATAATGTAAAGTGTAACAATAAACAAAAATGATATCAGGAAATGCAGAGCTCAAAAAGTTTTCACTATGCATGACTTGTAGCCGAGGGAATACATCTCCACTTGTGGCTGCAGGGACGGAACTGGGTGTTAATGGGGCACTCGTACAAGTGAGGGAGTGTAAACACAACTGCGGGCTATGCAGGTATATAGCTCTTCTTTCAGATGCATTGCTTGTCTCAGACATAGTGCTTTTGGAAGTGTGCACTAATAATGATGATGATTATGAAACTAAGCGCATGAATAGGAGCGATGCTTCTGCATAGACGCGCATAAATATGTATACTGGCAAATATCTATATGTTTTATCTGGGGACACAATGTGGGTGTAATAACAGCTAACTTGCTTTTAAATCTATAGTCCTATATAGTCCTATACTCGTGGAAGGGAAAATAGGTTATTCACACAGATTCTAATCGATGACCATAGCAGATCAAAACTCATTTAATTACTCCACATAGGGGTGCCACCAACTACATAAATACACAAATGGGCAAATAAACAGTAGAACCCACTCAATAGGGTTCTGTTTATGTACTACACAGACTAACCAGTATCCTGCCTACCTCCTAAATCCACATATGAAAAGGTTACTATTGTGGACATCTTGGCCAGGATGTAATGAAGTCCGAATTCGGTGACCGTGCGGGATGCCGGCCGAACTCAGATGTTTTTTTTTTAAAGGGGCAATCATTTATAAAGCATTGTCTTGTAAATGATTGCCCCTTTAAAAAAAAGTTCGGCCATCAGCCCGCACGGCTGCCGTACTTGGACTTCATTACATCCCGGACCTTATGTAGACATACATAAACTAATTTCTAGTTCTTTTAGTAACAGACCCTGTAACCTTTCATTTTACATTCCCCATCTTCTACACGCCCTATTTATTATAAATTTCACTTTTTGTAAGTGTTCTCTTGTTACTGTATATATAATTTTAGATTGAACAAGAAAAGCACATTTTTAATATTCGGATATTCTACCTATTGATTAATGCACTTGTATACGTTAGCCCCATACACTCTCGGCTGGAGTAATAAAATGCCTATTGTGTACTGGAATTCAATATACAGTTGTGCTCATAAGATTACATACCCTGTGATTTTCTGGCCATTTGTCAGAGAATATGAATGATAACTCACAAACTTTTCTTTCACTCATGGTTAGTGGTTGGGTGATGCCATTTATTGTCAAACAACTGTGTTTACTCTTTTTAAATCATAATGACAACTGAAACTATCGGGATCGCAAGGTGACTTTCACCTTGCGATCTGCACTAACTTTTCTTGCGATTTTGACTATATAGTCAAAATCGAAAGAAAATATCTCACCGTGTGTACACACCCTAAGAACATTTGAATCTCGTTCTGTTTGTCTTATAGTCAGGTACAGTATGGTTTACATGGAAACCTGGAACTTCTTGGACTACTGTACATGCGTTGTACTTTTTAAAAAGGCCTTACCAAAATTTAAGAATGAGAGGGAACCACTTGATTGAGAAGTTTCAGATTCTTGTTTTACCAAATTGCATACATCTATGAAGGAATATCAAAATGATAATCAACAGTTGCAGAAAACTTACTTTAGAATCTCATCTGAACAATCTGATTATAAAGATCTTTAGCACACTTACTGCTTGTGAAAGTCCCCAATTTTAGCAAAAGGTATTAAACAAATCTAGCAGAGATACTGAATGGAATATACATATGAATATACATATGAAAGGTATTAAACAAATCTAGCAGAGATACTGAATGGAATATACATATGATTGTATTTAAAGATATTTATCCTCTTTTTTCACAAAGTTCGTGCTTTCTGGGCTTCTTTATACAGCTAACCTCTAATTAACTTTTGAACTAAGCTAGCTCCAGAGAGACCCCAGTGATTACCCAATATAAAGATGTTGCAGCACGAACATTTCATGTTTCCTTAATCACCTGGCAGGTGCACTGTGTATCACCAGCTGTCACATGTGAAAAATATTAATGTAGAGGGAGAAAGGGGATATGGGAAACTTGAGCACAGGTGGTGAAATATGATATGACACTGAATGAATTGGAAAAAGCCACAGTAGTTTAGAATTTAATCCTTCATTGAAGGATACTATAGCAGTAACTCATGTGGAGGTGCACCCCTGAGAGTAAACACTAGTATACCAAAAAAGAAGAGGAAAAGACTCTCGTTTTTTGGGGGGCACTCATTGAAAAATATTGCATAAAATCTAACTTTTAATAATTACCATTAAAAGCTGTTGCCACCAACCAGGACTGGGACAAAAACATACACACATAAATACAAAAATGACAAAACAATAGAAAACAACAAAAAAAATGACAAAAAAACGACAAAAAAACCACACCTAGGTTTGCGTGTGGTATGAACACGCCATGGGGAGATATGCCTGACGCAGTCAGGGCCAATATGATAAATACTGACACTAGTTCCTGCAACAGTTAGCCTTAACAGTCCCCTAACAGAAGGAGACAAATAGTGGGCTGGTATAGTCGGCTAACACAGGAAACAGAAACACTGTAGATAGATTTACCAACAATACTTCAGTCTCTCGTAATAAATGCTACTGGCGTAGAGTAAATAAGTAACAATGATGGTTTAGTGTGTGTTCAAACTTCATAGTAAGTGCAGTCTCCCCATAGATTGCATGTCATTGGTTCCTATAAAGAGGTAGTAGCGAAATAATCATAGTATTTATTCAGGATCTAGGATATAAATATCCATAATATAAACAAAACACAATAATAGTAATCTTGTAAATGTTACAGTGCAAATACTGTTAATTTTCTCAGTGCAGTAAACCGGTAAGCCTTATATTAGTAAATAATTTCTTGGTATCGAGTATCCACTATAAAAAACACCCTGATCCGTATCCCAGGTACAGGCAGGCTATTACTAATTGAAGTTGTCTGGGCAGACGTATCTAGTATGCCTCAAAAACAAGCTGTAGCAAAATATATATTATATATATATATATATATATATATATATATATATATATATATATATATATATATCACTATTGCTCTTCATATATATCCATCATTTCAATATGCAGGAATCAATGTAACCAGGGTAAATATCCAATCTATCCTCTGACATATGTGTCATATTGGTGAATTAGAGAGGTGAAGAGCAAATTAGCTGCTGCAGATTGCAGAAAAGGGGAAGAAAAAGGCACTCCTATCATAGATGTAGTGGGGTGGCTACTGTTCACTGTGTGACATGCATTAATACAGTGAATGAGCGTGTCCCATCTGCACCTAAGGGTTAGAAACAGGTAGAATGCTTCTGCTTTTGAAAAGATCACCCACGGGCACCCTGATGTAACAGCGCAGGATGTCCTCTGAGTTCTCCTTGCGACAATGAGAGAGCATTGAAAAAAGGGAGATTTAAAGATACATGTTATCAGTAAGATGAAATAAAGAGCACCAATCCCCTTATGAGTGTATGCTGCTTCCTTGCATGTGTAAATACATTGATGCAAGGTGAGCGGTACCTCTTTTTTGCCTATAGTGCCTGGAAGAAAGTAGTTTGGTAACAGTGCTGGGACCCTAATGGTAGTAACGGTCCTGATGCCGCAGGGTATTGCAGGATCCGTTACCCACCATGTGGACCCGCCGGCTGTCACTCGAATGGAAAGGTACCTAAGATTGCGCGTGGATATCAGGGTGTGTGGTTCCGGCTCTGGCTGCACTGCGTCTCCTCAGACAGCTGTTTCGCTTTCTGGCTTCCTCAGTGAGACACCCTGTAACCGGGTGTTGGAGTTGTTTATAACTAGGTAATGTCCAATCAGGAGCAAAGGTGTGTGGCTATCAATTAAGCCTGTGCTGGTGCCTGATGAGACCTGGTGTGTGCATTACGTCCAGGTGTCAATATTAGTCTCCCATTCCCTATCAATTGGGAACAAAATTCTCAAAAGACATACTAATTATTCAATCCATTAGTATCCAAAAATGCCTCTTGTGAAAGTATAAATAGACAATGGCAATAACATGAAAATGTTACAATACAACAGTAAGTTATAAGGCGGTGAAAAAATATATGTAAATATATAAGATTGGAAAAAGGAATTCTTTTAAAAAGATTTCCCTAAGAGAGTATATGAAATAATAAAAATAAAAATAAAAAATAAAAAATAAATAAAAAATACTGCTGATGTAATAATGTTGAAAATGCGGAACACTATAAGGGAAATCAGGGATATATTTGTATATAAATAAATTATCTCGAATGGCCCTTGTATAATATAAAAATAATTATACAGGTCCCGTCAGATACAGAAATGATGGGATAAAAATATATAGACCTTTTGTCAATGTGATTGTAAACTATGCATTTTATGAGCATTAAATCATCCACAGCCGTGGCACCCTAACAACACAAATAAAAGTATAGAGAGAATGGATAGAAAACTCAAATAATATATAAAAAGATTGTGAAAAATATGTGGTGTATATGTTAAGGCCCACTGCGCGTGAGGAAGATAGTAACATGGGCAAAATATAATACCTGAGAGAGTGAGATATTGTATGTGTATTAAAACTATATAGTAAATATTTTTACGAGATTACACTATTGTTTGTGAATTAAAACTATATGGTAAATCGTTATACAGGGTTACACACTAAATTAATGTTGGAGATTGGGAGAGATATGTGTAGTTAGGTGTTGACAGGAAAAGAGTCGACCTAAAATGACTAAACACACATAAAGTATGTCTATAAAAAGACATTATAGTTTATCATCTCGTTCAAGCCATGAGGGCTCACTGTGTTTAATCTGTACGTCCACTTGCTTTCCTTCCGGAGTAGTTCTTTACTCAAATCTCCACCACGTGTTCCAAGTCTGACACGTTCCAGGCCAAAGGCCTGTAATCCTTGTGTTTGTCCCTCATGGTATCTCATGAAATGTCTAGCCACTGACGTGAGTTTTTTATGCTTGGCTAGATCCGAAGCGGCATTCCTAATGTTGCCCACATGCTCTAAGATTCTTTGTTTAAGTACGCGGGTTGTCATACCTACGTACCTTAAATTACAACTACATTCCAGACAGTATACCACTCCCATGGTGTCACAGTTGATAAACTGTTCCAGTTTGATATTGTTGTCAAATCTATCCCTTATCTGATCCTCTCTGATGATAAGAGTACAGGCCTTACATTTACCACATGGGTATGTACATTTCAGTGGGGTCTTACGAGGCGGATTCCTGACAAAGTGGCTTTTTACCAGTTTGTCCTTTAAGCTACTGGCCCTTCTCCAGCTAAAGGAGGGTCTATCTCCCAGAACTTTCTGCAGGTCCTCATCCATAAGTAAGACCTTCCAATGTCTCTGGACCAGTGTCTGTAATTCTCTCCATTCCTGACAGAAATTGGTAACGTATCTCACTACCGTAGATTCAGTCTTCTTTTCATCTTGTGGGAAGATAAGGGTTTCTCTCTCAATCCGGGATGCATGATACTTTGCCGATTTGATAAGTTTGTTGCTATAGCCCCTTTCCCGAAGTCTGACTGTTAGTTCTTTACTTTTGTCCAGATATGTTTGTTTGGTAGAACAGTTTCTCCTGAGTCTAAGAAACTCACCCTTAGGTAAGTTCTTAATTGTAGGGGGAAAGTGGGCACTGCTCTTATGTAGGAGACTGTTCGTCGCTGTACTTTTCCTAAATAGCTCTGTCTGGATTTTTATAGTGGATACTCGATACCAAGAAATTATTTACTAATATAAGGCTTACCGGTTTACTGCACTGAGAAAATTAACAGTATTTGCACTGTAACATTTACAAGATTACTATTATTGTTTTTTGTTTATATTATGGATATTTATATCCTAGATCCTGAATAAATACTATGATTATTTCGCTACTACCTCTTTATAGGAACCAATGACATGCAATCTATGGGGAGACTGCACTTACTATGAAGTTTGAACACACACTAAACCATCATTGTTACTTATTTACTCTACGCCAGTAGCATTTATTACGAGAGACTGAAGTATTGTTGGTAAATCTATCTACAGTGTTTCTGTTTCCTGTGTTAGCCGACTATACCAGCCCACTATTTGTCTCCTTCTGTTAGGGGACTGTTAAGGCTAACTGTTGCAGGAACTAGTGTCAGTATTTATCATATTGGCCCTGACTGCGTCAGGCATATCTCCCCATGGCGTGTTCATACCACACGCAAACATAGGTGTGGTTTTTTTGTCGTTTTTTGTAATTTTTTTGTTGTTTTCTATTGTTTTGTCATTTTTGTATTTATGTGTGTATGTTTTTGTCCCAGTCCTGGTTGGTGGCAACAGCTTTTAATGGTAATTATTAAAAGTTAGATTTTATGCAATATTTTTCAATGAGTGCCCCCCAAAAAACGAGAGTCTTTTCCTCTTCTTTTTTGGTATACATGTGAAAAATACACAGGTGATCTGGAAAACATGAACAGTTAGTGCTCCTTGAGCACCGAGTTTGGGAACTGCTGCTTTATAGCCTCCCCCAAAAATGTGCAATTGGGTTTGTTTTGTGCCAATGCGCAGATTTGTTCAACTAATGCGCACAAAGGAGCATGTCCGCATCCTACTGTTAGGGACTGCCTTTAATAAATTGAAGATTAGACTACATTAACTGCAGGGGTGGATTTAGAGGTGAGGGTGTCCCTAGGCATAACAGTAACCTCTGCTCCCCCGCCTAATTTTATTATTTTATAGATTGGCTATAAGTCCTCAATTGATGATAGCCATTTTAATAGAATAATAAAAAAAGCCACTATCTATTACTTTTTTAATTTTTTTTAATTTTAATTATGTATACAGTACATACAGTATTTGCTAAGTAGGGCAGCTTACAGGGGCAGTATGTGCATGTCCTACCTATTTACACTCCATTCAAGATGGCATATGGTACAGTACAGTGGCAATATTTACTGGAACATTTCAACATAAGCATCCATGTGCCGCCCCCCAGCAAGCGATGCCCCTAGGCACGTGCCTCACGTGCCTAATGGGAATTTCACAACTGATTTTCAGGGTTCGAGTGCACATTTGAAGCCACTTAAGTGATGCATACCAGTGCTAGGTTCATGGTATCAGGTATCCCATGGCATGTACTATATCGCTCCTTGTCTCTCTCATATATACAACACACATACACACACTTTAATATCTACAACTGGTTTTAAGAAATATTCGAGAAAACTTACTCTTTTTGACATTCCTCAATATTTTCAAACTCTGTAAAGTAAAAAGAATATGTTCACATTAGAACATTAACACATTTCAGAAAGCAGAGGCGTAACTAGGGTCTTTGACGCCCTGGGCAAGTTGAAAAACAACACCCCCCAAAAAACAAACAAACTAACAAACATCCCTTTGGCATGCATGCTCCTGAAAAAGGGGCGTGGTCGACTGGGAGGGACATCATTTCACTTTTTGGGTAAGTGTAAGAGAGACCAGGGGCAGGGAGACAAGGGGAGAGAAAGACTGACCAGGGAAGAGTGAGAGACCGACCAGGGGAAGAGAGACAGGGGGAGAAAGAGATAGATCAGGGAGAGAGAGAGAGAACGAGACCAGGGGCAGAAACAGACCGAGCAGGTGAAGAGAGGGGGAGAGACCCACCAGGTGGAGAGAGTGACCATGGGCAGAGAAAGTGACTATGGGCAGACAGAGGGAGAAACCAACCAGGGGCAAAAAGAAAGCGACCAGGGGCAGAGAGAAAGAGAAAGACTGACCAGGGGGAGAGAGAGACCATGGGCAGATACGTGGAGAGGTTGATCAGGAATAGAGAAAGACCAGTGGGAGAGACACTGACCAGCAACAGAGAGACTGACCAGGGGCATACAGAGACCGACCAGGGGGAGAGACAAAGAGGAGAGAGAGTGACCAGGGGGAGAGAGAGTGAGACCAGAGGCAGAGAGGAGGAAAGACTCACCCAGGGGGAAAGAGACTGACCAGGGGCAGAGAATGGGAGAGACCAACCAGGGGCAGAGAGAGAGAGAGAGAGACCATCCAGGGGCAGTGACCAGGGGGAGAGAACAACCAGGGGGAAGGAGAGGGAGATTGACCAGGGAAAGAGAGAGGGAGAGAGACCGACCAGGGGCAGATAGAGTGGGAGACTGACCAGGGGCAGAGGGAGAGGGAGACTGACCAGGGGCAGAGGGAGAGGGAGACTGACCAGGGGTAGAGGGAGAAGGAGACCGACCAGTGTCAGAAGGAGAGGGAGACCGATCAGGGGCAGAGGAGAGGGTAGACCAACCAAGGGCAGAGGGAGAGAGACTGCAGAGAGAGCGAGAGAGAGAGAGAGAGAGAGAGAGAGAGAAACCAGAAGCAGAGAGAGAGAGAGGGAGACATGGCGGAGAGAGTGACCAATGGCAGATAGGGAGACATGGGAGAGAATATACATATATGCACGAAAGGTGTGTGCACGACATCCATGTCTGCACAACCCCCCCACACTGACATCCATGTCTGCACACTCCCCCCCATACTGACATCCATGTCTGCACACTGCCCTCCCTCCGCAATACTGACATCCATGTCTGCACACTGCCCTCCCTCCGCAATACTGACATTCATGTCTGCACACCCTCCCCATACTGACATCCATATCAGCACACATCCCCCCTTACTAAAATCATGTCTGTACACATCACTCCCCATACTGACATCCATGTCTGCACCCCCCCATACTGACATCCATGTCTGCACTCCCCCATACTGACATCCATGTCTGCACCCCCCATACTGACATCCATGTCTGCACCCCCCCATACTGACATCCATGTCTGCACCCCCCCATACTGACATCCATGTCTGCACCCCCCCATACTGACGACCATATCTGCACCCCCCCATACTGACATCCATGTCTGCACACTGACCCCCCATACTGACATCCATGTCTGCACACATCCCTCCCCATACTGACATCCATGTCTGCACCCCCCCCCCCATACTGACATCCATGTCTGCACACATCCCTCCCTATACTGACATCCATGTCTGCACACATCCCTCCCCATACTGACATCCATGTCTGCACCCCCTCATACTGACATCCATGTCTGCACACTGACCCCCCATACTGACATCCATGTCTGCACACATCCCTCCCCATACTAACATCCATGTCTGCACACATCCCTCCCTATACTGACATCCATGTCTGCACACATCCCTCCCTATACTTACATTCATGTCTGCACACATCCCTCCCTATACTGACATCCATGTCTGCACACATCCCTCCCCATACTAACATCCATGTCTGCACACATCCCTCCCTATACTGACATCCATGTCTGCACACATCCCTCCCTATACTTACATTCATGTCTGCACACATCCCTCCCTATACTGACATCCATGTCTGCACACATCCCTCCCCATACTAACATCCATGTCTGCACACATCCCTCCCTATACTTACATCCATGTCTGCACACATCCCTCCCTATACTTACATCCATGTCTGCACACATCCCTCCCTATACTGACATCCATGTCTGCACACATCCCTCCCTATACTTACATTCATGTCTGCACACATCCCTCCCTATACTGAAATCCATGTCTGCACACATACCTCCCCATACGGACATCCATGTCTGCACACATCCCCTCTTATACTGACATCCATGTCTGCACACATACCTCCCCATACTGTCATCCATGTCTGCACGCCCCCCCCATACTGACATCCATACCTGCACTCCCCCATACTGACATCCATGCCTGCACCCCCCCATACTGACATCCATGCCTGCACCCCCCCCCCATACTGACATCCATGTCTGCACACATCCCTCCCCATACTGACATCCATGTCTGCAAACATCCCCCCCCCATACTGACAACCATGTCTGCACTCCCCCATACTGACATCCATGTCTGCACCCCCCCATGCTGACATCCATGTCTGCACCCTCCCATACTGACATCCATGTCTGCACCCCCCCATACTGAAATCCATTTCTGCACACATCCCTCCCTATACTGACATCCATGTCTACACCCTCCCATACTGACATCCATGTCTGCACCCCCCCATACTGACATCCATGTCTGCACACATCCCTCCCTATACTGACATCCATGTCTACACCCTCCCATACTGACATCCATGTCTGCACCCCCCCATACTGACATCCATGTCTGCACACATCCCTCCCTATACTGACATCCATGTCTGCACACATCCCTCCCTATACTGACATCCATGTCTGCACACATCCCTCCCTATACTGACATCCATGTCTACACCCTCCCATACTGACATCCATGTCTGACCCTCCCATACTGACATCCATGTCTGCACTCCCCCATACTGACATCCATGTCTGCATCCCCCCATACTGACATCCATGTCTGCACACATCCCTCCCTATACTGACATCCATGTCTGCACCCCCCCATACTGAAATCCATGTCTGCAGCCCCCATACCGACATCCATGTCTGCACACATACCTCCCCATACTGACATCCATGTTTGCACACATCCCCTCTTATACTGACATCCATGCCTGCACCCCCCCATACTGACATCCATGTCTGCACTCCCCCATACTGACATCCATGTCTGCACCCCCCCATACTGACATCCATGTCGGCACCCCCCCATACTGACATCCATGTTTGCACACATCCCTCCCCATACTGACATCCATGCCTGCACTCACCCCTCCCCATACTGACATCCATTGTCTGCACCCCCCCATACTGACATCCATGTCTGCAACCCCCATACTGACATCCATGTCTGCACCCCCCCATACTGACATCCATGTCTGCACCCTCCCATACTGAAATCCATTTCTGCACACATCCCTCCCTATACTGACATCCATGTCTACACCCTCCCATACTGACATCCATGTCTGCACCCCCCCATACTGACATCCATGTCTGCACACATCCCTCCCTAAACTGACATCCATGTCTACACCCTCCCATACTGACATCCATGTCTGCACCCCCCCATACTGACATCCATGTCTGCACACATCCCTCCCTATACTGACATCCATGTCTGCACACATCCCTCCCTATACTGACATCCATGTCTGCACACATCCCTCCCTATACTGACATCCATGTCTACACCCTCCCATACTGACATCCATGTCTGCACTCCCCCATACTGACATCCATGTCTGCATCCCCCCATACTGACATCCATGTCTGCACACATCCCTCCCTATACTGACATCCATGTCTGCACCCCCCCATACTGGAATCCATGTCTGCACCCCCTATGCCGACATCCATGTCTGCACACATCCCTCCCCATACTGACATCCATGTCTGCACACATCCCCTCTTATACTGACATCCATGCCTGCACCCCCCCATACTAACATCCATGTCTGCACATATCCCTCCCCATACTGACATCCATGCCTGCACTCCCCCCTCCCCATACTGACATCCATGTCTGCACCCCCCCATACTGACATCCATGTCTGCAACCCCCATACTGACATCCATGTCTGCACCCCCCCATACTGACATCCATTTCTGCACCCCGCCATACTGACATCCATGTCTGCACCCTCCCATACTGACATCCATGTCTGCACCCCCGATACTGAAATCCATTTCTGCACACATCCCTCCCTATACTGACATCCATGTCTACACCCTCCCATACTGACATCCATGTCTGCACCCCCCCATACTGACATCCATGTCTGCACACATCCCTCCCTATACTGACACCCATGTCTACACCCTCCCATACTGACATCCATATCTGCACCCCCCCATACTGACATCCATGTCTGCACACATCCCTCCCTATACTGACATCCATGTCTGCACACATCCCTCCCTATACTGACATCCATGTCTGCACACATCCCTCCCTATACTGACATCCATGTCTACACCCTCCCATACTGACATCCATGTCTGCACTCCCCCCATACTGACATCCATGTCTGCATCCCCCCATACTGACATCCATGTCTGCACACATCCCTCCCTATACTGATATCCATGTCTGCACCCCCCCATACTGAAATCCATGTCTGCAACCCCCATACCGACATCCATGTCTGCACACATCCCTCCCCATACTAACATCCATGTCTGCAATCCCCCATACTGACATCCATGCCTGCACCCCCCCATACTGACATCCATGTCGGCACCCCCCCCCCCATACTGACATCCATGTCTGCACACATCCCTCCCCATACTGACATCCATGCCTGCACTCCCCCCTCCCCATACTGACATCCATTTCTGCACCCCCCCATACTGACATCCATATCTGCAACCCCCATACTGACATCCATGTCTGCACCCCCCCATACTGACATCCATGTCTGCACACATCCCTCCCCATACTGACATCCATGTCTGCACACATCCCCTCTTATACTGACATCCATGTATGCACCCCCCATACTGACATCCATGTCTGTGCACATCCCTCCCCATACTGACATCCAAGCCTGCACCCCCCCATACTGGAATCCATGTCTGCACACATCCCTCCCCATACTGACATCCATGTCTGCACACATCCCCTCTTATACTGACATCCATGTCTGCACCCCCCCCATACTGACATCCATGTCTGCACCTCCCCCATACTGACATCCATGTCTGCACACATCCCTCCCCATACTGACATCCATGTCTGCACCCCCCATACTGACATCCATGTCTGCACCCCCCATACTGACATCCATGTCTGCACACATCCCTCCCTATACTGACATCCATGTCTACATCCTCCCATACTGACATCCATGTCTGCACCCCCCCCCATACTGACATCCATGTCTGCACACATCCCTCCCCATACTGACATCCATGTCTGCACACATCCCTCCCCATACTGACATCCATGTCTGCACCCCCCATACTGACATCCATGTCTGCACCCCCCATACTGACATCCATGTCTGCACACATCCCTCCCCATACTGACATCCATGTCTGCACCCCCCCATACTGACATCCATGTCTGCACCCCCCATACTGACATCCATGTCGGCACACATCCCTCCCCATACTGTCATCCATGCCTGCACCCCCCCATACTGACATCCATGTCTGCACCCCCCATACTGACATCCATGTCTGCTCCCCCCATACTGACATCCATGTCTGCACACATCCCTCCCCATACTGTCATCCATGCCTGCACCCCCCCATACTGACATCCATGTCTGCACCCCCCATACTGACATCCATGCCTGCACCCCCCCCATACTGACATCCATGTCTGCACCCCCCCATACTGACATCCATGGCTGCAAACATCCCTCCCCATACTGTCATCCATGTCTGCACCCCCCCATACTGACATCCATGTCTGCACACTGCCCCCCCATACTGACATCCATGTCTACTGTGCACACTCTCCCCCCCGCAATACTGACATACATGCTTGCACAAAATCTCCTCCCCCTTTTTCCGCCGCGGATTCCTCTGCCAGTGTCTGCACGGAGGGGTGTAACAATGACGGGCTGGCCCTTCTGTCATCCAGCCACCGCTGTCACTCAGAGGCAGAGATGGGGAGCCGGGGACGGGGAGAGATGAGAAAGCAATCCCCCATTGCTCCTCCTCCTGACCCCCGGCTACTGGCTATATTGTATCCTCAAGGTATTGAGCACTTTCGTCATGGCTCACGGAGCTGCGTGCCCCTTTGCCATGCCTGTCAGCCATGCCACGCCCAAGGCACATACCCTGCTCGCCCCAACCTTGTTACGCCTCTGTCAGAAAGTACTATACATGGAAAGTTCTACAATAACAATGTTGACTTTCATAATGTTGATACCACAATGTCAGCAGCTATTAAGTCGACATTGCTAAAATGTTGACTTAGTCAGAGAATGTCGGCATTAGGGTTAGGCTGTGGGGTTTAGGCACTAGAGGGAGGGATAGGCGTTAGGGATAGTGATCAAACACGTAATGCCGGAGAAACAGAGGTTTGACTCAGAAGTCACATGACCGGCGGGACATGTAAGATGCCACTGTTGGGCCACCAGGATGAAATGTCAACATTCAACTACGTCAACATTTCAGCATATTTCACGGTAATTGTTTACATTATGACCATGTCGGCATTCTTATGTCCGCATGATGATTGTTGACATTATGACTGTCAACATTTTGTACCCAACCTATAATAGGAAGTATATAAGCCACATTTCCTGAATAGTATTTAATTTTTCCATTAAATAGTGTAAATATCCAAACGCTGCAGCTACAGCAATACCATACTATGGGGGTATTTCCAAGTTGATCGCAGCAGGAATTTTGTTAGCAGTTGGGCAAAACCATGGGGGTAATTCTGAGTTGATCGCAGCAGGAAATTTTTTAGCAGTTGGGTAAAACCATGTGCACTGCAGGGGGGGGGGGGGGGGGGGGGGGGCAGATATAACATTTGCAGAGAGAGTTAGATTTGGGTGGGTTATTTTGTTTCTGTGCAGGGTAAATACTGGCTGCTTTATTTTTACACTGCAAATTAGATTGCAGTTTGAACACACCACACCCAAATCTAACTCTCTCTGCACATGTTATATCTGCCTCCCCTGCAGTGCACATGGTTTTGCCCAATTGCTAACAGAATTCCTGCTGCGATCAACTTGGAATTACCCCCCATGTGCACTGCAGGGGAGGCAGGTATAACATGTGTAGAGAGAGTAAGATTTGGGTGGGTTATTTTGTTTCTGTGCAGGGTAAATACTGGCTGCTTTATTTTTACACTGCAATTTAGATTGCAGATTGAACACACCACACCCAAATCTAACTCTCTCTGCACATGTTATATCTGCCTCCCCTGCAGTGCACATGGTTTTGCCCAACTGCTAACAAAAATCCTGCTGCGATCAACTTGGAATTACCCCCTATGTCCAGTACATCTGTTCAATTACATGATTCTGTGTAATGGTTAATTACCATGTTTCAGTATTTGGTAATTACATTTTAAATGGAAGAAGCTAAATGTAAGAAGACTGGGCACATTTTCATTTATGTCACTTACATATGTGTCATCATACATCATTGCTGCAGTCGCACCAAACAGCCGTTCATGAAGCGCCAGGTCTGGTGAGACTTTGCTATCATTGAGCATCTTCCTTTAGCTGAAAATGCACTTAGGGGGTCATTACGAGTTGATCGCTAGCTGCCGTTGTTTGCAGGGCAGCGATCAGGCTAAAAAATTGCATTTCTGCGCATGCGTATGCACCGCAATGCACACGCGCGACATACGGGTATAAAGGCTTTTGTGGTTGTGCACAGGTTCTAGCGAAGTTTTCAGTAGAACTGACGGCCGCAAGAAGATTGACAGGAAGGGGGCATTTCTGGGTGGCAACTGACCGTTTTCAGGGAGTGTTTGCAAAAACGCAGGCGTGTCTGAAAAAACGCAGGCGTGTCTGGTAGGTATGAGCGGGTTCGGTTCCTCGGAATCCGAACCCGCCCGAACTTCAGTTTTTTTTACACGGGGCCGAGCGACTCGGATCTTCCCGCCTTGCTCGGTTAACCCGAGCGCGCCCGAACGTCATCATCCCGCTGTCGGATTCTCGCGAGGCTCGGATTCTATCGCGAGACTCGGATTCTATATAAGGAGCCGCGCGTCGCCGCCATTTTCACACGTGCATTGAGATTCATAGGGAGAGGACGTGGCTGGCGTCCTCTCCGTTTATAGAGAAGAGAGTGAGACAGTAGAGAGAGACACAGTAGTAATTTTGGGGAGCATTAGGAGGAGTACTAGTAGTTACTTGCTGAAGTGATAGATAGTGTGACTGTATTATCTGACTTGTGGGGGAGACACTGACAGTGGGGAGCAGTTAGAGTCTGAGAGCAGGACTCAGGAGTACATATAACGTACAGTGCACACTTTTGCTGCCAGAGTGCCACACTGCCATTGTGACCACACTGACCACCAGTATAATATATATTGTGATTGTCTGCTTAGGAGTACTACTTGCAAGTTGCTGATAGTGTGACCAGTGACCTGACCACCAGTTTAATAATCACCACCAGTGAGTTTAATATATATATATATATATATATATATATATAAAATTGTATATAATATATATATAATATTGTATACCACCTACCCGTGGTTTTTTTTTTTTTCTTTCTTCTTTATACATACTACTATAGTAGCTTACTGTAGCAGTCTGCGGTGCTGCTGAGCTGACAGTGTCCAGCAGGTCCGTCATCAGTCATTACATAATAAATATATATACCTGTCCGGCTGCAGTACTAGTGATATTATATATATATATATTGATTTCATCTCATTATCATCCAGTCTATATTAGCAGCAGACACAGTACGGTAGTCCACGGCTGTAGCTACCTCTGTGTCGGCAGTCGCTCGTCCATCCATAATTGTATACCACCTACCCGTGGTTTTTTTTTTTTCTTTCTTCTTTATACATACTACTATAGTAGCTTACTGTAGCAGTCTGCGGTGCTGCTGAGCTGACAGTGTCCAGCAGGTCCGTCATCAGTCATTACATAATAAATATATATACCTGTCCGGCTGCAGTACTAGTGATATTATATATATATATATATTGATTTCATCTCATTATAATCCAGTCTATATTAGCAGCAGACACAGTACGGTAGTCCACGGCTGTAGCTACCTCTGTGTCGGCAGTCGCTCGTCCATCCATAATTGTATACCACCTACCCGTGGTTTTTTTTTTTTCGTTCTTCTTTATACATACTACTATAGTAGCTTACTGTAGCAGTCTGCGGTGCTGCTGAGCTGACAGTGTCCAGCAGGTCCGTCATCAGTCATTACATAATAAATATATATACCTGTCCGGCTGCAGTACTAGTGATATTATATATATATATATTGATTTCATCTCATTATCATCCAGTCTATATTAGCAGCAGACACAGTACGGTAGTCCACGGCTGTAGCTACCTCTGTGTCGGCAGTCGCTCGTCCATCCATAATTGTATACCACCTACCCGTGGTTTTTTTTTTTCTTTCTTCTTTATACATACTACTATAGTAGCTTACTGTAGCAGTCTGCGGTGCTGCTGAGCTGACAGTGTCCAGCAGGTCCGTCATCAGTCATTACATAATAAATATATATACCTGTCCGGCTGCAGTACTAGTGATATTATATATATATATATTGATTTCATCTCATTATCATCCAGTCTATATTAGCAGCAGACACAGTACGGTAGTCCACGGCTGTAGCTACCTCTGTGTCGGCAGTCGCTCGTCCATCCATAATTGTATACCACCTACCCGTGGTTTTTTTTTTTTTCTTCTTTATACATACTACTATAGTAGCTTACTGTAGCAGTCTGCGGTGCTGCTGAGCTGACAGTGTCCAGCAGGTCCGTCATCAGTCATTACATAATAAATATATCTACCTGTCCGGCTGCAGTACTAGTGATATTATATATATATATTTATTTCATCTCATTATCATCCAGTCTATATTAGCAGCAGACACAGTACGGTAGTCCACGGCTGTAGCTACCTCTGTGTCGGCAGTCGCTCGTCCATCCATAATTGTATACCACCTACCCGTGGTTTTTTTTTTCTTTCTTCTTTATACATACTACTATAATAGCTTACTGTAGCAGTCTGCGGTGCTGCTGAGCTGACAGTGTCCAGCAGGTCCGTCATCAGTCATTACATAATAAATATATCTACCTGTCCGGCTGCAGTACTAGTGTGATATAATATATATTGATTTCATCTCATTATCATCCAGTCTATATTAGCAGCAGACACAGTACGGTAGTCCACGGCTGTAGCTACCTCTGTGTCGGCAGTCGCTCGTCCATCCATAATTGTATACCACCTACCCGTGGGTTTTTTTTTTCTTTCTTCTTTATACATACTACTATAGTAGCTTACTGTAGCAGTCTGCGGTGCTGCTGAGCTGACAGTGTCCAGCAGGTCCGTCATCAGTCATTACATAATAAATATATCTACCTGTCCGGCTGCAGTACTAGTGTGATATAATATATATTGATTTCATCTCATTATCATCCAGTCTATATTAGCAGCTGACACAGTACGGTAGTCCACGGCTGTAGCTACCTCTGTGTCTTTTAGTTGTGCCTATTAAAATATGGAGAACAAAAATGTTGAGGTTCCAAAATTAGGGAAAGATCAAGATCCACTTCCACCTCGTGCTGAAGCTGCTGCCACTAGTCATGGCCGAGACGATGAAATGCCAGCAACGTCGTCTGCCAAGGCCGATCCCCAATGTCATAGTACAGAGCATGTAAAATCCAAAACACCAAATATCAGTAAAAAAAGGACTCCAAAATCTAAAATAAAATTGTCGTCGGAGAAGCGTAAACTTGCCAATATGCCATTTACCACACGGAGTGGCAAGGAACGGCTGAGGCCCTGGCCTATGTTCATGGCTAGTTGTTCAGCTTCACATGAGGATGGAAGCACTCAGCCTCTCGCTAGAAAACTGAAAAGACTCAAGCTGGCAAAAGCACCGCAAAGAACTGTGCGTTCTTCGAAATCCCAAATCCACAAGGAGAGTCCAATTGTGTCGGTTGCGATGCCTGACCTTCCCAACACTGGACGTGAAGAGCATGCGCCTTCCACCATTTGCACGCCCCCTGCAAGTGCTGGAAGGAGCACTCGCAGTCCAGTTCCTGATAGTCAGATTGAAGATGTCAGTGTTGAAGTACACCAGGATGAGGAGGATATGGGTGTTGCTGGCGCTGGGGAGGAAATTGACAAGGAGGATTCTGATGGTGAGGTGGTTTGTTTAAGTCAGGCACCCGGGGAGACACCTGTTGTCCGTGGGAGGAATAGGGCCGTTGACATGCCTGGTGAAAATACCAAAAAAATCAGCTCTTCGGTGTGGAAGTATTTCACCAGAAATGCGGACAACATTTGTCAAGCCGTGTGTTGCCTTTGTCAAGCTGTAATAAGTAGGGGTAAGGACGTTAACCACCTCGGAACATCCTCCCTTATACGTCACCTGCAGCGCATTCATAATAAGTCAGTGACAAGTTCAAAAACTTTGGGCGACAGCGGAAGCAGTCCACTGACCAGTAAATCCCTTCCTCTTGTAACCAAGCTCACGCAAACCACCCCACCAACTCCCTCAGTGTCAATTTCCTCCTTCCCCAGGATTGCCAATAGTCCTGCAGGCCATGTCACTGGCAATTCTGACGAGTCCTCTCCTGCCTGGGATTCCTCCGATGCATCCTTGCGTGTAACGCCTACTGCTGCTGGCGCTGCTGTTGTTGCTGCTGGGAGTCGATGGTCATCCCAGAGGGGAAGTCGTAAGCCCACTTTTACTACTTCCACCAAGCAATTGACTGTCCAACAGTCCTTTGCGAGGAAGATGAAATATCACAGCAGTCATCCTGTTGCAAAGCGGATAACTGAGGCCTTGACAACTATGTTGGTGTTAGACGTGCGTCCGGTATCCGCCGTTAGTTCACAGGGAACTAGACAATTTCTTGAGGTAGTGTGCCCCCGTTACCAAATACCATCTAGGTTCCACTTCTCTAGGCAGGCGATACCGAGAATGTACACGGACGTCAGAAAAAGACTCACCAGTGTCCTAAAAAATGCAGTTGTACCCAATGTCCACTTAACCACGGACATGTGGACAAGTGGAGCAGGGCAGGGTCAGGACTATATGACTGTGACAGCCCACTGGGTAGATGTATGGACTCCCGCCGCAAGAACAGCAGCGGCGGCACCAGTAGCAGCATCTCGCAAACGCCAACTCTTTCCTAGGCAGGCTACGCTTTGTATCACCGGTTTCCAGAATACGCACACAGCTGAAAACCTCTTACGGCAACTGAGGAAGATCATCGCGGAATGGCTTACCCCAATTGGACTCTCCTGTGGATTTGTGGCATCGGACAACGCCAGCAATATTGTGTGTGCATTAAATATGGGCAAATTCCAGCACGTCCCATGTTTTGCACATACCTTGAATTTGGTGGTGCAGAATTTTTTTAAAAACGACAGGGGCGTGCAAGAGATGCTGTCGGTGGCCAGAAGAATTGCGGGACACTTTCGGCGTACAGGCACCACGTACAGAAGACTGGAGCACCACCAAAAACGCCTGAACCTGCCCTGCCATCATCTGAAGCAAGAAGTGGTAACGAGGTGGAATTCAACCCTCTATATGCTTCAGAGGTTGGAGGAGCAGCAAAAGGCCATTCAAGCCTATACAATTGAGCATGATATAGGAGGTGGAATGTACCTGTCTCAAGCGCAGTGGAGAATGATTTCAACGTTGTGCAAGGTTCTGCAACCTTTTGAACTTGCCACACGTGAAGTCAGTTCAGACACTGCCAGCCTGAGTCAGGTCATTCCCCTCATCAGGCTTTTGCAGAAGAAGCTGGAGGCATTAAAGGAGGAGCTAAAAGGGAGCGATTCCGCTAGGCATGTGGGACTTGTGGATGGAGCCCTTAATTCGCTTAACAAGGATTCACGGGTGGTCAATCTGTTGAAATCAGAGCACTACATTTTGGCCACCGTGCTTGATCCTAGATTTAAAACCTACCTTGGATCTCTCTTTCCGGCAGACACAAGTCTGCTGGGGTTCAAAGACCTGCTGGTGAGAAAATTGTCAAGTCAAGCGGAACGCGACGTGTCAACATCTCCTCCTTCACATTCTCCCGCAACTGGGGGTGCGAGGAAAAGGCTCAGAATTCCGAGCCCACCCGCTGGCGGTGATGCAGGGCAGTCTGGAGCGACTGCTGATGCTGACATCTGGTCCGGACTGAAGGACCTGACAACGATTACGGACATGTCGTCTACTGTCACTGCATATGATTCTCTCACCATTGAAAGAATGGTGGAGGATTATATGAGTGACCGCATCCAAGTAGGCACGTCAGACAGTCCGTACTTATACTGGCAGGAAAAAGAGGCAATTTGGAGGCCCTTGCACAAACTGGCTTTATTCTACCTAAGTTGCCCTCCCACAAGTGTGTACTCCGAAAGAGTGTTTAGTGCCGCCGCTCACCTTGTCAGCAATCTGCGTACGAGGTTACTTCCAGAAAATGTGGAGAAGATGATGTTCATTAAAATGAATTATAATCAATTCCTCCGTGGAGACATTGACCAGCAGCAATTGCCTCCACAAAGTACACAGGGAGCTGAGATGGTGGATTCCAGTGGGGACAAATTGATAATCTGTGAGGAGCGGGATGTACACGGTGATATATCGGAGGATGATGATGAGGTGGACATCTTGCCTCTGTAGAGCCAGTTTGTGCAAGGAGAGATTAATTGCTTCTTTTTCGGTGGGGGTCCAAACCAACCCGTCATTTCAGTCACAGTCGTGTGGCAGACCCTGTCACTGAAATGATGGGTTGGTTAAAGTGTGCATGTCCTGTTTATACAACATAAGGGTGGGTGGGAGGGCCCAAGGACAATTCCATCTTGCACCTCTTTTTTCTTTCATTTTTCTTTGCGTCATGTGCTGTTTGGGGAGTGTTTTTTGGAACGGCCATCCTGCGTGACACTGCAGTGCCACTCCTAGATGGGCCAGGTGTTTGTGTCGGCCACTAGGGTCGCTTATCTTACTCACACAGCTACCTCATTGCGCCTCTTTTTTTCTTCTTTGCGTCATGTGCTGTTTGGGGAGTGTTTTTTGGAAGGGCCATCCTGCGTGACACTGCAGTGCCACTCCTAGATGGGCCAGGTGTTTGTGTCGGCCACTAGGGTCGCTTAGCTTACTCACACAGCTACCTCATTGCGCCTCTTTTTTCTTCTTTGCGTCATGTGCTGTTTGGGGAGTGTTTTTTGGAAGGGCCATCCTGCGTGACACTGCAGTGCCACTCCTAGATGGGCCAGGTGTTTGTGTCGGCCACTAGGGTCGCTTATCTTACTCACACAGCTACCTCATTGCGCCTCTTTTTTTTCTTCTTTGCGTCATGTGCTGTTTGGGGAGTGTTTTTTGGAAGGGCCATCCTGCGTGACACTGCAGTGCCACTCCTAGATGGGCCAGGTGTTTGTGTCGGCCACTAGGGTCGCTTATCTTACTCACACAGCTACCTCATTGCGCCTCTTTTTTTCTTCTTTGCGTCATGTGCTGTTTGGGGAGTGTTTTTTGGAAGGGCCATCCTGCGTGACACTACAGTGCCACTCCTAGATGGGCCAGGTGTTTGTGTCGGACACTAGGGTCGCTTAGCTTACTCACACAGCTACCTCATTGCGCCTCTTTTCTTCTTCTTTGCGTCATGTGCTGTTTGGGGAGTGTTTTTTGGAAGGGCCATCCTGCGTGACACTGCAGTGCCACTCCTAGATGGGCCAGGTGTTTGTGTCGGCCACTAGGGTCGCTTAGCTTACTCACACAGCTACCTCATTGCGCCTCTTTTTTTCTTCTTTGCGTCATGTGCTGTTTGGGGAGTGTTTTTTGGAAGGGCCATCCTGCGTGACACTGCAGTGCCACTCCTAGATGGGCCAGGTGTTTGTGTCGGCCACTAGGGTCGCTTATCTTACTCACACAGCTACCTCATTGTGCCTCTTTTTTTCTTCTTTGCGTCATGTGCTGTTTGGGGAGTGTTTTTTGGAAGGGCCATCCTGCGTGACACTGCAGTGCCACTCCTAGATGGGCCAGGTGTTTGTGTCGGCCACTAGGGTCGCTTATCTTACTCACACAGCTACCTCATTGCGCCTCTTTTTTTCTTCATTGCGTCATGTGCTGTTTGGGGAGTGTTTTTTGGAAGGGCCATCCTGCGTGACACTGCAGTGCCACTCCTAGATGGGCCAGGTGTTTGTGTCGGCCACTAGGGTCGCTTATCTTACTCACACAGCTACCTCATTGCGCCTCTTTTTTTCTTCTTTGCTTCATGTGCTGTTTGGGGAGTGTTTTTTGGAAGGGCCATCCTGCGTGACACTGCAGTGCCACTCCTAGATGGGCCAGGTGTTTGTGTCGGACACTAGGGTCGCTTAGCTTACTCACACAGCTACCTCATTGCGCCTCTTTTTTTCTTCTTTGCGTCATGTGCTGTTTGGGGAGTGTTTTTTGGAAGGGCCATCCTGCGTGACACTGCAGTGCCACTCCTAGATGGGCAAGGTGTTTGTGTCGGCCACTAGGGTCGCTTAGCTTACTCACACAGCTACCTCATTGCGCCTCTTTTTTTCTTCTTTGCGTCATGTGCTGTTTGGGGAGTGTTTTTTGGAAGGGCCATCCTGCGTGACACTGCAGTGCCACTCCTAGATGGGCCAGGTGTTTGTGTCGGCCACTAGGGTCGCTTATCTTACTCACACAGCTACCTCATTGCGCCTCTTTTTTTCTTCTTTGCGTCATGTGCTGTTTGGGGAGTGTTTTTTGGAAGGGCCATCCTGCGTGACACTGCAGTGCCACTCCTAGATGGGCCAGGTGTTTGTGTCGGCCACTAGGGTCGCTTATCTTACTCACACAGCTACCTCATTGCGCCTCTTTTTTTCTTCTTTGCGTCATGTGCTGTTTGGGGAGTGTTTTTTGGAAGGGCCATCCTGCGTGACACTGCAGTGCCACTCCTAGATGGGCCAGGTGTTTGTGTCGGCCACTAGGGTCGCTTAGCTTACTCACACAGCTACCTCATTGCGCCTCTTTTTTTCTTCTTTGCGTCATGTGCTGTTTGGGGAGTGTTTTTTGGAAGGGCCATCCTGCGTGACACTGCAGTGCCACTCCTAGATGGGCCAGGTGTTTGTGTCGGCCACTAGGGTCGCTTAGCTTACTCACACAGCTACCTCATTGCGCCTCTTTTTTTCTTTGCGTCATGTGCTGTTTGGGGAGGGTTTTTTGGAAGGGCCATCCTGTGTGACACTGCAGTGCCACTCCTAGATGGGCCAGGTGTTTGTGTCGGCCACTAGGGTCGCTTAGCTTAGTCATCCAGCGACCTCGGTGCAAATTTTAGGACTAAAAATAATATTGTGAGGTGTGAGGTATTCAGAATAGACTGAAAATGAGTGGAAATTATGGTGTTTGAGGTTAATAATACTTTGGGATCAAAATGACCCCCAAATTCTATGATTTAAGCTGTTTTTTAGGGTTTTTTGAAAAAACATCCGAATCCAAAACACACCCGAATCCGACAAAAAAAATTCGGTGAGGTTTTGCCAAAACGCGGTCGAACCCAAAACACGGCCGCGGAACCGAACCCAAAACCAAAACACAAAACCCGAAAAATTTCAAGTGCACATCCCTAGTGTCTGGGCGTTCGCTGGGTGGGTGTATGACGTCAAATCCGGACAAGAATAGGCTGAAGTGATCGCAGGCGCTGAGTAGGTTCAGAGCTACTCTGAAACTTCACAAACTGTTTTTGCAGAGCACGGCTGCACATGCGTTCGCACTTCTGCTAAGCTAAAATACACTCCCCAGTGGGCGGCGGCATAGCGTTTGCACGGCTGCTAAAACTAGCCAGCGAGCAATCAACTCGGAATGACCCCCTTAGTCGCAATGCGATGCAACTAGAATGCACCAGAAGACTGCGTTCATTAATTTGACATACAACACTTGTACAGGTTGAGTATCCCTTATCCAAAATGCTTGGGACCAGAGGTATTTTGGATATGGGATTTTTCCGTAGTTTGGAATAATTGCATACCATAATGAGATGTCATGGTGATGGGACCCAAGTCTAAGCACAGAATGCATTTGTTTCATATACACCTTATACACACAGCCTGAAGGTCATTTTAGCCAATATTTTTTATAACTTTGTGCATTAAACAAAGTGTGTCTACATTCACACAATTCATTTATGTTCCATATACACCTTATACACACAGCCTGAAGGTCATTTAATACAATATTTTTTAATAACTTTGTGTATTAAACATAGTTTGTGTACATTGAGCCATCATAAAACAAAGTTTTCACTATCTCACTCTCAGTCAAAAATGTCCGTATTTCGGAATATTCCGTATTTCGGAATATTTGGATATTGGATACTCAACCTGTATATCTGTGTGCGGCTGAGTCTCTGAATCACTACACGAAGTGCTACTATGCAGCGGGCGTGTACGGGGCCTGGCAGCTCACTCATGCCAGGCATCTGGCATTGCGTGGTTTATTGAGGCTAGATGTATGAGGACACATCGATATCTCACATGTCACTTAGGGGCAGATTTATTAAGCCTGGTAAAGTGATAAAGTGGAAGGTGATAAAGTACAAGCCAGTCAGCTCCTGTCATTTTTCAAACCCAGACTGTAACATGGAAGTTAGGAGCTGATTGGCTGGTGCGTTATCACCTTCCTCTTTATCACTTCAGGCTTAATAAATCTGCCCCTTAATACCATTATGTCACCACCTAACAGAATAATTTACCTTTTTCCTTGTCATTTGTTTGTCAGGTTCTTCAGATGACAAAGAGCCACTTGTTCCTACATCATTGGGTTGTAAAGTCAGCGGCATTTCGAAAACAACGTTTTTTACACCTAAAAAATCAGAGACTGTTCAGAGTCTAATTAACAGTCACAAATAAAAGTGTTAATTATTTTTAAATGCAATACTTTTCTACACACCAATCTCTAATAAAACATTTTGCTAATCAGTTATATCTACTAAAAAAACAGATATCTACAGCATAATGCATGGTTTAGTTATGCATATAGGAAATTAGGAATGTTTACAAAGACATGGTCATAGAGTTCATTTCTATCTCCATTAATTGCTATGTTAGAAATTCACCTATCGCTATGATTTATTAATAAACTGTTGATACTCAGCTGCCTCGGCAACACTGGCCAAGAGCAGAAAGGCTTAACCTACCTCTTTCCTGGAGTAATCACTGGGGATATTCTAGCCAGGTCATACAGGCACAGTGAAACTGAAAGCTGTCACCAAGTGACAACAAAAACACACACACACACACGCAGTGCAAACGCTAGGCCGCCACCCTCTGGGAGTGTATCTTAGCTTAGCAGAATAGCGAACGAAAGATTAGCAGAATAGTGCTGACATTTTTCCAAGCAGTTTCTGAGTAGCTTCAAACCTACTCCTACCTAGTGATACCTTCAGTCTGTTTAGTTCCTGTTTTGACGTCACAAACACGCCCTGCGATCGGCCAGCCACTCCCCCGTTTTTCCAGGCATGCCTGCGTTTTTATCTGACACGCCTGCATTATTTAGCACACTCCCGGAAAATGGACAGTTACCACCCAGAAACGCCCCTTTCCTGTCAATCACTCACTGATCAGCAGTGTGACTGAAAAGCGCCGCTAGACCTTGTGTGAAACTGCATAGTTTTGTGTGAAAGTACTTTGCGCATGTGCACTGCGTACCATATGCATGCGCAGAACTGCCGATTTTTAGCCTGATCGCCGCGCTGCGAACGAAAGCAGCTAGCGATCAACTTGGAATGAGGGCCGTTATTTCTTCCGGTCAGCCATGCTGCACATCAACCAGAAGATATCGCTATGGATGCAATGTTAGATCGCGCCGTCGTTCCCTGTATCGTGCAAGTGTGTAGGCACCTGCCAATGAAGGGTCCCATTGCCCATCGTTCTGGTGTGTATCTGGCCTTAGTGCTTCAGTATTCAGCCATGTGTGTTTCTTCTGCAGGTGATTGATACTTGTGTTGCATTGTTATGCTTTGGGAATCACACAATGGGCCTGATCCAGTGTTGAACGCAAATTGTCAGCATTACTTTGCATAAATTCAGCCCAGTCGCCCTGAGGCAAGCTAGTGTTTGCCTTCCCCGTCCCCCCAAAAAAGGAAAATAAACATGGTACATATATATATATATATATATATAAAACTACCCATCTGTATATACAAACATACACGTGCAAACACACTAGAATAGAATGTGAATATGTTTCTATTGGGCCTGTTTACTAAAGTCAATTTGCAGTATCTACACAAAAATACATTTTAGGGGCTATCCACCCATTTACAGTATCCAATGAATGTATCTGCTCAGGTCCCCATGTTTTTGCTTGCAAAACCAGCACTCTGTTATATTCAAATGGCGTTAGCCGCTGTACCTTATGGGCTACAGATAGCAGAAAGTTCTGGCTCCCCAGCACTCTCCACAGTACCACTGAGTGGGAAGTGAAGGGATCACATTAACAGACCCTTTACTTCTACTACACCACATGTATGGGCTCCTTTCCCAGCCCTTGTCCCTGCTGGTGTTTTTAATACATGCGGGCAATAATTAATTTCTTATCGCCGTAATGCAATAGGGATGTATGTGCATATACAGACAACCACACACATCTTGTACACGTAAAGCTTGGCTGTTTAACAGTACAAATCTGCTGTATACCCCAAGCGGCCAACCAAAAACAAAAGTTCACTCTTGACCTACTGACTTACATTCACATGGCTTATTATGCTGAAATATTAACCAAAATTCAGCGTTAGATGAAAAATCTACTACTTGGTGTGAATATTGTTTTTCTTATTATTTTGTGGAAGTTTTTATTAATCTTTTAAAATAGGATCACCTGGTTTTGCTTAAATGATATCAAAGTGATTAAACACCAAAGACACCCCTATTAACTAGCCTCTGCTGCCTCTGGGCTGGCACCAGGTCACGTAGGTGGGCTGTTTATGGAGGGATACACCTTCTGACTTCTCCCTCTCCTACTGGTGCTGCACCCTCTCTCCTTACTGCCGTCCTGGGTCTGACGGGTTTTGCTAGGGTGGAGCGGGCTGTGGATAGCACAGCACAGGCCCTAGTCTCCCAAGCACTGTTTGCAGAAACACCGGATGAATGCTGGGTGACTGCGGAGATTCAAAGAGGAGGAACCTCCACCGACTGCACATCCTGGCTCTCATCCTTGTTGGACCTCATACCTGTTCCTTTCACCTCTACCATACACCAGCAGCTGGTCACCATTCACAGAGCATTGCGGGGGGTAGGACCACTGTAGGGGGCCCTGCCCTCTGGATGATTGCTGCAGCTCGCAGCTTATTCCCCTACCCGTAGCTGCAGACTTTGCACAGTGATGTGGGTGGCTGTGTTTTGCAGGGTACGATCAGGGATCTGTCTCTGTGTGACAGTACCCTCTGGGGCCATTATTACAAGTGGGACGAATATTGCAGTCACTGCCTGGAGCAATGGGGGAGGAGCTACTCAGGGCTGGCACCCTGGAGACAGGAGCCTCCATTGTCTCTAGTAGTATAAATATGTATATTTGCATTATCCAGACACTTGTTTTGCTGCTCATCATCGTCATCATCAGTTCTCACTTTTCATCAGGCTATAATTGGTGAATACGGTAAACCTGGAAACAGGCACAGTATATCTCTGTCCAACTCTGCATAGATGATAGTTGTGTATGGGGCAGATGTACTAAGCCTTTGAGAGTGATAAAGTGGAGAGAGATAAACTACCAACCAATCAGATCCTAACTGTCATTTTTCAAACACAGCCTATGACAGTTGGGAGCTAATTGGTTGGTAGGGTATCTCCACTTTGATCATTCTCCGAGGCTCAGTACATTTCCCCCTATTACAGCCAAACTGAAAGGCTGTATCACCCATACTTTTGTATGCATGACTGCGGACCATACACAGGATGAACACATGCAAGATACACTGCACAAACAAACATCTCAGCATCAGACCCAATGTGATGGGTTTCCTTAAAGAAGAAAAATCAGCCAGCGTTAGAAACCAATTTGATTAGTGCATGTAGCATAGATGTACTAAATGCAAAATTCCTAAGACAAAATAAAAGAAAGACAAATTTCAGTCTCATTCAGAGATTTTTATAAAGCAGTTTTTTCCCATAGTGCAATTGATAATATGGTATTTCTGTGATTTTATACTCACCACTAGCTTCTTCAGCAATAACATAAGAATCCTCAGTTCTTTCTGGTAAAGGTGGCGGAGAAGGTGATCTGTCCCTTGTTTTTTCTACAATATAGAAGCCTTAGTTTAGTTGCTAGTTCACGTCACTGCAAGCTATCAAAGAGTCATACATCCAAAAATTATATTTTGATAATTGAACGCATGTAATTAAAGGGATTGCCCATTTTCTGTCTGACATGAGGCCAACCAGGAGACAGACCATGCTGTGCGTCAACTGCTGTAGGAGGACTCAATCTGTGTAAGAGGCTGAATAGAGCGCTTCTGTTATGCAGTACTGAGTGGAACTGAATATGCTATGTGGTACATGTGGATAGCGCAAGTACATAAAAGGGGGGGGGGGGTAGATTATCTAAAAGTATCCAGACTCTTTAGTCAGGACTGTCTATAAAATTATACGTTAGTATCTGACTATGGGCCTGATTTCTGTTTTTGCCCCTTTCAGTTTGGTCCACAATGACATGTCCCTTCATCTTCCCTTCTGTTCTTTCTACTTCCTTTTCTTTCTCCTTGCTTTTCTTCTTTCTTTTTTTTCTTGTTCAATTTGCCCTATTTTTCTTTTTCAATATAAAACTTGAGGTTCTATGTATGCAATCTACAATATTGTTGTTTCATTCTATATTACTTGCCGATTACATCATCCCGCTTGATATGCTTTCACATGTATTCGGCCTAACTTTTTTCGTACCTTCTGTCTCATTACACGTGATTTATTTTTATATATGCCACATTTTGATTACACAACGTTTTGTACTACTATGGGCATTATCCAATTAGCCACGGCAATTTACCATGGCTAACTCACTCGTTTGGGGATATTCTATTAGCTCCTATGCCAGAACTTTTCAGAGGTTTAGTTTTGCATTCCTGATAAGAAGCACTTTATTTTGTGAATCAGTGTAGTGAAAACACATAGGTCAACGGCTTTTTGCTGACCCTACATGTTTGCGCATGAAAAAGGGTAATTATTTGCACTGAAAAAATGGGCTACTATATAATTCGACTGTCTGATAATCGGCCATTGTGATAAAAGCCTCTTTTTTACATGCAAAAAATTAATGTGGCAAATAGGATACCCCTGAAATGCTAAAACGTAATAAAAATAACTTGGGGAAAAAAATACTGTTGCATGATAAAAGGGCAATTTTTAAAGTTGCAAATGCATGTTGTCCATTCAAGTGGACACGTGTAAAACTTTTTATTTTATTTTTATAGTCCATTTATTGCCGGTCCATATAGAAATCCATATGGGGACACAGAAAAGGTCATTAAAATCCAATTTAAAATTACTTTAGGACCACCCCTTAATTTATTACAATTTTAATATTATTCCCCCAAAAATTACTCCATTCAACCTCTACTGCATCATAGCTCATGTGAGTGAGCGGTAATGTCCGAAGTCATGAGAGCAATTGTGACTGTCTTTATTATTACATGTGATACTACAGTTTTGAGAATGACACAAGTATTCACTGCTTCAGTGTTTTTAGACCTTTATGTCAGATGTTACTAAGGCAGTGGCTCTCAAACTGTGTTCCGTGGCACCCTGTGGTGCCTCAGGACACATGCAGGGGTGCCTAGTATTGGTGGTCCAGGACCATCTCTGCTTTGCTTACATACTGCCATCAGGCTACCTTCGGCTTGCTTGCACCTCATGTCATCTGTCTGTCGCCCCTTCCCACTAGATTGTTAGCTCTTCAGAGCAGGGCCCTCTTTCCTCTTGTTGTCAAAGCACTCTTCTCAAAACATTTCACTCGCAGCTCTCTCCTACTCAGAGACCATCTTTACCCACTTTTTCTACTGCTGGTAAAGGCTCAACTCTATCTATGGCCGCTAGCCCCAAGTAGTACGGTGATTACTCCCTCGCTACTTACATCTTAACTGTATTATGTTTTGAGAATTGTGGTGCTCTTTGTTACCTGTACTCTATTTTTGTTATTTATTTACTGTATTGCTAAGTTTTGTCTCCCTGTATTGTCCTTTGTATGGCGCTGCAAAACACTTGAGGCGCCTTATAAATAAAATGTAATAATAATAATAATAATAATTCAAATTGATTATGGTCAATGTAATAGGCAAAACTAGTGCTGCTGGCTGTCAATCAGGGCCGTAACTACGTGTGTGCCAGGTGTGCCTGGCACACAGCGCAGTTGCCCTGAGGGCGCAACCAGGGCCGTCTTAACAGCAGTGTAGGCCCCTGGGCACAGCAATGCACTGGGACCCCTACCCATCCTCTAGCAGTAGGGGTCGGGGGTGCTTCAGCGGCAGCTTTGATGTACCGAGTGCGGTAGTAGGTGTTCTATCTTCCACTCAGCATGTATGACCTGGAGCAGTAATTTCTACTAATTACTCCTTTACTGTGCAGAGGGGGCTAAACTGTAGAAGGGGGCATTGGGATGAATGAAGAAGCCCTAGTACATGACTTCCAGGGAGATAAGGGGTGTTTAATACGTAGGGGAGGGGTGGATAGTGGAGTGGGCTTAATATTTATCAATTTCTGGTGGGAGGGCAGCTTGCTTGACTGCAGATATCTCAAGTTCCTGAAAATTTATTTCTTAGCTTTGAATAGGATTAAAAAAAACTAGAGAGTCTCACCTTTCAGGAGGTTCTGGGGACTTGGGGATCAAAGTTCAGGACCAGAGCAATTCACCAATGAAATTCTAAAACTGCATATTAGGCGTGTGGAGCTGGAGCAGTGACCAGCTCCTTGAAGGCTGATATCTCTGGTTCTGGGCATAGTACAGACAAGTTGCCAGTGTACACCAAAAGGGGAGAGTCCCAGCTTTAGGATTATACTCAGAAAAACTCTAAGCCAGACAGAACCCGAGATATCTGGCTAGGAAGAGCAATTAACAGGTTTGGATGGGGACCACTGCTTTCAAGTCGGATATCTCCGGTTCCCCATGGCCGATTTTCAAAAATCTGGTGCCCCTGGAAAGAGGGGGCCCTCAGCTATCAGCCTAGGACCCTTATACTCCTGGGGCCCTTGGGCAAGAGCCCATTGAGCCCATACGAAAAGACGGCCCTGGGCGCAACGGCCAGCGGCATGTAATGAGTCAAATTGACTCATTAAATGCCGCCTCAGCTGTGTGCACCGCGCTGGGGAGGAGAGCAGCAGCACCGGAGGCAGCGGAGAAGGAGGAGGAGGAAGGGGGACTGGAGCCGCAGCAGCGCTATGTAATTGGTAGAGGCGCCCCTGCAGCAGTCCCCTCTCCTTCCGTATTGGCTGCCCGGCGCTGCTGTGAAAGCTGGGATGCGCTTCCTTCATCCCAGCATTCACGCGGCGGCGGGCAGCCAATACTGAAGGAGAGGGGACTGCTGCAGCGGCGCCTCTACCAATTACATAGCGTTGCTGTGGCTCCAGTCCACCTCACTCCTACTCCTTCTCCCCTGCCTGCACGAGGGATCTGCCAGCACCAGGAGCGATGGTAAGTATCTCTCTCTCTCTATTTCTCTATTCTGAAAAAGGGGGACGCTGTCTGCCATAATGTGTAAAAAGGGGATGCTGTCTGCCGTAATGTGTAAAAAGGCGGATGCTGTCTGCCATAATGTGTAAAAAGAGGACGCTGTCTGCCATAATGTGTAAAAAGGGGGACGCTGTCTGCTGTAATGTGTAAAAAGGGGGACGCTGTCTGCTGTAATGTGTAAAAATGGGGACGATGTCTGCCGTAATGTGTAAAAAAGGGGACGCTGTCTGCCATAATATGTAAAAAGGGGACGCTCTCTGCCGTAATGTGTAAAAAGGGGACGCTGTCTGCTGTAATGTGTAAAAAAGGGGACGCTGTCTGCCGTAATATGTAAAAAGGGGGACGCTGTCTGCCGTAATGTGTAAAAAGGGGACGCTGTCTGCCATAATGTGTAAAATGGGGGACTGTCTGCTGTAATGTGTAAAAGGGGCTCTACCTGGTGTAGTGGCGCTACTGTGCAGCGTAATTTGAATAATGGAGACTACTGTGCATCGTAGTATGAATTGGTATTAATTTGTGACCACGCCCCTTCCCCATGAAGCCACGCCCTATATATTTTTTGCACGCCGTAGGCGCGCACTGCCCCTATCTTGCATGGGGGGACGCCAATGCCGTTTCTTGCACACAGCGCTAAAATGCCTAGTTACGGCACTGCTGTCAATCATAAAATATGTGCACAAACAGTAGTGAATCCTTTCTCTGAACACACAATTAAACTTAAGGATGACATATAAACACAATTTACTTAATTTAATATTTATTTCTAAATTGCTCAATAAGAAACTTTTGGCCTAGGGGTGCCGTAAGAAAAATTCTGATACTCTAGGGTGCCATGATTAAAAAAAGTTTGGGAACCATTGTACTATGGTATACTGAAGTAAAATTATAAGGATTTCATAAGTGTTAAAGGCTTCTATTGACAATCACATTAAGTTTATGCAAAGAGTTAATATTAGCAGTATTGACCTTTCTTTTTCAAGACCTCTCCAATATGCCCTGGCATGCTGTCAATCAACTTCTGGGCCACATACTGACTGATGGCCGTTTGTCAGAATTTGTGGGTTTTTGTTAGTCCATCCGCCTCTTGAGGATTGACCACAAGTTCTCAATGGGATTAAGGTCTGGGTAGTTACCCGGCCATGGACCCAAAATTTTGATGTTCTGTTAGTTATCACTTTTGCCTTATGGCAAGGTGCTCCATCATGCTGGAAAAGGCACTGTTCGTCACCAATCTGTTCTGGATGGTTTGGAGAAGTTGCTCTTGGAGGATGTTTTGGTACCATTCTTTATTCATGGATGTATTCTTAGGCAAAATTGTGAGTGAGACAACTCCCTTGGCTGAGAAGCAACCCCACACATGAATGGTCTCAGGATGCTTTACTGTTGGCATGATAAAGGACTGATGGTAGTGCTCACCTTCCCTTCTCCAGACAAATGTTTTTCCAGATGCCCCAAACAATCTGAAAGGGGATTCATCAGAGAAAATTACTTTACCCCAGTCCTCATTAGTCCAATCCCTGTACCTTTTGCAGAATAACAGTCTGTCCCTGATGTTTTTCTTGGAGAGAAGTTGTTTCTCTGCTGCCCTTCTTGACACTAGGCCATCCTCCAAAAGCAGGCACACCTGCCTGCTTCCATTCCTGTGCAAGCTCTGCACTGGTGGTGCCCTGATCCTGCAACTGAATCAAGTTTAGGAGACGGTCCTGGCCCTTGCTGAACATTCTTGGGCGCCCTGAAGCCTTCTTCACAACTATTAAACCTCTTTCCTTGAAGTTCTTGATGATCTGATAAATGGTTGATTTAGGTGCAATCTTACTAGCAGCAATATCCTTGCCCGTGAAGCCGTTTTTGTGCAAAGCAATGATGACTGCACGTATTTCCTTGCAGGTAACCATGGTTAACAGAGAAAGAACAATTATTTTAAGCACCACCCTTCTTTTAAAGCTCCCAGTCTGTTATTCTAACTCAATCAGCATGACAGAGTGATCTCCAACTTTGTCCTCATCAACACTTTCACCTGTGTTAACGAGAGAATCACTGACATGTCAGCTGGACCTTTTGTGGCAGGGCTGAAATGCAATGGAAATGTTGTTTTTGGGATTAAGGGCCTAATTCAGACCTGATCGCTCTGCCACCACCCATAAATAGTGAAAACCCACCCCATGCAAGTGTGCAAATGCATGCGTACGCCAAGCCAAAACGTCGCCAGACAGCAGACATCTGCAGATCCATTTGCAACTCACTCACCCTCTAATGATTTTTCCAGTCTGTCCGTAACCCAGTACTTACGCCCTACAGTGCGAACAAATCAGGCTGAACGGGCCAGAGCTGACGTCACACACTCTCCCAGAAAATGCTTGGGATCGTCTGCGTTTTTCCTGACACTAACAGAAAACAGCCAGTTACCACCCCCAAACGTCTCCTTCCTGTCAATCAGCCTGCGTACGCCTAGCGATCAAAATTTTCACACCATTCTTTCGCAGTTTGGCCTTGCGCCTGGCGACCCATACGCGTGCACAGTCGTTCGATAATTGCCCATCATGCGATCACATCTGAATTAGGCCCTAAGGTCATTGTCAAGGCAAAGAGGGACTTTGCAAATAATTGCAATTCATCTGATCACTCTTCGTAACTGTCAAAGTCGAAAAATATCATGATGCATATGCCTTGTACTAACCCCTCATGCACATGCCCGCTGCGCGTTCACACACTCTGCCGTGCGTGCACATCCGCAATTTGCGTAAATATCGCTCCGGCGATCACGCGCGTGGTATGCACATTTACGGTAGAGTTTGTGAGCGTCTAGCGTGCGACTCGATCGTAGCATATTTAACCCATATAGTGTGTTTTGTAGGTAATATTCCCCTAGACAATGTCAGCGAGTATGTTTAGTTTAAACTGTTCCTGGACAGAGGGATTCCTCTTTACATGATAGGAAGGGTCAGACAAAGGTTGAAAGGTGGTGTCTAGTATCCAGCTGTAGGGTATTCTAAGGGTAACATTCCGATGCTAGTTAGGAAAGGATCGCTCGCTCCTGCGTATAGTTATGTACAAATGTAGTTTATGAACATTAACTGTATTTGCTGTAAATTACACATGCGGCGGGAATCCTGAGGATACCTCCCACCAGAGCAGTTGGGGAAAGACACAGCCCACCTGTTCAAATCCACCTATGACCTTTGCTATAATGTAGAGACACATCCCTGTGTCCAATGAACAATGAGATACAAGGTACCATTGTATTGTGAATGTATGTTGTGCCATATAAAGACCACCATTGCCTGGCCAGCCTCACTCTCTCTGAAGGCTTTCTCCCTGAATGCTGAGGACTGGATCCAGGTCGCGCTTGCGAATCATCCCCACGTATGTATTATTCTCTGTAGCCATTTTGTTCGCCATTTATGTTCTCATTTGTTCGCTCTTGTTTGCAATTGTTCGCCATTGTTCACATTATTTTCTGTTATTCTGTTTAGATTTCTGTTAGTTTGTAGTGTATAACTTGTATTGTGTTTCCCTTTTTCTCTAAACCGTCCACGGCGGTGTTAGAGCTGCTGTGGTTTTTAAATCCAAACCAGGTCTTGTGTTTTCACTGTTTACTGCAAAGGGCTTTTCTTATCGTCTCAATCGCTCAAACAGCACACACATTGTTAAGGTTTTTAAGCGTTACATCATTGTAGTATCTGACTACTAAGGTTTAGAGAATAAGCATATTCTTACTGTGTTTTATTAATAAGGTTTACTGCGTATCATTCTGTGAGCGTCTGCGCCGCTCGTGTCTCACTCTCACGGCGCAGCGTCCGCTACGCCAATAGCGTAGCAGTACAGTACTCGGTACGCCTATAGCGTGCTTGATAGAGAGCGTGAATCCGTGAGCGTACGTGTCGCTCGTGTGTCGCACCCACGGCCTAGCGTCTGTTACGCTAAGTACGTACCCCTACGGTACTCAGTACGCAAATAGCGTACTCAGTCTGTAATAGTGTATAGCTTTATGTTTAAAGATAATAATTGACATTATCAATTGGGGCAATCGTCCGGTTCTCCTCATATCCGCAGCCTAGCAGGACAAGGCAGACTTTTATCTATCAGCAAAGGGCGGGAAGGTAGTATCCCCGTTAGCCGTTTTGTGGTCGGGGATACATTAGTGCTGATTAGATAAGCGTCTGCTCCGCTTGGTTTGAAGGGATGCTGGTGGGATCCGAAAGGTAAGAACGTAAAGCTATTGGATTTTAAATCTGTAAATTTCTGTTTTGCGCCAAATGCGCACACAATATAAGCATAAACCTGTACTCTGCATATCTGATCATACTGTTGCAAAACAAGGTAAAATAACTTCAGGGGCTCGCATGATGTGTGATTTCTTAGTGACAAAGGAAGCCGCATGGTTTGTCCTCCATTTTGGACTAACCACATGGCCTGTCCACCATTTTGTGTAACCCTTATGGATGTGGAAGGGGGAGGAGCAGCGGCCATTTTGGGAAGGTAATTTTTTCTAAATGGCTGATTTTCACTGCCCGAATAATCAGCCGTCCTTGGTCAAAAATAAATCACCATTTATGAGTTACCAATGCATTTATTTAACCCATGCCATAGTCAATTACAAATAGATTCAGATGGGGCTTAATAAAAGTTAATAGTAAGATGAATACGTCATGTAAGAACCACATACAGATATAAACAATTTTTTTTTCTTTATCTCTAGGATTCAGTTAAACTCTGCTTGTTGTAAGATAGCCATTGAAATGCAAATTAACCTGTGTGGACCGCTTTTTCCTGGCAGTGAAAAACCACCTTCACAGACAGTCAAAAGCACATTCATATGCAAATTAGTAGCACTTAATGAGTAAATGAGTCTCAGGAGACCAGTGAATGGTACATAGATATAATATAATTATGTGTGTGCGTTTATATCAATGTATGTTCTGCAAGATAGCTATCCAATATGAATCATACTATTAGAAGCATTGATTACTAGATTAATTTAGACCTGTATTTTGTGTATTTCGCAAATCTACCCTCTTGTTTGCCATTAGCATTGATCACGTGCTGAGAAAATTTGTTGCTATTTTAGTTAAAAGTAAAGAGTAATATTTAAGGGAGTAATTGTAAAACACACACGCAGCCTGACCCAGTTATAAAGGTTTATACAGGAGATACTGTGTGGTGTTAGTAAGCGATTATAGTTAAATATCGTTTACATTTATAGAAACGTGTTATTTGTGTTACTGCGGGCGTATCTGGCCTTTGTACACGTGTCTCGGACAGCGTACGGGACTGCGTACGCAACGCAAAGGCCTACACACGTGGCGTGTTTACGCAACGTGCGTACATATACGCCCACTAAATACAAATCACACGTTAGCATTGTTTTAGATTAGGCGATACGGTAGCCACGCGATAATAGCACAAATTTGTTCAGTTTCCAATATTTTAGTTTAAAAGATCCTTCTCTTATTGCATCACCTCTGGGATTAGCCTGTTTTACCTGAATGAAAGTAATTTTCTGTACAGAAAAATCGAAGTGTATATGAGTGAGCAAGAGTGAGTGTGCAAACAATAAAGGTTTTGGACCCAAGGGAATTCGGAATCCGGGATCCCAAGGGGAGGACACCAGTGAAGTTGGTGGCGTGAGATTGGCTTGCTCACATTAACATTGATAAGAGTACAAAGGAGCAAGGTAGCAAGTTTGCCACAGACCAGCAGGTCGGTGAAGCTCTGAATACTGCGGCCTGAGAGGTCAGCAGAGAGATATCGCAGCCCCGGGGGGTTGGCGAGATACCCATATAGGCCCATTTTGAGAACACGCTCCGGCTGAGGTTTCGCAGCCTAAACAATCGATTCCGCTGGTCGTTCGGCGGATAAGTAATAGTTACTTATACGCAGTGCGACTGTACCGCACGTTACTGTGTGCATTAGTTAGTTCACCTTGATTCCCACTCAAATTGCGGGATCATAGACGCTAATTGTACACTTAACGTGATTTGTGTAACAGTTTTTTATTTTAAGGGAGTTTCGCTGGTCACTCAGGAAATCTCCAACAACTGATATTTACTGGGAGGGGTAGCATACTCCCACACGCTCTCAGTAAATAACGGTTACACAGGAGCCCGAGGTTGGGTACAACCGGCATTGGGCACAGTGTTCGGTGTATTGGCCAGCAGGGGCGTGGGTGGGTGAGAGCACTCGGAGAACAGTCACCGTTGCCTTATATTGAGTAATTTGTTTTTTGTAGGAATTCGCTGAGAAGGCAATACCTGCAAAGAATGGGGGCCAGTTGCTCAAGTAAGGGACAATCAACCAGGGTTCAGGTTGATATTCAGCGGCCCAAAGGGTCGGCGAGGTACATAATGTGTGAGAAATATGGATCACACGCAGAGGTCTTATGCAATGAGTGGGAACGTATGACTGTGGACGATAGGGAACCGTTCCCTAGGGTAGGCAGTTTTAATCCTGAGGTGTAGCAAAATCTAAGGAGAAGAATATGTCTGATAAAATCCGGAAAGCAACGGATTAGACATTATGATTATTTACAGTTATGGCAACAGGAAGGTGAGATACAAAGGGGATTAGCTCAAGCAGCTGGTTCCAACCCTAGCAGGAAACTGATAGCAACAGCACCACCACCACCACCATACATAACAGGAGAGAAAATGGCTACAGAGAATGGCATACTGGTATACGATAAAAGTGCACTTAATAAATGTATTAATGATAAAAGTAAAGTAGATAAGTGTATTGATGCTAATGCTAACCCGTGCAAGTTGTATCCCATTTTAAACTTCCCTCAGGACTGCAACCAGGAAGATGAGCCCACCACGATATCGGCACTCTCTCTAGCAGCCACCATACAAGATACTACGTGGGCACGGCCCAACCAGTAAGAGCAGTAGCGAAGGCCCCTAGTGGAGGGACAGGTGAGGTCGTGTCCACAGGTAAGTACGGAACTGTACATTATGCAGAAACAATCACACCTCACATTGTAGAATCAACCCAGAGTGATGTAATTGAACTTAATCCTGTCAGGGTGATCGCAGTCCCCAATGGAAAGACTGACGCACAGGGAGTCACTCCCGTCAGGAACATTGCAATGCATTGTCCCTGGTCCCGGACAGAATTAAGGACAATTATGTCTGAATTTCCCGATCCCAGGAAAGATCTAGCCGCATGTCAAAAGTTTATTAAAGAACTAGGTAACGCCGCCGAACCCAATAACAAAGATTGGCGGACAGTGCTGCGGGCATGTTTGCCCTCTAGTATTGACCCTGTGAAATTAATTACTGATTGTAAATTAGATGAATAGGTACCTCTCACTGATGAATACAATCAGGAGAATGTTAAACAGATCAATCTGCAGTTAGGAGTATATTTCCCAACTGTTGTCAAGTGGAACAAAATTTTCTCCATTAGACAAAAAGAAGGTGAAACTGCTTCTGACTATTTCCACCGAGCACTGCAGGAAATGGCTAAATACACTGGGGTCATGGACATTGAGGAAAATATGCATCATAGGGAGGTAGCTGTGTCCGTATTAATGGACGGTTTAAAGGAAGTGTTGAGAACAAGGGTACAGACCACTCAACCTAACTGGAGAGGTATCTCGGTGGCTGCATTAAGAGAGTCCGCTGTTGGGCATGATCGGAACATCGTTAGACACAGGGAGTCACAGGGGGATAAGCTTATGGCAGTAAGTATACAGGCCCTTACAACAAGGCCACCTCAGCCTAAGCCCCAGACCCCTGATGGTAAGTCGTATGTGGTAAAATGTTATAACTGCCATAAGGAAGGACATTATGCACGGAGTTGCAGATTTAGAGACCCACATAAGGTATATCGACCCCCTAGACCTGAACATGACACACTGTATGACACACGTAATTGGAATCAGGGATCATATAGGGAAAATTTTGGGCCGCACCTATAATTTGCAGCCAGTGAAGTTGATTATTAGCCTAGGTAGTAAACCTGAGGTCACAGTTGATGTAATTGGTAGGTCATTCCTTGTAGACACAGGGGCGGCCAGGTAAACTCTGTGATTTATCTTCAAATGTTTCCTCCTCATCTCTGACGTTCACCAGCAGAACTACAGCTCAAACGTCACATGTCTACATGGTCTTTTCAGAGGTCTGCCCAACCCCAGTATATCTTACTAGCATCATTGTGCCTGGCCATGCACAGAGGGTGGAGAGTGGAAATACTGGTGGGGGAGACTGTGCAGAGATACCGATAGACATGTTGGTGTGACAGCCTGATGATGAACGGAAATCTGACAATTTTTCTCTTTTTCTATTATTCTCTCTTTTTGTTTTTTCATGTTCTAAGGATGGTATGTCACACAACAGTTAAACAAATGGTAATGCAAGATTTATGCTCCTTACAGAAAGGTCGCTGATTCAGAAAAAATATAGTATCACTGGAGTGTTCGTTTTGGGAAAACTGAGAAACAGCACTGTTGAGACGGCATCTGAGCAAGAAGAACAAAAAGACTAGAGACGGTTATCGTACCAATTTTCTTTCCCTTCTAATTATTTTCTTTTCCCCCATTACCACTCTTTCTTTCTCCTCCTGCAAGATGGACTTGCCCCAAGAGACTGCATTCCATGTTTTCCTGTTGACCCTGTTGTTGACCAGAACAGTCTGTTTCGGTGAGAGTACCAGAGAGGTCAAGAAAGGATCTGGAATGGGTTCTGATGACAAGGATGGATTCGTAGAATTCCAAGAGCAACACAATCACCGAGCAAAGGCGAGTATCAGAAAACGATCTGGTAGTCATGACACTAGGAGGCATTGTGAAGGATTGTTAGCTGAGGAAAATTGCATCTGTAGGAATTGTGAAAACATAGTTGAGGACGGGTGCATCCAGAGATGTCAGTCCAGTCTTAATATCAACATGGACCGTCATCCATTGAGTGACTATCACTCATTAGTGGGTAAGGTTTTAAACCAAACAGAATGCTGAGTGTGCTCACAAGTACCTCAAGGTCAGAGCAAGTCAGGACTAGTGCCATACTCTTTAACAATAGATGAGGTACTTGAATTAAGGGGTGGGAGACCGGTGGACAAGAAATTTAATATTTCTAGGCCTCCTAGTTTGAAGCTCCACCAATATCATGTGGATAGGTCCTTAGTATGTTTTAACATTTCCTATCCCCGAAAGCCGGGAAATTGGGAAGTGACATGGAACAACCAAACCATGGCATTTTCACACAGAGCCGATAGAATGCCCTTAGACTCAGAACTTATACGCCAAATTGCCAATGGTGGGAGATATTTTCAGTATTGGTACACTCTAGGAAGTAGGACCATGCGGGTTGGAGAAGTATCACCAGGATACTGTGTGCATATCATACAGCCTGATACGTGTACTGAACAGATGAGAGAGTTAGGGATAGGATTTTTCACCTGGAAGGGTTGCAATATGGTGATGTCATATTCTGTCCCATATGTCCTCCCCGATGATGCATATTTCATATGTGGGAGGAAGGCGTATAAGTGGCTTGCCCCAAACTCAGAGGGATTGTGTTACATTGGAAGAGTGTTGCCAGAAGTAATGACCATTACCCATGATAAAATGAAAGACGTTCACCGCAATGCTCAAGCTCCTTACACTCACACTCACTACTAACACATTGTTAAGAGACACCTTATAGATAGGACAGAGCATGCAGCTTCTGATTTGATCCACGAATCCACCGGGATTCAATTCCTACTCGCGCTAGATATCACCCGTACCGCCAGAGGGGTTATAAATTTTAGGTATATAACTGCACTAGCGAACCTGATAGACAATATCACCGAGATGTATGATGACACCTTCAGGTATACTGGAAGGAATTGCAAGCTTACAAAACGAGACTGATCCAGCACAGGATGGTTCTCAATTACCTCACAGTGGTGACAGGCGGGTATTGTGTCACCCTAGCAACTCAGTATGGCGTGAAGTGCTGTACATATATTACAAACAGCACAGATGACCCAACCGAGGTCATAGATCAAAAGATGGACGATATCTTGCAATTGAAGTGGGAGTTCCGAAGGAGACACAACCTTACCCTTACTGCTGTGAGTAATGAACTGACCGGCTGGGTCTCATGGTTGAACCCACGCAATTGGTTCTCAGGTTTAGGAGAATGGGCTCAAAATGTTATCGTTAATGTAGGGAAATTTCTCTTATGTATCCTAGGAGTTGTCATAATGATTGGTTTGATATTTAGATGTGTTCGGATTTTAATGAATTGCAAGCGCAGTACCAAATTGATGAGTTTAAGGAGCGAGGGCATTATTACAACAACTGGTTTAATTTATGACCCATCAATCGAGACAATGTTGTGATAAGATGTGATTCCACGGTCCGTTTCTTTCACCCGTTTCTCCTTTGTTTTTCTCCAAGGTAAAAAGACATCCACTCGGAAGAAGATTTTGATGCACATTCCTACAGACCGTTGATGAACTTTTTCACAGACTTTGCGAGACACTTTAGAGACTTTAACTTTCTATGGACACTTGAAAAACTTTGCTTGCCACTTACAGCAAAGATACAGCAACCCGGACAAGGCATCAACAAGACATCCATGGACAATTACACACATTACCATATGAATGCATTTATAATGCATGTTTCTTATCTTCATCTCTACGATCTTCAGGTAGTGACACACATAGTCGACAGGTAATATAGGTACATATATTAGCACTCACATATTTTCCCCCTTCATGTATCATCAACTAATGTGCACCCCATTTGTTGGAACTAAAAGCTGAAAAGAGCTCGGTAGAGTTTGTTAGCCCACTTACAGACCCTTAATACGGGATAAGAAGGATTCAATGTATACTTCGCAATACCTCGAAGCTTGTACGGCACAATGATACATGACCCCTCAGACATGAATTTCATACATACATGCTTTTACTATCCCACTAGGTCATACATTTCCCACCTTCTCCTCTCCTCCCTACACCCAATCATATATAGGTATTTCACGGTATTATATATTTTTCTGCTTAAATTGTTTAGATAGTGGCAGTTATTGTTGACTGCCAAAGGGTGGACTGTCAAAGTCGAAAAATATCATGATGCATATGCCTTGTACTAAGCCCTCATGCACATGCCCGCTGCGCGTGCGTGCACATATCCGCAATTTGCGTAAAGATCGCTCCGGCGATCACGCGCATGGTATGCGCATTTACAGTAGAGTTTGTGAGCGTCTAGCGTGCGACTCGATCGTAGCATATTTAACCCATATAGTGTGTTTTGTAGGTAATATTCCCCTAGACAATGTCAGCGAGTATGTTTAGTTTAAACTGTTCCTGGACAGAGGGATTCCTCTTTACATGATAGGAAGGGTCAGACAAAGGTTGAAAGGTGGTGTCTAGTATCCAGCTGTAGGGTATTTTAAGGGTGACATTCCGATGCTAGTTAGGAAAGGATCGCTCGCTCCTGCGTATAGTTATGTACAAATGTAGTTTATGAACATTAACTGTATTTGCTGTAAATTACACATGCGGCGGGAATCCTGAGGATACCTCCCACCAGAGCAGTTGGGGAAAGACACAGCCCACCTGTTCAAATCCACCTATGACCTTTGCTATAATGTAGAGACACATCCCTGTGTCCAATGAACAATGAGATACAAGGTACCATTGTATTGTGAATGTATGTTGTGCTATATAAAGACCACCATTGCCTGGCCAGCCTCACTCTCTCTGAAGGCTTTCTCCCTGAATGCTGAGGACTGGATCCAGGTCACGCTTGCGAATCATCCCCACGTATGTATTATTCTCTGTAGCCATTTTGTTCGCCATTTATGTTCTCATTTGTTCGCTCTTGTTTGCAATTGTTCGCCATTGTTCACATTATTTTCTGTTATTCTGTTTAGATTTCTATGTTAGTTTGTAGTGTATAACTTGTATTGTGTTTCCCTTTTTCTCTAAACCATCCATGGCTGTGTTAGAGCTGCTGTGGTTTTTAAATCCAAACCAGGTCTTGTGTTTTCACTGTTTACTGCAAAGGGCTTTTCTTAGCGTCTCAATCGCTCAAACAGCATACACATTGTTAAGGTTTTTAAGCGTTACATCATTGTAGTATCTGACTACTAAGGTTTAGAGAATAAGCATATTCTTACTTTGTTTTATTAATAAGGTTTACTGCGTATCATTCTGTGAGCGTCTGCGCCGCTCGTGTCTCACTCTCACGGCGCAGCATCCGCTACGCCAATAGCGTAGCAGTACGGTACTCGGTACGCCTATAGCGTGCTTGATACGGAGCGTGAATCCGTGAGCGTACGTGTCGCTCGTGTGTCGCGCCCACGGCCTAGCGTCTGTTACTCTAAGTACGTACCCCTACGGTACTCAGTACGCAAATAGCGTACTCAGTCTGTAATAGTGTATAGCTTTATGTTTAAAGATAATAATTGACATTATCATAACATTCTGGAGTACAGTATGTGCAAATTGCCATCATAAAAATTGAGGCAGCAGACTTTGTGAAAATTAATATTTGTGTCATTCTCAAAACTTTGGCCATGGCTGTATTGTACATATTAAGGATTGCAATGTTCCGAGAAATGCAGTGCGCCTGGAATGTGACCTCCGCCACACTTTAGGATTTGTAAAAAGTGCCTTTGCAAGGAGAGAAAGGCTTTGAATAGTTTTGTAAGTTTTTGTATGTGGCCTCAGTACAAGGTGCACAGGTGAAACTAGTCAATATTCAGGGAGAAATGCCCATATACTGTACACATCCTCCTATCAAAATAGAGAGAATATTACACCCTTGTGAAGTCAACCCAATGTACTCCTAATACGTGCACACTCTTTTCTGAATAAAGGCGTTCATCAAAAGTCACTAACTGGCACGTGCCTTTGTTGTAGATTTGCAAACTACCTTAAACATACCTAATAATCAGTCATACATGATAACTTACCACTCCTTGACCCTCTTACTTTTACACTCTGTAACGATTAAAAACAGGAGAGGAAAACCACTGTTAAGAGCAGAAATCTTCACAATCAATGGAAATTTGTCAAAAAACAAACTAACAACTTTCATGGTTAAAATACTGTTCCGTGATAATAGGACAGTGTTTTTTTGTTGTACATGCATGTTGTTCACTCAAGTGGACACATGTATAATTTCTTTAGTTTTATAGCTTACTGTAAATAAAACTTTCATGTTTTATAAGCCCCGAAGACTAATAAAAACATTTAAAAACTATATTAGGTTATCATAATTCATGCATAAAAAAAGGTTAAACTCATTGGCTGAAAATGAGGAAGAGAAAGTCTTTAATAATTGAAATAAACTTGATAGCATCCTGCACCCTTCCTGCCTTGTCCTGTGATGCTGCCAACTGCTTTTCCTCCATGTCAGTGATAGCCTAGGACTGGACGCTGCATTCTCATGTCTAAAGGCCCCCATCCACTAGTGCGATATGGCCACATTTCATCCGATTCCGAGCTTTTGGAACCAGGGATCGGATGAAAAGTGTCACATCACATGTCATTTTCCTCCGACTCCGATCCAAGGTGTTCCTGTGCTCCTCAGATCGGAGTCACGGATTGTCATGGCTGCCATGAATATTTATCGCAAGCATAGGTAAAGGTGCACATCAGAGTGCATTTGTACACCTGCGATCCTATCGCAGACGATAGCTCAGAGGAGTCACTTGACTGGCACCTGTGGACACACCCATTCACACGCCCAGCAGCAACAGCAGCGGAGAATAAATTGGATGTGATATCTGTAAAAAAACCACTCAAGTAGAAAATCGCAATCGCAGGACTTCCGGGAAGCTGCCGGGCAGATCGGGGGTAAATCTGATCTGACTTTTAGTTCAGATAAGTCTCACTAGTGGATGGGGGGGCCTTAGGTGGAACAATGCCAGCAAACACAGAGTAGCAACAGTCCCAGGCAGCACTAAGACAGACTTTTTCTTCCTCCACCTGCTGCCTCACAACTTGCCCAGTATGGTATATGGATGATAGAGCTACACTCTCTAGATAGACAGTCAATAGGTCAACACCATATGATCCACATGAATTAGGTCGACATGGTCAAACGGTAGACAGGTAAAAGATCAACAGGTACAAAATGTTGACATGACCATGGTTGACAGTAATTTTTATGGGTTTTCACATATTTGGTCCATTTCACACAAAAAAGAGGACCAATTTAGTAAAAAATTTAAATTTCTTCAATATTCATTTTCTGTTTAGGTCATAGATGGAGCAACATTAATTATAAATATAATGTTGGTACATTTTTAAGTAGAGAAAACATTATGTAAAGTTAACATAATTCTAAAGAAGAAAATGTTGATAAGGAATCCAATTTAATGTTTGATTTTCCCACATTGCAAATGGGAGTTCCACACTTTTCACTAGGTAGTGTTATTATTAGTATTTGGTGGTTGATCACGTGTTCCCATGCAACAGCAATCAGTGTCTGAAGGCCAATTGTTGTATAATGCATGTCATGTGACCACCATGAGTACAAACGCACCCCCTTGTGGTCTTTCTTTGCTCGCAATGCTTTCTTCTCGCAGGCTCACTTCACTCGCCACATCTCCGGCTCTGTGACTCGCTTGGTGGCTTGTTCTGCTCCCACTGGTTACCTTCCCATGATAAACCACCTTAAAGATGACAGTCTGTATTACAGGGCAAAGCTGTAGTACGAAATTACAAAGAATTTTTTGAGATCACCACCAGCCAATCCACAAAAGTCCACTGTATTTTTGTTGATTTTACTCTGAGACAACAATTCATATATGACAATCAGGAAACAATGTTCTCCGACCTCCAGGATGCAAAAGCAATATGTGGAGTAAGATGTGTGGTTTTTGCCAAGGAATTTGTTGTGAAATTCTATGAAAACATTGGTGAAAGTGCTCTTTTTAATACATGCAAATTAAAACACATTGCTGACGTTGAAAATGGGCAAGTTCAAAAATCAACTTCTGATGAACATGCAAATATTGATCAATCTGCTGTTACATCTGCTAATGGCCCTCATTCTGAGTTGATCGCATCAAGCAACTTTTTGCTGCTGGTGCGATCAACTAATTTCTGCCTATGGGGGATTGTATTTTAGCATAGCAGGGCTACGAACGCTTGTGCAACCCTGCTATGCTAAAAAAGTTTCACTCAAAACAAGACCAGGGCTGGACATACTTACCCTGTGCGACATGTCGAGCGATGAGGGTCACGGCTTTGACGTCAGACATCCGCGCTCCGTTCGCCTGGACATGCACTTTTCTTACCACTCCCCGAAAACGGCTCCAAACGGTGAGTTGCCGCCCCGGAACGCCTTCCTGCAGTCAATCTTCTTACGGTCGCTGCTGCAACTGCTTTCTTTGTAGTCAGCGTCATTGCGGGCAACGACGTGCGTGCGCAATGCGCACGCCACACATGTGCATTCCAGACCCGACCGCTGCGAGGAAGTGCAGTGTGCGATCGGGTCGGAATCAGCCCCAACACCCAAGAAGTTGAATCTCAGGTGAGAATTCCACCTTTGAAGTACCCCACAGTTAAAGGGGATCAAAAACACTACATTGGAAACATTGTATCAGTAATGTCAACTTTCTTACTATGCAATACTTTAAAAGAAAAGGTGGTCTAGTTTTACAGGGTTTCTATGTTTTTCCTGAGAAAGATGATATGGACATAATAAGCACAGATTTAGTGCTGTGTACTTTGGAAGAGCCACGTAAATTGCGTGGCAAACATTATTTCAATGATTTGCCATGTAATATTGAGTTTTGTTAAATGTTTATTGTTATACTGCACAGAGTATAATGTATATTCTTTGTGTAACTGTTATATTATGCGATATTACACGGTCCAGTCACATTATTATGACAACCTCCTACATTTTATGTTGGCAGTACAATGAAGTACGTCACGTGGCGTGCGCTGGCTTGGTGGGTATATGTAAGGTGTGGAACAGGCCGTCTGCACACATATCACTCGTTACTGTCATGGGTAAAATGGGCGATTTATCTGAGTTGCAGAAAGGAATGATTATTGGCTTTCGGGCCAAGGGAGGCAGTATTATTGAAACAGCGCAGTTTGTGTACTGTTCACGTGCTGCTGTGGTGAAGGTGTATCGTGACTGGACAAATGGCACCATTGCGAATAACTGACATGGAAACTGTGGAGCACCATGTGCCATTGATGTGAGAGGTGAACGTCGGTTTCTACGCCGCGCACCCTCCAGCAGCTATGGGATGCGCTGAGGTCATCATGGCTCCAGATGCCCGTGTCAACCTACCAGCACCTTACTGAGCCACTCCCAGCCCGTCTAGCTGCACATGGCAGTTACTCTGGCTATTAGCTGGTGGTTACAGCAAGTTGGATCAGAATTTTTAATTAAATATCATCCTATGGGGGTCATTCCGAGTTGTTCGCTCGGTAAATTTTTTCGCATCGCAGCGATTTTCCGCTTAGTGCGCATGCGCAATGTCCGCAGTGCGACTGCGCCAAGTAAATTTGCTATGCAGTTAGGAATTTTACTCACGGCTTTTTCATCGTTCTGTTGATCGTAGTGTGATTGACAGGAAGTGGGTGTTTCTGGGCGGAAACTCGCCGTGTGTGTGAAAAAAACGCTACCGTTTCTGGGAAAAACGCGGGAGTGGCTGGAGAAACGGGGGAGTGTCTGGGCGAACGCTGGGTGTGTTTGTGACGTCAAACCAGGAACGACAAGCACTGAACTGATCGCAGATGCCGAGTAAGTCTGGAGCTACTCAGAAACTGCTAAGAGAGGTGTAATCGCAATATTGCGAATACGTCGTTCGCAATTTTAAGAAGCTAAGATTCACTCCCAGTAGGCGGCGACTTAGCGTGAGTAAATCTGCTAAAAGCAGCTTGCGAGCGAACAACTCGGAATGAGGGCCTAAGTTTTTCAGCAAAGAAAGTAAAATACACTTATAAAGCACATTAAATTTCTCTTAACTTGTAATAGTATATTTTATACATATTCCATCTATTTGGAAGTTATGCAGTATTGTTCACGTAACAAACAGTAGATATGTAACATTAGTTACTTTGAAATGGCCCATTTTTTTACTTTTGCTTGATTTACCATCCACGTGGACTACAACTGGGAACAGTGGGGGTGATTCAGAGTTGATTGTAGCTGTGCACAGCTACGAACAGTCACAATGACATGCGGGGGGATGTCCAGCACAGGGCTAGCCCGCCCTGCATGTCAGTCCCTGCCCCGTCACAGAAGTACAAACACATCGCACAGCGGCAATTCTTTTGTACTTCAGGAGTAGCTCCTGGCCAGCACAGCTCCTGCACGCTGGCCGGGAGCTACTCGTCGCTGCCCAGATCGCAGCAGCTGCGTGTGACGTCACACAGCAACCGCGGCCCACACCCCCTCCCGCCCATCAACTGCCTCTGCCTGTCAATCAGGTAGAGGCGATCGCTAGGTAAAGACAGCCGTTGGCTATCTGGCATACGTCGGCGCACTGAAGCGCCGGCCCATGCGCAGTTCAGACCCGATCACTGCTGTGCGAAAACAGCAGCAATCGGTTCTGAATGACCCCAGTAACCTCAGCCGAGTGCAGTGGTAGCGGAGTGAGGGACCTTACCCGATGCGCGGCAAGCGAAGCAAACTTGCGAAGGGTCTATGTTTGCTCTAATTGTGGTCACATATCATGAAACATAGAAAATGACACAACAAAAGTTAAAACCTTGCGTCAACCATTTCATGGTCGACCACACCCATTGTTGACCTATTGACCATGTCAACATTTTGTACCTGTTGACCTACTGACCCTGCCGACCTAATGCATGTTGACCATATGAGGTCTAACTAATGACTATCTATCTAAGGACTATGCCTTCGCCTCCAGTACAAGGTGAGGGCAGCACCTGTGGATGGAAGACCATTTTAGAGAGGAGGGGAACCTAGAACTCATCCACCAGCCTTCTAAATATTAGTAATGCTCCTAATACCTTGCTTTGGGCCAACAGGATTAGCAAAAGTAACCAATGGTATGCGAAGTTGTATATATTAAATGTTGTCTATATATACTGTGTGTGTGTATATATATATATATATATATAATAGCCAATTGCACAACTCAGTAATTTACAATAGAGACAGTAACATTTGAAGTGTTTATCTCAATGAGTAGGCATCTACCAGTGCACAGTAACATATGATTTCCTATGTAACATATTTTTTTGCTCTACAAACATGTATACTTCAAATCAAGTCATTTGTACCTAGAGATTTTTATTGGATCATTTAATGGGGTACCTTACAGCATCACATGTATACAGTACTACAACAGATATATTATATTGTGCATTGGGTACCTTGCTACGTCCCGTGAGCCTGAAATCATCACTCTTACTTTTGGACACACCACCCCATTCCATCGACGTGCCAATTCTTACACTTGGAACTTTGGGTTGTAATATAGATTGCAGTTTCAAAGGGTCCTGAGGGGGTTGAACTATAGAATACAAGAAGAAGAAGCAGTAATACTAAATACAGTCCAATTGTATCTACTCCTGTATACTATTTCCCCAATAAACAACAACAGAAAACAGGTAAAACATGTATTACATTTGGAGCATATCATTCTATTCAGTGATAATTTGCAAGTGAAGTTTCAAGGCAGTACGGTTATGGTTATTGGTGCCGATTCAGAGATGTACATAAACTAGTGATGAGCGGATTCGGTTTTACTCGGTTTTACTCGGTTCTCAAAACCGAATCTTATTGGCTATCCAAAACACGTGACATCAGTGAGCCAATAAGATTCGGTTTTGAGAACCGAGTAAAACCGAGTAAAACCGAATCCGCTCATCACTAACATAAACCCAATATTTTACATACATCTCTGATGGTTGGTGATCTGCTTACAGACAGGATCTGTACTGCATCCTGTATGTGCAGATCTCATTCTGCGTGGTTGCTCACGATTGATGTGCTGCAGCCATTTGGGGTTGGTAATGGGAACCATTTCCCAAATTGGAGGCATGTCCTCTCCATTTTATGGGAGTTCCAAGGCCAGTGTCTGCGTTTTCTGATGCATATTTACTGGCCTCGGCAGCAGAGAGGAGGCATCCATTCTGAGAAACTTTAGAGTTTGCTGATGCTAGGACCAATGAGATGTTTGATGCTGCATCTTTGGATGCAGTACCATGCTGGCAGTGGGCAACTTTTGCCTTAAGACGCCTCCTGCGGCATACTGTGTGAACTACGTCCTTCTCTGACTTAGCCCCATTATCCTAGCATTAAATGGAAAGGGATCTTAAGGGTTGATTCAGAAGTGACTGGTGTGTGCGAATATGCGAATGCTGCAGGATGCGCCTTGTGTTAGTAGACGCCTCCTGCATGTTTTTTCTGTGGTCCATTGCTACGTCCAGGGATGCAGCATTGGATCACTTGCATGAACATCAGTTATCTGAGTAACCATCTCACATCTGTAGCTGGAGACACAGACACTGTCCTTGGCACTTCCAAAAAATGGGGCAGAAACTCCCCTGTTTTCAGAAACGCTGCCTGGCGCTGCTCCCTCCACACCTCTGAATGGCTGCAGCCTGTCAATCATGCTATGGCTCAGGGGGGGGGGGGGGCAGTGTGCATAGTGCCCCCGCCATCGAAGTTGTACACAACCATTGGGTTTGTGTACAGTTCTGAATTAGACCCTTGAAGACATTTACATCTGTGCCCAAAGACATTGGGACAATTCAGTTATGTGTCTTAATTTTGAATCTTTGCCATTTTCTGAGGTTTTGCCACATTCCTCCTATGCACCTAGCTCCAGAAAGTGAAACTTTCTGGTGCTTGGAATTGGTAGGCAATGCCATCTTTAGATGGTGTTTCCTAGTAGAGGGTTCTGGGCTTCTTACCACAACATTTCCCAAGAGAGATCCAGTCGCATCCCTCCCAGTGCCTCTTGCGGCTCATGCACGTGTTGGCCAATGGGCGCACATGCACAGAAGGACTCCGGGTCATAAACCGGGACGTCCCCACAACCCGAAAAAACAGCTCTTATAATTAGTGGAGTCACAAGGGGGGTGCGGCCCACAACCAGGTGTCACCCGCCGAGGGTTGACACCAAAATACCAGCTCCTGCTCAGCGACAGGAGTTGGGTGCTGCACTGTAACTGTACACTGTCAGTGTATAGAAGCTGGCACTGCAGCCATAGCACTCCCCGGGGGTAGCCCTCATCTCCCGAGACTCACAGAGTGCCAAAAATGGGTATTAGGCCTGCGAGGTCATGCCCCCACTTATGAGGTCATGCCCCCATTTTGCGGCCTCCCACACCACCAGAGGTAGTGACGCCCTGCTTATCAGGAGAGCTGTCTGTTGCTTAAATCTACATGTCTATGGCATTAATAAACTCTGCTATGCGTGCGATCAGACCTTTGGTCTGGTCTCCAAAGCAACCAATAACATTTTCACTGTTCTGTGTAACACAGTACTCAGCGTGGTTATTATAAATTGTTCTTAATACATGCACATGCGTTTGCCCAGGTTTGTGTTCTTATGTAGTCATCTATGTTTAAAAAAATCTTAAATAAAAACAACATAAAAAGTCAATACCATGGCCATCATTCTGAGTTGTTCGCTCGCAAGCTGCTTTTAGCAGATTTACTCACGCTAAGCCGCCGCCTACTGGGAGTGAATCTTAGCTTCTTAAAATTGCGAACGACGTATTCGCAATATTGCGATTACACCTCTCTTAGCAGTTTCTGAGTAGCTCCAGACTTACTCGGCATCTGCGATCAGTTCAGTGCTTGTCGTTCCTGGTTTGACGTCACAAACACACCCAGCGTTCGCCCAGACACTCCTCCGTTTCTTCAGCCACTCCCGCGTTTTTCCCAGAAACTGTAGCATTTTTTCACACACACCCATAAAACGGCCAGTTTCCGCCCAGAAACACCCACTTCCTGTCAATCACATTACGATCACCAGAACGATGAAAAAGCCGTGAGTAAAATTCCTAACTGCATAGCAAATTTACTTAGCGCAGTCGCAGTGCGAACATTGCGCATGCGCACTAAGCGGAAAAACGCTGCGATGCGAAGAAATTTACCGAGCGAACAACTCGGAATGACCCCCCATGTGCTTTGTAGATGCTTGCAGATGGGTTCAAAACAAAAGGAACACTTTGCAAAACAGACTAAAAAAATGAACCTAATAATGTTGTCTTTAAGTATAAGAGTTCATATATTGTTGAAATGTTGACTCCATCCAGAAGGAAACATGAAGCACCTCAAAGATCAGCCGTAACATTAAACACCCCAGCAAAATAAGTGGTATCAGTATAGAAACACGGATGTACTCCCATTCCAATAGATACAGTTTATATTGTACTGTATCTATAGTGTAGGCTTCTGGAGTAAGCAGGCTATCATGCCAGAACAGGAAAGCGCCGTATATGTGATTCAGTATTAGGCCCCTAGTATCTATACAGCGTTAACCTAGTCACTACTTACCATGTTCATCGGGTACAATGAAAGAGTCAGGCGTGCGTTCTGGCAAAGGAGGGGGACTTTCTGCACTGGGAGAAGTAACTGAATATAAAAGGAAAATCCAAGTTAAGGAATTGCTACCTTTTATGCAGCTATTTACACCTTGCTGGCATAGAAGGCCACACATGTCACAACATCATCAAATTCACCCAATATATAGCGCCTTTTTGTGTAGATCTCACACACTTTGTCCCCATTTTCAATATGAGGCCAATAATAAAATAATTACTAGGTCTCTGCCACTTGTCTATGTACAAGGCAAGTAAATCTGCATATTTGTGCAAAATGAAATATCGTGCATGCCCACATATATTACAACTAGTAAATGATAGTCCATGAACATCCAGAGAGGGCAAAAGATTACATAGCACAGTTGTTATAAGTCCCTCATTTTACCAGACGTGTACTAGCAATCCATGATTTGGTTTCTCCCAGTAATGTCACCACAGAGTGTACGCTCATACTGTTTGTCCCTAGCCAGCCCTGAGCCCAGAGAATAATAAGAATTTACTTACCGATAATTCTATTTCTCGGAGTCCGTAGTGGATGCTGGGGTTCCTGAAAGGACCATGGGGAATAGCGGCTCCGCAGGAGACAGGGCACAAAAAAGTAAAGCTTTACTAGGTCAGGTGGTGTGCACTGGCTCCTCCCCCTATGACCCTCCTCCAGACTCCAGTTAGGTACTGTGCCCGGACGAGCATACACAATAAGGGAGGCATTTTGAATCCCGGGTAAGACTCATACCAGCCACACCAATCACACCGTACAACTTGTGATCTAAACCCAGTTAACAGTATGACAACAGAAAGGGCCTCTTAAAGATGGCTCCTTAACAATAACCCGAATTAGTTAACAATAACTATGTACAAGTATTGCAGATAATCCGCACTTGGGATGGGCGCCCAGCATCCACTACGGACTCCGAGAAATAGAATTATCGGTAAGTAAATTCTTATTTTCTCTATCGTCCTAAGTGGATGCTGGGGTTCCTGAAAGGACCATGGGGATTATACCAAAGCTCCCAAACGGGCGGGAGAGTGCGGATGACTCTGCAGCACCGAATGAGAGAACTCCAGGTCCTCCTTTGCCAGGGTATCAAATTTGTAAAATTTTACAAACGTGTTCTCCCCCGACCACGTAGCTGCTCGGCAGAGTTGTAATGCCGAGACCCCTCGGGCAGCCGCCCAAGATGAGCCCACCTTCCTTGTGGAGTGGGCTTTTACAGTTTTAGGCTGTGGCAGGCCTGCCACAGAATGTGCAAGTTGAATTGTGTTACAAATCCAACGAGCAATCGACTGCTTAGAAGCAGGTGCGCCCAACTTGTTGGGTGCATACAATATAAATAGCGAGTCAGATTTTCTGACTCCAGCCGTCCTTGCAATGTATATTTTTAAGGCTCTGACAACGTCCAACAACTTGGAGTCCTCCAAGTCGCTAGTGGCCGCAGGCACCACAATAGGTTGGTTCAGATGAAATGCTGATACCACTTTAGGGAGAAAATGCGGACGAGTCCGCAGTTCTGCCCTATCCGAATGGAAGATTAGATAAGGACTTTTATAAGATAAAGCCGCCAATTCAGATACTCTCCTGGCAGAGGCCAGGGCTAGTAACATAGTCACTTTCAATGTGAGATATTTCAAATCCACCTTTTTCAATGGTTCAAACCAATGGGATTTGAGGAAATCTAAAACTACATTTAGATCCCACGGTGCCACCGGAGGCACCACAGGAGGCTGTATATGCAGTACTCCCTTGACAAAAGTCTGGACCTCAGGGACAGAGGCCAATTCTTTTTGGAAGAATATTGACAGGGCCGAAATTTGAACCTTAATGGATCCCAATTTGAGACCCATAGATAATCCTGATTGCAGGAAATGTAGGAAACGACCCAGTTGGAATTCCTCCGTCGGAACCCTCCGATCCTCGCACCACGCTACATATTTTCGCCAAATGCGGTGATAATGTTTCACGGTGACTTCCTTCCGTGCCTTAATCAAGGTAGGAATGACTTCTTCTGGAATGCCTTTCCCTTTTAGGATCTGGCGTTCAACCGCCATGCCGTCAAACGCAGCCGCGGTAAGTCTTGAAAAAGACAGGGACCCTGCTGTAGCAGGTCCCTTCTCAGAGGTAGAGGCCACGGTTCGTCCGTGAGCATCTCTTGAAGTTCCGGATACCAAGTCCTTCTCGGCCAATCCGGAACCACTAGTATTGTTCTTACTCTTCTTTGCCGTATGATCTTCAATACCTTTGGTATGAGCGGCAGAGGAGGAAACACATACACTGACTGGTACACCCAAGGAGTTACCAGTGCGTCCACAGCTATTGCCTGTGGATCTCTTGACCTGGCGCAATATTTGTCCAGTTTCTTGTTGAGGCGAGACGCCATCATGTCTACAATTGGTCTTTCCCAACGGTCTATTAACATGTTGAAGACTTCTGGATGTAGACCCCACTCTCCCGGATGAAGATCGTGTCTGCTGAGGAAGTCTGCTTCCCAGTTGTCCACGCCCGGGATGAACACTGCTGACAGTGCTATCACGTGATTCTCCGCCCAGCGAAGAATCTTGGCAGCTTCTGCCATTGCACTCCTGCTTCTTGTGCCGCCCTGCCTGTTTACATGGGCGACCGCCGTGATGTTGTCCGACTGAATCAACACCGGCTTTCCTTGCAGGAGAAGTTCCGCCTGGCTTAGAGCATTGTAGATTGCTCTTAGTTCCAGAATGTTTATGTGAAGAGACTTTTCCAGACTCGTCCATACTCCCTGGAAGTTTCTTCCTTGTGTGACTGCTCCCCAGCCTCTCAGGCTGGCGTCCGTGGTCACCAGGATCCAATCCTGAATGCCGAATCTGCGGCCTTCTAATAGGTGAGCCTTCTGCAACCACCACAGAAGTGACACCCTTGTCTTTGGTGACAGGGTTATTCGCAGGTGCATCTGCAGATGCGACCCTGACCATTTGTCCAACAGATCCCTTTGGAATATTCTTGCATGGAATCTGCCGAATGGAATTGCTTCGTAAGAAGCCACCATTTTTCCCAGGACTCTTGTGCATTGATGTACTGACACTTTTCCTGGTTTTAGGAGGTTCCTGACCAGATCGGATAACTCCTTGGCTTTTTCCTCTGGAAGGAAAACCTTTTTCTGAACCGTGTCCAGAATCATTCCTAGGAACAGCAGACGAGTTGTCGGGATTAAATGGGATTTTGGAATATTCAGAATCCACCCGTGTTGTCTTAGCACCTCTTGAGATAGTGCTAAAGCTGTCTCCAGCTGTTCTCTGGACCTTGCCCTTATTAGGAGATCGTCCAAGTATGGGATAACTAATACGCCTTTTCTTCGAAGAAGAATCATCATCTCGGCCATTACCTTGGTAAAGACCCGAGGCGCCGTGGACAATCCGAACGGCAGCGTCTGAAACTGATAGTGACAGTTTTGAACAATGAACCTGAGGTACCCCTGGTGTGCGGGGTAAATCGGAACGTGTAGATACGCATCCTTGATGTCCAAGGATACCATAAAGTCCCCTTCTTCCAGGTTCGCTATCACTGCTCTGAGTGACTCCATCTTGAACTTGAACTTTTTTATGTAGAGGTTCAAGGACTTCAGATTTAGAATAGGCCTTACCGAGCCATCCGGCTTCGGTACCACAAATAGAGTGGAATAATACCCCTTTCCTTGTTGTAATAGGGGTACTTTGACTATCACCTGCTGAGCGTACAGCTTGTGAATGGCTTCCAACACCCTCTCCCTTTCGGAAGAGACGGTTGGTAAGGCAGACTTCAGGAAACGATGAGGAGGATCCGTCTCTAATTCCAACCTGTACCCCTGAGATATTATCTGCAGGATCCAGGGGTCTACCTGCGAGTGAGCCCACTGCGCGCTGTAATTTTTGAGACGGCCCCCCACTGTCCCCGAGTCCGCTTGAGAGGCCCCAGCGTCATGCTGAGGTTTTTGCAGGAGCCGGGGAGGGCTTCTGTTCCTGGGAAGGAGCTGCCTGTTGGTGTCTCTTCCCTCTTCCTCTGCCTCGTGGCAGGTACGACAAGCCCTTTGCTCTCTTATTTTTGTAGGAGCGAAAAGGCTGCGGTTGAAAGGTCGGTGCCTTTCTCTGTTGGGGAGTGACTTGAGGTAAAAAAGTGGATTTCCCGGCAGTAGCCGTGGCCACCAAGTCTGATAGACCAACTCCAAATAACTCCTCCCCTTTATACGGCAAAACCTCCATGTGACGTTTTGAATCCGCATCGCCTGTCCACTGTCGTGTCCATAAGGCTCTTCTGGCTGAAATGGACATAGCACTCACCCGAGATGCCAGTGTGCAAATATCCCTCTGTGCATCACGCATATAGATAAATGCATCCTTTATTTGTTCTAACGACAGTAAAACATTGTCCCTATCTAGGGTATCAATATTTTCAATCAGGGATTCTGACCAAACTACTCCAGCACTGCACATCCAGGCAGTTGCTATAGCTGGTCGTAGTATAACACCTGCATGTGTGTATATATTCTTTTGAATAACTTCCATCTTTCTATCTGATGGATCCTTAAGTGCGGCCGTCTCAGGAGAGGGTAACGCCACTTGTTTGGATAAGCGTGTGAGCGCCTTGTCCACCTTAGGGGGTATTTCCCAGCGCGCCCTAACCTCTGGCGGGAAAGGGTATAATGCCAATAACTTTTTTGAAATTATCAACTTTTTATCAGGAGCAACCCACGCTTCATCACACACGTCATTTAATTCTTCTGATTCAGGAAAAACTGTTTGTAGTTTTTTCACACCATACATAATACCCTGTTTTACGGTATCTGTAGTATCAGCTAAATGTAACGTCTCCTTCATTGCCAAAATCATATAACGTGTGGCCCTACTGGAAAATACGTTTGAATTTCTACCGTCGTCACTGGAATCAGTGCCCGTGTCTGGGTCTGTGTCGACCGACTGAGGCAAAGGGCGTTTTACAGCCCCTGACGGTGTTTGAGGCGCCTGGACAGGCATTAATTGATTGTCCGGCCGCCTCATGTCCTCAACTGACTGTTTAAGGGAAGATAAACCATCACGTAATTCCACAAATAAAGGCATCCATTCTGGTGTCGACCCCCTGGGGGGTGACATCTGCATATTTGGCAATTGCTCCGCCTCCACACCAATATCGTCCTCATACATGTCGACACCACGTACCGACACACACCGCAAACTCACAGGGAATGCTCTAATGAAGACAGGACCCACTAGCCCTTTTGGGGAGACAGAGGGAGAGTCTGCCAGCACACACCACAAAGCGCTATATATACAAGGGATATCCTTATATTAAGTGCTCCCTTATAGCTGCTTTAATATATATATATATAGCCATTAATGTGCCCCCCCTCTCTGTTTTACCCTGTTTCTGTAGTGCAGTGCAGGGGAGAGACCTGGGAGCCGTTCTGACCAGCGGAGCTGTGACAGAAAATGGCGCCGTGTGCTGAGGAGATAGGCCCCGCCCCTTTTTCGGCGGGTTCTTCTCCCGCTATTTTTCCAGTCAGGCAGGGGTTAAATATCTCCATATAGCCCCTATGGGCTATATGTGAGGTATTTTTAGCCTTGTATAAGGTTTATATTTGCCTCTCAGAGCGCCCCCCCCCAGCGCTCTGCACCCTCAGTGACTGCCCAGTGAAGTGTGCTGAGAGGAAAATGGCGCACAGCTGCAGTGCTGTGCGCTACCTTATGAAGACTGAGGAGTCTTCAGCCGCCGGTTTCCGGACCTCTTCACGCTTCAGCATCTGCAAGGGGGTCGGCGGCGCGGCTCCGGGACCGGACTCCACGGCTGGGCCTGTGTTCGATCCCTCTGGAGCTAATGGTGTCCAGTAGCCAAGCAGCAAATCCACTCTGCATGCAGGTGAGTTTACTACTTTCCCCCTAAGTCCCACGTTGCAGTGATCCTGTTGCCAGCAGGACTCACTGTAAAGAAAAAAACCTAAACTAAACTTTCTCTAAGCAGCTCTTTAGGAGAGCCACCTAGATTGCACCCTTCTCGTTCGGGCACAAAATCTAACTGGAGTCTGGAGGAGGGTCATAGGGGGAGGAGCCAGTGCACACCACCTGACCTAGTAAAGCTTTACTTTTTTGTGCCCTGTCTCCTGCGGAGCCGCTATTCCCCATGGTCCTTTCAGGAACCCCAGCATCCACTTAGGACGATAGAGAAATTACAATTATTGAAGGTCAACAGCATTGAGTGCATTAGTCCTGCTGCATCTGTGGGAAGGAAGGGGGGGATGATCCACTGACAATTAGGAAGACATCAGAAACTACTATATGTAGGTGTTTGTGAATTTGACAGAATACATTACCGCCTGGCTGCAAGTCAGGAAAGGAGGAGGTGGCCCAATCCATACCTGTGAAAAAGCAGAAGGTGTGGAGAAGGGCACCCAAAAAGGTGGTGTACAGTAGTCTTGCAGTATGACACCATTTTTAGTCACACTGGGGTCATATGGCCAGCGCTTCCTGAGCTGCTGACATTCCCTCTACCTGGTGCTTTGTTTAGATGCTACGCACATGTATGCTATGTCTATTCACTTACTGCTCTGGTGAGAAGGAGAGTTCCCAACCTTTCTCCCCTTTGCATACTGCGGGGATTGGGTGGGTCAGCGGGACACTCTGTGTACCCCCCATGCCTCTCCTTCTGGTGTAACATGTAATGATATGAGACTGAGGAACTTTTTGTTTACTAGATGCTTCCATGTGAGGCCTATGTATTCTGTTGGTTTGGGCAAAGGACAGGGGGAGATGGGAGGAAAGGAATGGGGAGACTGGAGCATTGTTATGCACACATGGTGAACAGAAGAGCATTTTAAAGAACGTTGAGGGCACCTTTAAATACATTTAAGCAATAGTGCTTTTACAAGGATTGACAAAATAATGTAGAGTTGTAAGGAAGATGCATAATTTTCTACTCCTTTGTCATATTTTCAGCAGTACTGTATAAGGTTGAGCTGGATTCCTAGGAGTAGATTGGTGGCATTCACCCAGGAATGTTGAACTAGGAAAATATCATTGTTTGAACACCACTAAACAAGCTTCACTCCTGTAGATAAAACCTATTATAATTGGTTGGATCATTTTCAGACATGCCCTTAAATGCAATTGACAGATAATAACTACTGTTTGCTTTCTCTGTGCTGACCATAATAAAAGGCCCCTGTTATATGGTTCTACTTTTTTAAATGTACATGTACTGCAATCTGCACAAAATGATTATAGAACAAACAATTGTTGCATTATTCACAGCTTAAAATGAAGTTGGTTGATACTTACCCTTGAAATTTAGGATGGTGTCATGAAATACGTCTTGCCCTTTTAGTGGCTCTTGGATAAAAGACTCATTCACATGGGATAAATGATAAGAGGCAGACAATGGCAAGTTAAAGCTTGGCATTTCTTTGACTTTTGGTATGGATATATCAGGGGAAGGGGCTTCCAAGCAAAAATCTGCAAATATTGGTGAGCCGGGATCAGAAGAGGATGTTGGAGAAAAATAAGGATCTTCAGTCAAGCGAATGTATACATGACTACTATGGACAGTACTGATGTTACCCAAAGAGCCTGTAAGTCCTGAGCATTGGCCAACATTAGATTCCAGAAAACTTGGTTTATATGGGTAGGCAGCTGGTTCTTTGACAGCATGCTCCGACATGATCAACTGTCTCTGTTGTAGCAGTTCAAAAGGAGTGGACTTGGTTCTCATTAATGGTGCATGCACATTGTAGCATCTTTTATCAGTAACAGGAAGTATGTTCTCAGAATTATTGCTGGTGATATTTTGGGTAATTCTGCCAAAATGTGTTCTGGACAAAGGATAAGGTGTATTTGTACATGGACTGACTAAATCCAAGGTATGGGTGCTGAGATTATTTATGTTTGAGGTTTTGCAAGTTTTATACATCTTTGGAGTTGTTAAAGGCACCATAATGTCATTATAGGTTGCTCCACTGGTGCATGCTGTTGCAGATAAACTCCCAATAGAGTCTTGAGATTTTTCTCCAATCATGTTATTACCTGTATTACTATAAAAAGAACAATATTAGTGTTAATAGGAATATGTATGCCTTTCATGGTTTTTTTCTACTTTACTATAGTTGTTCAACTGGTATATATTAATGTTTTTGTTACACTTGAGAAAAGTAAATATTTAAACAATGGAAAAATAGGATTTTAATTACCTACCGGTAAATCCTTTTCTCGTAGTCCGTAGAAGATACTGGGAATCCATTTAGTACCATGGGGTATAGACGGGTCCACTAGGAGCCTTGGGCACTTTAAGAATTTGATAGTGTGCGCTGGCTCCTCCATCTATACCCCTCCTATCAGACTCAGTCTAGGAAACTGTGCCCGAGGAGACAAACAAACTTTGGTGGTCATTCTGAGTTGTTTGCTCGTTGACGTTTTTCGCAACGCAGCGATTAGGTGGAAAATGCGCATGCTCATGGTACTGAGGAAGCCGCCGATGGTTGGAGGCGGAGAAACGCGTCTTTTATGATCCATACTCACCCTAATCAGCATACCTTGCATTTGCCTCAATACGCTGGGAAAACGTCAAACGATCTCCGGATAAGGCTCCTTCAAAAGGTATTCTAGCACCAGAGCCGGGAGTGTTATGCAACGGAACCCAGGAGGAAGCGTGGTAATGGTGTACTATTAACATGGCCATGTTCAAATTGTTTGCTGAGACACATTATTAACTTTGCTGCTGTGAGGAAAATTAACTAACACATGCATGATTAATCAACCAATGTGCTCAACTTATTGACTGTCACCATCCACTAAATCAATGATGCTCTCAAAGGGGATTTAAAATCATTCTACTCCGCATGTCAAATCTGTACTTGGAAGCAAAGATCGCTGTGTTTTTAAAAATCATGGGGGTAATTCCAAGTTGATCGCAGCAGGAAATTTTTTAGCAGTTGGGCAAAACCATGTGCACTGCAGGGGGGGCAGATATAACATTTGTAGAGAGAGTTAGATTTGGGTGGGTTATATTGTTTCTGTGCAGGGTAAATACTGGCTGCTTTATTTTTACACTGCAATTTAGATTGCAGATTGAACTCACCACACCCAAATCTATCTCTCTCTGCACATGTTATATCTGTCTCCCCTGCAGTGCACATGGTTTTGCCCAACTGCTAAAAAATTTCCTGCTGCGATCAACTTGGAATTACCCCCATCATTAGATGATACTCTGAATAAGAGACTTCACAATAACGGCTCTGTTATACTGCAGTAACAAAGTATCATTTTACAGCTTGACCCAATAGAGCAATTAAGTATCAGAGCGGAATTGGGAGACATTATAACATTGAAGTGAAACTAGTGTGAGCTAACTGTATCCAGCTGTCACTTCACAGAGCGGAGCATTGTAAGGTGTCAATGTGATATGAATGTTTTATGTTGATATTGCATGTTTTAGTTAATATTATTTTAGAAAAATTGTATGCCATTAATTATAGAGGTAAGAAAAGGAGTTTTATTAAAATAAAGAATAAAAATAATTTTAATAAGAAATCTACTAGCGCTGTCTATATATTTTGTTTTTCTAGCTAAGTTATTTAACACAAAACTTAGTAGATTTGCTGGTGTTCGAGCGACACTTTTCAGACGCACTGCTGATCAGTGTGTGATTGACAGGAAAGGGGCGTTTCTGGGAGGTAACTGAGCGTTTTCCGGGAGTGTGCTAAAAAACGCAGGCGTGCCAGGTAAAAACGCAGAAGTGGCTGGAGAAACGGGGGAGTGGCTGGCCAAACGCAAGGCGTGTTTCTGACGTCAAACCAGGAACTAAACGGACTGAGGTGATCGCAATCTAGGAGTAGGTCTGTAGCTACTCAGAAACTGCAAAGAATTATTTTGTAACAGTTCTGCTAATCTTTCGTTCGCAATTCTGCTAAGCTAAGATACACTCCCAGAGGGCAGCGGCCTAGCGTGTGCAATGCTGCTAAAAGCAGCTAGTGAGCGAACAACTCAGAATGACCACCTTTGAAAGAAGCATAGATATGGAAAGTGGTGAGATTTACGAACTAGCACACAGAACAATAGGAAAGCCATGCTAACCAAACTTGAAACATGAACAGCAACAGCTGAACAAACCTGAATACTTAACCAAGTAACAGTGCAGGAAGAACGAAGCACCGGGCGGGCGCCCAGTATCCTCTACGGACTACAAGAAAAGGATTTACCGGTAGGTAATTAAAATCCTATTTTCTCTTGCGTCCTAGGGGATATTGGGAATCCATTTAGTACCATGGGGGAGTACCAAAGCTCTCAAACCGGGTGGGAGAGTGCTGAGGTTCCTGCAGAACTGATTGACCAAACTGGAGGTCCTCAGAGGCCAAAGTATCGAACTTGTAAAACTTTGCAAACGTGTTCGAACCTGACCAAGTAGCTGCTCGGCAGAGCTGTAAATCTGACACACACGAGGCAGCCGCCCAAGAAGAACACACAGCCCTAGCAGAGTGGGCCTGTACAGATTTTGGAACCGGCAATCCTGCCGTGGAATAAGCATGCTGGATAGTGAGCCTGATCCAGCGTGCAATTGACTGCTTTGAAGCAGGACACATAATTTTATTGGGATCATAAAGAACGAACAGCGAGTCTGATTTCCTGTGATGAGCTGTCCTATTTCCGTACACCTTCAAAGCCCTCACAACATCCAATGACTTTGAAGTAGCAGAGGTGTCCGTAACAACCGGAACCACAATAGGTTGGTTTATGTGAAATGCAGACACCACCTTAGGAAGAAATTGCTGACGAGTCCTGAGTTCGGCTCTGTCCTCATGGAAAATTAAGTACGGACTCTTGTAAGACAATGTCCCCAGCGCCGACACATGTCTTGCTGAAGCCAAGGCCAGCAGTGTGACGGTCTTCCATATAAGGTACTTTAAATCCACCACCTGTAATGGTTCAAACCAGTCCAATTGTAGGAAGTGCAGAACCAAATTGAGATCCCAAGGTGCCGGGGGAGGCACAAAGGGAGGTTGGATGTGCAAAACACCTTTCAAGAATGTCTGGACCTCACGGAGAGAAGCCAATTGTTTTGAAAGAAAATAGACATGGCCGAAATCTGGACTTTAATAGAGCCTAGACGTAGGCCCACATCCATTCCCGACTGCAGAAAAAGCAGTAGACATCCAAGACGAAACTCCACTGCAGAATATTGTCTGCTTTCACACCAAGAAACATACTTCTTCCATATACGGTGGTAATGTTTAGACGTTACCCCTTTCCTGGCTTGGATCATAGTTGGGATGACCCTGTCAGGAATCAGTCTCCTGGCTAGAATCAGGCGTTCAACTTCCATGCCGTTAAACGTAGCCGTGGTAAGTCCTGATAGACGAATGGGCAGAAGATCCTCATGAAGAGGTAGAAGCCACGGATCTTCGATCAGCATCTTGAGAAGATCGCGTACCAGGCCGTTCGCGGCCAGTCCGGAGCAATGAGTATTGCTTGAACCTTTTCCCTTTTTATTCTCTTTAGAGTTCTTGGGATCAGAGTTGTCACAGCGTCTACCGCCACTGCTTGTGGGTCTCTTGACCTGGAACAATACCGCTTGAGCTTCTTGTTGAGTCGAGAGGCCATCATGTCGATCTGTAAATATTCCCACGACATGTCAACCACTGGAACACCTCTGGGTGAAGGCCACACTTGTCCGGGTGCAGGTCGTGTCTGCTGAGGAAGTCTGCTTCCCAGTTGTCTACTCCCAGAATAAAGACCGCCGACAACGCCACAGCGCGCTTTTCCACCCAAAGGAGAATTCTTGACACCTCTGACATTGCTGCTCTGCTTTTTGTTCCGCCCTGTCGGTTTATGTACATTACCGCCGTTACATTGTCCGACTGGACTTGAATGGCCTGATTCCAAAGTAGATGTGAGGCCTGCAGAAGAGCGTTGTAGATTGCCCTGAGTTCCAGGACGTTTATTGGAAGGACGACTTCCCGACTTGACCATCTTCCTTGAAACTGCACCCCCAGGGTGATTGCTCCCCAACCTCTGAGGCTTGCATCTGTGGTTAGCAGAATCCAATTCTGAATCCCGAACCTCCAACCCTCGACGAGGTGAGAAGTCTGTAGCCACCACAGAAGGGACATCCTGGCTTTTTGTGACAGACGGATCCTCTGGTGCATGTGAAGATGCAATCCGGACCATTTGCCCAAGAGATCCAGCTGGAAGGGCCTTGCATGAAACCTTCTGTACTGAAGCGCCTTGTAGGAGGCCACCATATTCCCCAGAAGGCGAATGCACAGATGCACCGAGATCCGGGTTGGCTTCAGGACAGCCCGACTCATCAACTGGATTACCATAGTCTTTTCCAAGGGGATGAACACTTTCTGAGACTCTGTGCCCAGTATCATTCCCAGCAAAGGAATAAATCTTTTGGAATAATGTTCACTCCCTGTTTGCAGAGTAGAAACATCATCACTGCCATCCCTTTGGTGAACACCCTCGGTGCCGTGGAGAGACCAAATGGCAGGGCCTTGAACTGGTAATGACAGTCCTGCAATGCAAACCATAGATAAGCCTGATGAGGTGGCCAGATCGGAATGTGAAGGTACCAATCCTTGATATCCAGAGACACTAAGAATTCCCCCTCCTCCAGACCGGAGATCACCGCTCTCAGAGACTCCATCTTGAATTTGAACACTTATAAGTATGGGTTTAACGACTTGAGGTTCAAAATTGGTCTCACCGTACCGTCCGGTTTCGGTACTACAAACAAGTTGGAATAATACCCCTTGTTTTGCAGATGAGGTGGAACTGGAACAATGGCATCCTGTAAAGTTATATTTGCCTCGTGAGAAACTGGTAAGCCTGATTTGAAGAATATGTGAGGTGGGAGCTCCTGGACCTCCAGTCTGTAGCCCTGGGAAATAAGATCTATGACCCAGGGATCCTGGCATGAACTTGTCCAGATGTGACTGAAGAATTTTAGTTGGGCTCCCACCCGCCTGTCTTCCAGGCATAGCGGTCCACCATCATGCTGAAGGCTTTGAGGAAGCAGAGCTTGAGCTCTGTTCCTGAGAACCGGCAGTTGCTGGTTTACCTCTAGTGCCTCTGGTGGCTGTAGAAGAACCTCTGGTTTTTCCCCTAAACTTGGCCGTCCGAAAGGACTGTAAATTGGAATCTGAGTAAGCCTTCCTGGCTGGGGGAGCTGCAGAAGGAAGATATGTGGACTTACCCACATTAGCTTTGGAGATCCATTTGTCTAGTACGTCTCCAAATAAGGCCTCTCCTGTGAAGGGTAGGCCTTCCATGCCTTTCCTGGAGTCCGCATCAGCAATCCACTGGCATAGCCATAAGCCCCTGTGTGCTGATACTGCCATAGCGGTGGTGCGTGCATTAAGCAAGCCTATTTCTTTTATGGCTTCCACCATAAAGTTCACAGAGTCCTGTATATGTTGCAGGAGTAAAATAATCTCCCCTTGAGGCAAGGTATCTAACCCCTCAATTAGGTTACCGGACCATTTGGCAATGGCTTTAGTAATCCACCCACATGCTATGGTGGGTTTCCGGGCCAGCCCAGCAGCTGTATACAATGATTTGAGTGTGGTCTCAACTCTACGATCAGCCGTGTCTTTCAGGGAGTCTGCACCCGGGACAGGCAATACAATTTTTCATGACAGCTTGGATACTGATGCATCCAATATCAGTGGATTTCCCATTTTTTCCTATCCTCAGGAGGAAAAGGAAAAGATGATAGCAACCTTTTAGGGATTTGAAATTTCCTAACAGGATTTACCCACAGTTCTTCAAACAGGGTATTTAGTTCCTTTGACACAGGAAAAGTGGCTGAGGATTTATTTTTTTTATATCAAAATAAGATTCCTCACTCTCCTCTGTTACCTTATCAGGGATATGCAGAACTTCTCTGATAGCCTCTATGAGAGCGTCTATTCCCTGTGACAGAGTAGCCTCCCCCACCTCTGAGTCCACCTCCCGCTCCCCCTCCTCCATGTCTGACCCTCATCATCGGTGTCAGACTGCAGGATATGGGCCAAAGTACGTTTTTGCGGACAAATGGCAGGGGACTGAGACGCTGGTTTGGGTACTGAGTCTCTTTTCATAAACTCAGTCATTGATTGTCTTAAGTATTGCGTCTCTTTCTCATTGCGGGACAATTTAGTAGAAATATTGGAAATCATTCCCTTAATGGAGTCCAGCCATGCTGGCTCTGCCCCGCTAGCCTTGGTAGGTACACTACACTGAGTACACAGTAGTGAACCCCCTGGACAAGAAGAACACTGTGCCTTACATGAAACACACTCTTTATCTGACATACTGTAACAGTGACAGCACACACAGGAAAAGGTTAAATGCACAATTAACCCACAAAGAGCCCTTCCAGGGAGACACAGAGATAGTCTGGTGCCAGCACACGGTGCCCTTACCGCTAATTCCAACCTTAGCCGAGTCGCAGACTAAGAACATAGATTAGGGACTCAGTACACTAATAACCGCTCCCCCACTGCTATTACCCCATGGTACCGCTGAGGTAATCTGGAGTCTCTCCGGAGGAGCTGCGCATCCCTGTCAGTTAGCGTCTGTGTCAGCTGCAGAGGGAAAATGGCACTAGTGAGCTGCTGGATCTGCTCATAGTGAAGCCCCACCCCTTCAATGGCGCACGGCCTTCCCGCTCTTTTTTATACTGGCTGATGTAATTATTTTGCCTAAAATTGAGTCAGCCCTCTTTTAAGTCTGTAATGCCAGTCTGGGTACTGTGTACACATATAGTGTACTGAGACTCAGTTCGCCCCCTCAGAAGCTGTGCGTCTGCACTGTGTACTGAGTCTGGAGACCCAGCCACCCCATGTAGAAGCTGTGCATCTCCGTACCCTCATGCCGCAATAATGGCCGGCGACCGCTAACCGGGGCGCTGCCTTAGTACTCACCACTCTTCTTTCTTCTGGCTGTGTTAGGGGTGGCGCCATGCTGCGGGAATGTACGCTCGCCGTGGTGGGGCTTGAGAATAGTTCCCTCAGGAGCTAGTGTCCTGTCAGCAGGGAACGGGACCATTGACCCTTCAAGAGGTTTGGCCGTTCCCCCCCTAAGTCCCACGAAGCAGGCAGGCTGGTGCCATCCAGTCCTGCATGAAAATAACAAATATATAAAATAAATGCAGAAAACTCCTCAGGAGCTTCCAGAGACGTGACCGGCTCCTCCGGGCACATTTTCTAAACTGAGTCTGGTAGGAGGGGCATAGAGGGAGGACCCAGCGCATACTATCAAATTCTTAAAGTGCCCAAGGCTCCTAGTGAACCAGTCTATACCCCGTGGTACTAAATGGATTCCCAGTATCCCCTAGGACGTAGGAGAAAATTTGTTAGCTAATGGGCAAAACCATGTGCACTGCAGATGGGGCAGATATAACCTTTGCAGAGAAAGTTAGATTTGGGTGGGTTATATTGTTTCTGTGCAGGATAAATACTGGCTGCTTTATTTTTACACTGCAATCTAGATTTAAGTTTGAACACACCGCACCCAAATCTAACTCTCTCTCTGCACATTTTATATCTCCACCCCCCCTCCCGCAGTGCTCATTGCATATCTCCAAACATGACCCTCTCCAGGAGGGACACAATGCTCTGCTTCTGGACTTTTTTCTTAATTTGTGATTGCCAGCACCTGTTTTGGACAGGTAAATGGATAATAAGATTTTACTCACCGGTAAATCTATTTCTCGTAGTCCGTAGTGGATGCTGGGATCTCCGTAAGGACCATGGGGAATAGACGGGCTCCGCAGGAGACTGGGCACTCTAAAAGAAAGATTAGGTACTATCTGGTGTGCACTGGCTCCTCCCTGTATGCTCCTCCTCCAGACCTCAGTTAGGATACTGTGCCTGGAAGAGCTGACACAATAAGGAAGGATTTTGAATCCCGGGTAAGACTCATACCAGCCACACCAATCACACCGTATAACTCGTGATACTATACCCAGTTAACAGTATGAAATATAACTGAGCCTCTCAACAGATGGCTCAACAATAACCCTTTAGTTAGGCAATAACTATATACAAGTATTGCAGACAATCCGCACTTGGGATGGGCGCCCAGCATCCACTACGGACTACGAGAAATAGATTTACCGGTGAGTAAAATCTTATTTTCTCTGACGTCCTAGTAAATGCTGGGAACTCCGTAAGGACCATGGGGATTATACCAAAGCTCCCAAACGGGCGGGAGAGTGCGGATGACTCTGCAGCACCGAATGAGAGAACTCAAGGTCCTCCTCAGCCAGGGTATCAAATTTGTAGAATTTAGCAAACATGTTTGCCCCTGACCAAGTTGCAGCTCGGCAAAGTTGTAAAGCCGAGACCCCTCGGGCAGCCGCCCAAGATGAGCCCACTTTCCTCGTGGAATGGGCTGTTACTGATTTAGGATGTGGCAATCCAGCCGCAGAATGCTCCAGCTGAATTGTGCTACAAATTCAGCGAGCAATAGTCTGCTTAGAAGCAGGAGCACCTATTTTGTTGGGTGCCTACAGGATAAAAAACGAGTCAGTTTTCCTGACTCCAGCCGTCCTGGAAATATAAATTTTTAAGGCCCTGACTACGTCCAGTAACTTGGAATCTTCCAAGTCCCTAGTAGCCGCAGGCACTACAATAGGTTGGTTCAAGTGAAAAGCTGATACCACCTTAGGGAGAAACTGGGGACGAGTCCTCAATTCTGCCCTATCCATATGGAAAATCAGATAAGGGCTTTTACATGACAAAGCCGCCAATTCTGACACACGCCTGGCCGAAGCCAAGGCCAATAACATGACCACTTTCCACATGAGATATTTCAAATCCACAGTTTTAAGTGGCTCAAACCAATGTGATTTTAAGAAACTCAACACCACGTTGAGATCCCAAGGTGCCACAGAAGGCACAGAAAAGGGGCTGAATATGTAGCACTCCCTTTACAAATGTCTGAACTCCAGGCAGTGAAGCCAGTTCTTTCTGGAAGAAAATCGACAGAGCCGAAATCTGGACCTTAATGGAACCCAAATTTAGGCCCATAGTCACTCTTGACTGTAGGAAGTGCAGAAAACGACCCAGCTGAAATTCCTCTGTTGGGGCCTTCCTGGCCTCACACCACGCAACATATTTTCGCCAAATACGGTGATAATGGTTTGCGGTTACTTCTTTCCTGGCTTTTATCAGCGTAGGAATGACTTCCTCCGGAATGCCCTTTTGCTTTAGGATCCGGAATTCAACCGCCATGCTGTCCAACGCAGCCGCGGTAAGTCTTGGAACAGACAGGGCCCCTGCTGTAGCAGATCCTGTCTGAGCGGTAGAGGCCATGGGTCCTCTGATATTATTTCTTGAAGTTCTGGGTACAGAGCTCTTCTTGGCCCATCCGGAACCACGAGTATCGTTCTTACTCCTCGTTTTCTTATTATTCTCAGTACCTTTGGTATGAGAGGCAGAGGAGGGAATACATAAACCGACTGGTACACCCACGGTGTCACTAGACCGTTCACAGCTATTGCCTGAGGGTCCCTTGACCTGGCGCAATATCTAGTTTTTTGTTTAGGCGGGACGCCATCATGTCCACCTGTGGCCTTTCCCAACGGTTTACCAACAGTTGGAAGACTTCTGGATGAAGTCCCCACTCTCCCGGGTGTCGGTCGTGTCTGCTGAGGAAGTCTGCTTCCCAGTTGTCCACTCCCGGAATGAACACTGCTGACAGTGCTAAGACGTGATTTTCCGCCCATCTGAGAATCCTTGTGGCTTCTGCCATCGCCATCCTGCTTCTTGTGCCGCCCTGTCGGTTTACATGGGCGACTGCCGTGATGTTGTCTGATTGGATCAGTACCGGCTGGTTTTGAAGCAGAGGCCTTGCCAGACTTAGGGCATTGTAAATGGCCCTCAGTTCCAGAATATTTATGTGTAGGGACGACTCCTGACTTGACCAAAGTCCTTGGAAATTTCTTCCCTGTGTGACTGCCCCCCAGCCTCGAAGGCTGGCATCCGTGGTTACCAGGACCCAGTCCTGTATACCGAATCTGCGGCCCTCTTGAAGATGAGCACTCTGCAGCCACCACAGTAGAGATACCCTGGTCCTTGGAGACAGGGTTATCAGCCGATGCATCTGAAGATGCGATTCCGACCACTTGTCCAAGAGGTCCCACTGAAAGGTTCTTGCATGGAACCTGCCGAATGGAATTTTGCTTCGTAAGAAGCTACCATTTTTCCCAGGACTCGTGTGCAGTGATGCACCGATACCTGTTTTGGTTTCAGGAGGTCTCTGACTAGAGATGACAGCTCCTTGGCTTTCTCCTGCGGGAGAAACACTTTTTTCTGTTCTGTGTCCAGAACCATCCCCAGGAACAGCAGGCGTGTGGTAGGAACCAGCTGTGACTTTGGAATGTATAGAATCCATCCGTGCTGTTGTAGCACTTCCCGAGATAGTGCTACTCTGACCAACAACTGCTCCATGGACCTCGCCTTTATAAGGAGATCGTCCAAGTACGGGAAAATTAAAAACTCCCTTTTTTCGAAGGAGTATCATCATTTCTGCCATTACCTTGGTAAAGACCCTCGGTGCCGTGGACAGTCCAAACGGCAGTGTTTGGAATTGGTAATGGCAATCCTGTACCACAAATCTGAGGTACTCCTGGTGAGGATGGTAAATGGGGACATGTAGGTAAGCATCCTTGATGTCCAGGGATACCATGTAATCCCCCTCCTCCAGGCTTGCAATAACCGCCCTGAGCGATTCCATCTTGAACTTGAATTTTTTTATGTATGTGTTCAAGGACTTCAAATTTAAAATGGGTCTTACCGAACCGTCCGGTTTCGGTACCACAAACAGTGTGGAATAGTAACCCCGTCCTTGTTGAAGTAGGGGCACCTTGACTATCACCTGCTGGGAATACAGCTTGTGAATTGCCTCTAGCACAGCCTCCCTGCCTGAGGGAGTTGTCGGCAAGGCAGATTTGAGGAAACGGCGGGGGGGAGACGCCTCGAATTCCAGCCTGTACCCCTGAGATACTACTTGAAGGATCCAGGGATCCACCTGTGAGCGAGCCCACTGATCGCTGAAATTTTTGAGGCGGCCCCCCACCGTACCTGGCTACGCCTGTGGAGCCCCCGCGTCATGCGGTGGACTCAGAGGAAGCGGGGGAAGAATTTTGATTCTGGGAACTGGCTGACTGGTGCAGCTTTTTCCCTCTTCCCTCGTCTCTATGCAGAAAGGAAGCGCCTTTGACCCGCTTGCTTTTCTGAAGCCGAAAGGACTGTACCTGATAATACAGTGCTTTCTTAGGCTGTGAGGAAACCTGAGGTAAAAAATTTTCTTCGCAGCTGTTGCTGTGGATACGAGGTCCCAGAGACCATCCCCAAACAATTCCTCACCCTTATAAGGCTCTATGTGCCTTTTAAAGTCAGCATCACCTGTCCAATGTCGGGTCTCTAATACCCTCCTGACAGAATGGACATTGCATTAATTCTGGATGCCAGCCGGCAAAATATCCCTCTGTGCATCCCTCATACATAAGACGACGTCTTATGTTCGCAAAATAGTATCCCTGTTTGACAGGGTTACAGACCACGCTGCAGCAGCACTATCTGCAGGTCTCAGTCTAGTACCTGAGTGTGTAAATACAGACTTCAGGATAGCCTCCTGCTTTTTATCAGCAGGTACCTTCAAAGTGGCCGTATCCTAAGACGGCAGTGCCACCTTTTTTGACAAACGTGTGAGCACCTTATCCACCCTAGGGGATATCTCCCAGCGTAACTAATCCTCTGGCGGGAAAAGGTACGCCATCAGTAACTTTTTAGAAATTATCAGTTTCTTATCGGGGGAACCCACGCTTTTTCACACTTCATTCACTGATTGGATGGGGGAACAAAACACTGCCTGCTTTTTCTCCCCAAACATAAAACCCTTTTTTTTTTTTTAGTGGTACTTGGGTTAATGTCAGAAATGTGTAACACATTTTTTATTGCCGGGATCATGTAACGGATGTTCCTAGTGGATTGTGTATATGTCTCAACCTCGTCGACACTGGAGTCAGACTCCGTGTCGACATCTGTGTCTGCCATCTGAGGGAGCGGGCATTTTTGAGCCCCTGATGGCCTTTGAGACTCCTGGGCAGGCGCGGGCTGAGAAGCCGGCTGTCCCATAGCTGTTACGTCATCCAGCCTTTTATGTAAGGAGTTGACACTGTCGGTTAATACCTTCCACCTATCCATCCACTCTGGTGTCGGCCCACAGGGGGCGACATCCCATTTATCGGCATCTGCTCTGCCTCCACATAAGCCTCCTCATCAAACATGTCGACACACCGCACACACACAGGGAATGCTCTGACTGAGGACAGGACCCCACACAGCCCTTTGGGGAGACAGAGAGAGAGTATGCCAGCACACACTAGAGCGCTATATAATGTAGGGATAAACACTATCACTGAGTGAATTTTCCCCAATAGCTGCTTGTATAAACAATATTGCGCCTAAATTTAGTGCCCCCCCTCTCTTTTTAACCCTTCGAGCCTGAAAACTACAGGGGAGAGCCTGGGGAGCTGTCTTCCAGCTACACTGTGAAGAGAAAATGGCGCCAGTGTGCCGAGGGAGATAGCTCCACCCCTTTTTCGCGGACTTTTCTCCCGCTTTTTTATGGATTCTGGCAGGGGTAATTATCACATATATAGCCTCTGGGGCTATATATTGTGATTATTTTGCCAGCCAAGGTGTTTTTATTGCTGCTCAGGGCGCCCCCCCCCCCCCCAGCGCCCTGCACCCTCAGTGACCGGAGTGTGAAGTGTGTATGAGGAGCAATGGCGCACAGCTGCAGTGCTGTGCGCTACCTTGGTGAAGACTGAAGTCTTCTGCCGCCGATTTTCCGGACCATCTTCATGCTTCTGGCTCTGTAAGGGGGACGGCGGCGCGGCTCCGGGAACGAACACCAAGGACGGGTCCTGCGGTCGATCCCTCTGGAGCTAATGGTGTCCAGTAGCCTAAGAATCCCAAGCTAGCTGCAAGCAGGTAGGTTCGCTTCTTCTCCCCTTAGTCCCTCGTTGCAGTGAGCCTGTTGCCAGCAGGTCTCACTGTAAAATAAATAACCTAACATATACTTTCTTTCTAGGAGCTCAGGAGAGCCCCTAGTGTGCATCCAGCTCGGCCGGGCACAGAAATCTAACTGAGGTCTGGAGGAGGGGCATAGAGGGAGGAGCCAGTGCACACCAGATAGTACCTAATCTTTCTTTTAGAGTGCCCAGTCTCCTGCGGAGCCCGTCTATTCCCCATGGTCCTTACGGAGTTCCCAGCATCCACTAGGACGTCAGAGAAAAGAAAGATGTTACACCACAGGTGATGGCAATCATAAATTGAGAGGGAAGTCCAGGAGCAGAGCATTCTGTCCCTCCTGAAGAAGGTCATGTTGGGAGGTATGTCATTGTTTTGCCCATTAGCTAACAAATTTGCTGCTGCGATCAGGTCTGCATTAGGCCCAATGTCTAGCTTTGTCATAACTGAGTGAAGCTAAAGCTGTGCTAATGCTGCATTTATCCGGTTATTCCAATGGTGCAGTTTTGTTCCTTAATGCTGCACAGATTCATGATTCTGCTCCACACCACATCTCAGGCTGCACATGTATTTCCAGCCTGTTCAAGTACCTGACCCAGCTCCATGCTTGTTAAAATGCAGGGGGGGGGTCATTCTGAGTTGATCGTAGCTGTGCTAAATTTAGCACAGCTGCGATCATCTTCCCAGACATGCGGGGAGACGCCCAACACAGGGCTAGTCCGCCCTGCATGTCAGTCTGCCCCCCCCGCACAAGTACAAAAGCATCGCACAGCGGCGATGCTGTTGTTCTTGAAGAGTAACTTCTGGCCAGCGCAGCTCCTGCGGCTGGCTGGGAGGTACTCGTCGCTGCCCCGGGTCGCAGCGCTGTGATGTAACGCAGCCATTGCGGCCTGCCCTCCAGCATGGTCTGGCCACGCCTGCGTTGGCCGGGCCGTGCCCCGAAAATGGCGGGCAAATGCCGCTGTGCCGCTCCCTCCCGCCCAGCGACCGCCTCTGCCTGTCAATCAGGCAGAGGCAATTGCTAGGTAACGACGGCCTTTGGCCGCCTGGCATGCGCCAGTGCACCGCAGTGCCGGCGCATGCACAGTTTTGACCCGAACGCTGCGCTGCGAACAACTGCAGCGTGCGATCGGGTCGGAATGACCCCTCCTATCCCTGGCTGCAGAGGTAATTCCAGTTAATTCCTGCCTCACTGGTTCCATCCCTGTTTAGATTGTAAGCTAGTGAGCAGGGCCCTCCTACCTCTATGACTGTTTGTTGTTACCCGGTTTTGTCTTCTAATTGTGTCCAGTTGTAAAGCGCAACGGAATTTGCTGTGCTATATAAAAAACTGTTAATAAATTTAAAAAAAAATAAGAATTTACTTACCGATAATTCTATTTCTCGGAGTCCGTAGTGGATGCTGGGGTTCCTGAAAGGACCATGGGGAATAGCGGCTCCGCAGGAGACAGGGCACAAAAAGTAAAGCTTTAGGATCAGGTGGTGTGCACTGGCTCCTCCCCCTATGACCCTCCTCCAAGCCAGTTAGATACTGTGCCCGGACGAGCGTACATAATAAGGAAGGATTTTGAATCCCGGGTAAGACTCATACCAGCCACACCAATCACACTGTACAACCTGTGATCTGAACCCAGTTAACAGTATGATAACAGCGGAGCCTCTGAAAAGATGGCTCACAACAATAATAACCCGATTTTTGTAACTATGTACAAGTATTGCAGATAATCCGCACTTGGGATGGGCGCCCAGCATCCACTACGGACTCCGAGAAATAGAATTATCGGTAAGTAAATTCTTATTTTCTCTATCGTCCTAGTGGATGCTGGGGTTCCTGAAAGGACCATGGGGATAATACCAAAGCTCCCAAACGGGCGGGAGAGTGCGGATGACTCTGCAGCACCGAATGAGAGAACTCCAGGTCCTCCTTAGTCAGGGTATCAAATTTGTAGGATTTTACAAACGTGTTTGCCCCTGACTAAATAACCGCTCGGCAAAGTTGTAAAAGCCGAGACCCCTCGGGCAGCCGCCCAAGATGAGCCCACCTTCCTTGTGGAATGGGCATTTACATATTTTGGCTGTGGCAGGCCTGCCACAGAATGTGCAAGCTGAATTGTATTACACATCCAACTAGCAATAGTCTGCTTAGAAGCAAAAGCACCCAGTTTGTTGGGTGCATACAGGATAACAGCAAGTCAGTTTTCCTGACTCCAGCCGTCCTGGAACATATTTTCAGGGCCCTGACAACATCTAGCAACTTGGAGTCCTCCAAGTCCCTAGTAGGTGCAAGGCACCACAATAAGCTGGTTCAGGTGAAACACTGACACCACCTTAGGGAGAGAACTGGGTACGAGTCCGCAGCTCTGCCCTGTCCGAATGGACAAACAGATATGGGCTTTTTTGAGAAAAAACCACCAATTTGACACTCGCCTGGTCCAGGCCAGGGCCAAGATCATGGTCACTTTTCATGTGAGATGCTTCAAATCCACAGATTTGACTGGTTTTAAACCAATGTGATTTGAGGAATCCCAGAACTACGTTGAGATCCCACAGTGCCACTGGAGGCACAAAAGGGGGTTGTATATGCAATACTCCCTTGACAAACTTCTGGACTTCAGGAACTGAAGCCAATTCTTTCTGGAAGAAAATCGACAGGGCCGAAATTTGAACCTTAATGGACCCCAATTTGAGGCCCATAGACACTCCTGTTTGCAGGAAATGCAGGAAACGACCGAGTTGAAATTTCTTTGTGGGGCCTTCCTGGCCTCACACCACGCAACATATTTTCGCCACATGTGGTGATAATGTTGTGCGGTCACCTCCTTTCTGGCTTTGACCAGGGTAGGAATGACCTCTTCCGGAATGCCTTTTTCCCTTAGGATCCGGCGTTCCACCGCCATGCCGACAAACGCAGCTGCGGTAAGTCTTGGAACAGACATGGTACTTGCTGAAGCAAGTCCCTTCTTAGCGGCAGAGGCCATAAAACCTCTGTAAGCATCTCTTGAAGTTCCGGGTACCAAGTCCTTCTTGGCCAATCCGGAGCCATGAGTATAGTTCTTACTCCTCTACGTCTTATAATTCTCAGCACCTTAGGTATGAGAAGCAGAGGAGGGAACACATACACCGACTGGTACACCCACGGTGTTACCAGAACGTCCACAGCTATTGCCTGAGGGTCTCTTGGCCTGGCGCAATACCTGTCCCGTTTTTTGTTCAGACGGGACGCCATCATGTCCACCTTTGGTATTTCCCAACGGTTTATAATCATGTGGAAAAAAAAAAACTTCCCGATGAAGTTTCCACTCTCCCGGGTGGAGGTCGTGCCTGCTGAGGAAGTCTGCTTCCCAGTTTCCATTCCCGGGATGAAACACTGCTGACAGTGCTATCACATGATTTTCCGCCCAGCGAAAAGTCCTTGCAGTTTTTTGCCATTGCCCTCCTGCTTCTTGTGTCGCCCTGTCTGTTTACGTGGGCGACTGCCGTGATGTTTTTCCCACTGGATCAATACCGGCTGACCTTGAAGCAGAGGTCTTGCTAAGCTTAGAGCATTATAAATTTACCCTTAGCTCCAGTATATTTATGTGGAGAAAAATCTCCAGACTTGATCACACTCCCTGGAAATTTTTTCCTTGTGTGACTGCTCCCCAGCCTCTCGGGCTGGGCTCCGTGGTCACCAGCATCCAATCCTGAATGCCAAATCTGCGGCCCTCTAGAAGATGAGCACTCTATAACCACCACAGGAGAGACACCCTTGTCCTTGGATATAGGGTTATCCGCTGATGCATCTGAAGATGCGATCCGGACCATTTGTCCAGCAGATCCCACTGAAAAGTTCTTGCGTGAAATCTGCCGAATGGAATTGCTTCGTAGGAAGCCACCATTTTTACCAGGACCCTTGTGCAATGATGCACTGTTTTTAGGAGGTTCCTGACTAGCTCGGATAACTCCCTGGCTTTCTCTTCCGGGAGAAACACCTTTTTCTGGACTGTGTCCAGAATCATCCCTAGGCACAGCAGACGTGTCGTCGGGATCAGCTGCGATTCTGGAATATTTAGAATCCACCCATGCTGTTGTAGCAGTATCCGAGATAGTGCTACTCCGACCTCCAACTGTTCCCTGGACTATGCCCTTATCAGGAGATCGTCCAAGTAAGGGATAATTTAGACGCCTTTTCTTCGAAGAAGAATCATCATTTCGGCCATTACCTTGGTAAAGACCCGGGGTGCCGTGGACAATCCAAACGGCAGCGTCTAAAACTGATAGTGACAGTTCTGCACCACGAACCTGAGGTACCCTTAGTGAGAAGGGCAAATTTGGGACATAGAGGTAAGCATCCCTGATGTCCCCGGACACTATATAGTCCCCTTCTTCCTGGTTCGTTATCACTGCTCTGAGTGACTCCATCTTGATTTGAACCTTTGTAAGTGTTCAAAAATTTTTTTAGAATAAGTCTCACCTAGCCTTCTGGCTTCAGTACCACAATATAGTGTGGAATAATACCCCTTTTCTTGTAGTAGGAGGGGTAATTTAATTATCACCTGCTGGGAATACAGCTTGTGAATTTTTTCCCATACTGCCTCCTTGTCGGAGGGAGACCTTGGTAAAGCAGACTTCAGGAGCCTGCGAAGAGGAAACGTCTCTACATTCCAATCTGTACCCCTGGGATACTACTTGTAGGATCCAGGGGTCCTGTACGGTCTCAGCGCCATGCTGAGAACTTGTCAGAAGCGGTGGAACGCTTCTGTTCCTGGGAATGGGCTGCCTGCTGCAGTCTTCTTCCCTTTCCTCTATCCCTGGGCAGATATGATCTTATAGGGACGAAAGGACTGAGGCTGAAAAGACGGTGTCTTTTTCTGCAGAGATGTGACTTAGGGTAAAAACGGTGGATTTTCCAGCAGTTGCCGTGGCCACCAGGTCCGATGGACCGACCCCAAAAAACTCCTCTTCCTTTATACGGCAATACACCTTTTTGCCGTTTGGAATCTGCATCACCTGACCACTGTCGTGTCCATAACATCTTCTGGCAGATATGGACATCGCATTTACTCTTGATGCCAGAGTGCAAATATCCCTCTGTGCATCTCGCATATATAGAAATGCATCCTTTAAATGCTCTATAGTCAATCAAATACTGTCCCTGTCAAGGGTATCAATATTTTTAGTCAGGGAATTCGACCAAGCCACCCCAGCTCTGCACATCCAGGCTGAGGCGATCGCTGGTCGCAGTATAACACCAGTATGTGTGTATATACTTTTTATGATATTTTCCAGCCTCCTGTCAGCTGGTCCTTGAGGACGGCCCTATCTATAGACGGTACCGCCACTTGTTTTGATAAGCGTGTGAGCGCCTTATCCACCCTAAGGGGTGTTTCCCAACGCGCCCTAACTTCTGGCGGGAAAGGGTATACCGCCCATAATTTTCTATCGGGGGGAACCCACGCATCATCACACACTTTATTTAATTTATCTGATTCAGGAAAAACTACTGTAGTTTTTTCACATCCCACATAATACCCTCTTTTGTGGTACTTGTAGTATCAGAAATATGTAACACCTCCTTCATTGCCTTTAACGTGTGGCCCTAATAAGGAATACGTTTGTTTATTCACCGTCGACACTGGATTCAGTGTCCCTGTCTGTGTCTGTGTCGACCGACTAAAGTAAACGGGCGTTTTAAAACCCCTGACGGTGTTTTTGAGACGTCTGGACCGGTACTAATTTGTTTGTCGGCCGTCTCATGTCGTCAACCGACCTTGCAGCGTGTTGACATTATCACGTAATTCCCTAAATAAGCCATCCATTCCGGTGTCGACTCCCTAGAGAGTGACATCACCATTACAGGCAATTTGCTCCGCCTCCTCACCAACATCGTCCTCATACATGTCGACACACACGTACCGACACACAGCACACACACAGGGAATGCTCTGATAGAGGACAGGACCCACTAGCCCTTTGGAGAGACAGAGGGAGAGTTTGCCAGCACACACCAAAAACGCTATAATTATATAGGGACAACCTTATATAAGTGTTTTCCCTTATAGCATCTTTTTTATATATTTCTAACGCCAAATTAGTGCCCCCCCTCTCTGTTTTAACCCTGTTTCTGTAGTGCAGTGCAGGGGAGAGCCTGGGAGCCTTCCCTCCAGCCTTTCTGTGAGGGAAAATGGCGCTGTGTGCTGAGGAGATAGGCCCCGCCCCTTTTTCGGCGGCCTCGTCTCCCGCTTTTAACGGATTCTGGCAGGGGTTAAATATCTCCATATAGCCTCCGGAGGCTATATGTGAGGTATTTTTAGCCAAAATAGGTTTTCATTTGCCTCCCAGGGCGCCCCCCTCCCAGCGCCCTGCACCCTCAGTGACTGCCGTGTGAAGTGTGCTGAGAGGAAAATGGCGCACAGCTGCAGTGCTGTGCGCTACCTTTAGAAGACTGAGGAGTCTTCTGCCGCCGATTCTGGACCTCTTCTTACTTCAGCATCTGCAAGGGGGGCCGGCGGCAAGGCTCCGGTGACCATCCAGGCTGTACCTGTGATCGTCCCTCTGGAGCTGATGTCCAGTAGCCAAGAAGCCAATCCATCCTGCACGCAGGTGAGTTCACTTCTTCTCCCCTAAGTCCCTCGTTGCAGTGATCCTGTTGCCAGCAGGACTCACTGTAAAATAAAAAACCTAAGCTAAACTTTTCTAAGCAGCTCTTTAGGAGAGCCACCTAGATTGCACCCTTCTCGGCCGGGCACAAAAATCTAACTGGCTTGGAGGAGGGTCATAGGGGGAGGAGCCAGTGCACACCACCTGATCCTAAAGCTTTACTTTTTGTGCCCTGTCTCCTGCGGAGCCGCTATTCCCCATGGTCCTTTCAGGAACCCCAGCATCCACTAGGACGATAGAGAAATAAAAAATTATCCACAGCTACCATCCATTCCGGTGTTTGGTCTGCATCCGGTCCTGCTATCATCTGATTGCTCCAAGATCCTGGACTACAGCAACAACCCAATTTAAGCTTGGTTAATACACTGCCAAGTTCATCCACTCTATCTTTCCGGACTACAGGTACCATGTAAGGAGAGTGTCATTCTGTACCAACAGTATCAATTGAATATCAGCCTGGCTAATCTACTGCTACACCTTGGAGGTCTAGTGGGTACAATCCGCATCTCTCTGCCAAAATCCAGGTTCGATTCCCAGTCAGGAAATCATCTTTTTTCAAGACAAGAGGTCTCCTCAGGCCTTCCAGTTTTACCTATACACCTCCAGATATCTACAAACAAACACAAGCCTGACAGCATCCGGTATAAGTAGATGCCTCATGCATACACATGTGTGATCCACTGCTGTGTCCGAGGAAGCAGCATCAGATTACTCTATGACAACCTTGGCCGGAGGAGTATCCTTGAGGTTTCGCAGACTGGCCACTGCAGCTCCGTCGCTGAGGTAGGGAAATCTCTGTCGGAAGATGGAGACCCTGTCTTCAGCAGTCCCACAAAATGGAGACAACATACCTCCGTTTCGTGAAATGGAGATCATTGCCCTCCCCACCCTGCCACCAAATGGCTGCAGACTGACAATCACATGACGTTTATAGCCCTAATGCATCCAAGGATGCAGAACTCATACTGCATATGCGCAGCACGGGCCCTGTGCTTGCGCAATGAACGAAACAACACTTTTACCTAATAACACCGTGACCTAAATCATGCCCATTATTTGTCTGACTTCAAGAGATGCAGGTTAAGATCATGATCAGTTTTTTTCCAGATTCGGCACTTACCTGTCTGGCAGTCTATTAAAGTCACTGTCTTGTAGAGCAGTTGGATATCCAAATATCTGCAAATTAATATAGAAAATTACATTGATAAAATAAAATCCATCATACATAACACAAAGAAAAGAGTTTATTAAGAAAAATAATCAAATGGATATATTTAATAAAGGTCAATTTTAATTGAATTTTACTGCGTTTAGTGTAAATGAATATTGGCCCTCATTCCGAGTTGTTCGCTCGTTGCCGATTTTCTCTATTTTGCGATTAGTCGCTTACTGCGCATGCGCAATGTTCGCAGCGCGCATGCGCTTAGTTATTTTACTCAACAGTTAGGTATTTTACTCACGGCATTACGAGGAATTTTCTTCGTTCTGGTGATCGGAGTGTGATTGACAGGAAGTGGGTGTTTCTGGGTGGAAACTGACCGTTTTATGGGTGTGTGTGAAAAAACGCTGCCGTTTCTGGGAAAATCGCAGGAGTGGCTGGAGAAACGGGGGAGTGTCTGGGCGAACGCTGGGTGTGTTTGTGACGTCAAACCAGGAACAAAACTGACTGAACTGATCGCAGTGGCAGAGTAAGTGTCGAGCTACTCAGAAACTGCTAAGAAATTTCTATTCGCAATTTTGAGAATCTTTCGTTCGCAATTTTGATAAGCTAAGATTTACTCCCAGTAGGCGGCGGCTTAGCGTGTGCAATGCTGCTAAAAGCAGCTTGCGAGCGAACAACTCGGAATCACCCCCATTGTGTTCTAGAGGCTAAAATGCATACATTCACAGGTGAGAACTCACAGCGGCTTTGGAAAATCTTTTTACATTTTTGCAGGTCTAACTAAAAATATGGTGAGTTTGAAAATGACACTTAAATGACCATCTTAAGGGAGAATAAGAGTACAGTATGCAGGGTGTTTCTAGAGAGCAGGAGGCCAATGTGCAGGCTGCGTCTGGGCCCCCTCCTCTCTAGCCGGCAGCGTTGTATTTCTGAGCACTAGGGTCACTAGGGGACCCTAGCGATGTCCCAGAGTCTATAGGGCATGTGCAGATCGCATGGAAAATGTTACCACAACCATTTTCCCCAGTGATTTTCCTACTGCGCATGCGCAAAACACCAGGAAAATGGCGCCGCAACATTTTTCCAGTGATTTCTGCAGCACCGCAGGACTCCGGAGGGTGAGTTTTAAAAATAATGGGTACAGGGTGTGCAGTGTGGGCCCCCTGGACTCCGAGGGCCTGTGTGCACCGTACACACTGCATCCATTATACACCAGTGACAGTATGTGTCACAGGAAGAGAAGAATATGCCATGCAGTAAAGTTTTTACTCTCAGAACTATTAGTAGCAATAAGAAATTAATATTCGCAAGAATGTAACAATACATGCCGGGACCTCAGAGACCATCCCTGCGATGTGTTAGGAGTAAAGCAGTCAGTTCATTTTTATATCAGGACCCCATAGTACTACTGCACCTGTATTTGCTAACATTTGAAATTGTGTTTTTTTCCTAAGCAATCTATAATGCAGGGATGGACTGGGGGTCTGAAATGGCCCAGTGTAGCCATGGCAAGGGCGTGCGGCATAGTGGAAGACCCCATCTTTATGTATGTCGGTTGGCCAAGAAGAGTGCCAGGAGGCGGAGCTGCTTTGCCAGCCCTTGGCTCTCTGACATGCACCAGAGCAAAGTTGCTTGGCCAGGCTGTTATGCTGGACTGACCCATCAGGCATCAGACCTTCTGGCATTTGCCAGAAGTGACAGATAGCCAGTTTGGCCCTGCTATAATGTATATGAAATCTCCCTTTATATTCATGAGTAGGGTCTAATGGTGATTTGGATGGAAACACATTGGTCGTTTCATGGAGCAGTGAGAGAGCGGAGAAGTGAGCCAGTGGAGAAATTGCCCATGGCAACCAATCAGCTGTTATGTATATTTTTATAGAATGCACTTGATGGACGTTACCTCACAGCTGATTGGTTACTATGGGCAACTTCTACACTCTTTTCACTGCTCCATGAATAGTCCCTTGAGTGTGTATGCTCCCGCACTGCTTGCACAAAACCCCCCCAACATATATAGATCCATAGGCAAAACTTGGTTTTGTACTAGTCATCATTATCATCAATGAGTATACCAGCATACTTGTTTATACCTCCCAGTAACAATAGACAATTTCCCTTTTGAAATCTTGGCCCCACCAACAGCTACAGATAGCATACCATTAATCTATCTAATAGAACACCTGCCATTATATGTATAATTTTTTGTGGCCACCTCTAGCACTGAATTAACATCATAGCACTGCATTTAAGCTGTATACAAGTATTGACGTTAAGGTCACATTTTCACATTCCCAAGACAGGCAGCATTAGGACTAATGTTCAGATGAGCAGGACACATACGAGCAATATCAGACACTCACTTTTTCCTCTTTGGAGTCTGTTATCGCATTGATCTGCTCGAGTTCTTTTTTGAAGAGATGGATGACTGCACTATAGACAAGCTCAAACTGTTCCTAGGAGATAATAAGTAGAACATCTTGTAAGTTCCTACGTGGCTGTATTATGTAATCAGAATGTACTAAGCTACGGCACATGCAGATTTAAATATTCCTGTTTGCTTTGTGAAGTAATATCTGTGTACAATTTAACTTTTTAATTTACATTGACAAAATGGCAATTAAAATACATTTATTACAATGCTGTGCAACATTTTAAAAACCATAAATTACTGTATAAATAAATTTTTTAATATAAACACCGCTCTGCATTGTAAGGTTGTGTAAGATATATAGGAATACTTCTTCTGTGTCTGATGCAAAACATACCTTAGTCTGAACTAGTGATGATCTTTGGGTTCTCATCTCTTGTATAATGGAATAAACGCTGAAATTGACTGGAATAATCTAATTAGGCAGAGAAAAGCAGGTAAATAGACCGACATACACATCTATTGGTCCCCACACCTATCGGCGTGGGAACATGAACATATTTACAGTGGGCATTGGGCCTAATTCAGACCTGATCGTAGATGTGCTAAATTTAGTCTTCAGTCCTTAGACATGCGGGGGGACGCTGGCAGGAAGCTACTTGTCGTTGCCTGGGTCGCAGTGGCTGCGTGTGACGTCACAAAGCCACTGCGGCCCACCTCCCAAACGCAGCAGTGCCCGGACCACACCTCCTAAACGGCGGGCAAATGTCGTCGGCCTGTTCCCCCCCCCGCCCCCCCCCCCCCCGTCCAGCGACTGCCTCTGCCTGTCAATCATACAGAGGCTATCGCAGTGCTAAGACAGCCGCCGACTGCCTGGCATGCGCACATGCGCAGTTTAGGCCTGATTGCTGCTGTGCGAAAACCGATCAGGTCTGAATTAGCCCCATTATCTATCTAATTGAAAGGTAAAGGCATAAATACAGAAGAAAGTTGGGGTGCATTGGGCATAATTCAGTATGGAACGCTGCTCCCTTCATTGCCTTGTAACACTAGGGAGACACACGCCAGACCAGCACTTTAAAATATAGCAAAGTTTGTGAAGTAACCTATGAAAGAGAACCTGTTGCCACCACAAACTGAATTGGTTAAATAGTAAATTCAGCACTATGAAAAACATCGATACATGTATACTCTGTGTTATTAGCTGCACTATAAAGGCCTATCAGATACATTTAATAATGACACCAATTGTAGCGGTATTCATATCTATTCAGGACTTAGGGGGATATCCAATTAGCCTCGGTTTTTTACCGGGGCTAATTGTTCTGCCGGGGGCTATCTAATTAGCCCCGATAAGCCGCGACACGCGCCGGCTTATCAGGGATTTTGTTTCACCTGCCTCCGGCAGGCGAAGCAGAATCCCCGGAAACAGCACCGTTTTTGGCCGAAAACCGGGCTGTTTCACCCGAAAACACACAGGTTTCACTGAGCCTGTGTGTTTTCGGGAGAAAGGGTTTTTTTTTTATTACACGCGATTTAACAGGATAGCCTGTAAAAAAAAAGAAAAACGGTGAAACATCGGAAAAAAGTCAGATACACGGCCGAAAACGTCCGTTTTTAGGACCCGATGTTTTAACAGGGATAATTGGATATCCCCCTTAGAACCTAATTCACTATGGATCGCTATTGAGGCTGAGCTAGCGATTTTCACAAATCTCCTATTGCTAAAAATGTAAAGATCCACCCAGAAAGGATAAAAGATGCACACCGCTGCATTCACAAATTTGCGTATGCATTTGCAAAATCTCAATGCATACGCAAAAAATGGGCACCGTCGACAGTTGCGGCTGACACCAGCATACTCAAATCAATGAGAATGCAGTCGCACCGGGCGCCATGTTTTTGAAAGCAGCATTCGCAGAAACACGCCCTGAAAAGGCCATTACACGCCTGCGTTTTTCCAACCACTTCCCACAAACGCCATGTTACCACCCACAAATGGTCACTTCCTGTCAATCAAATTGCGATCTCTTTACAATTAGGCTGCATGTGCAGTGCTATCACATTTTGCCATTTGCACATGCTCAATGCGTTTGCTGCACATGCGCAGTCTGCTGATAATTGCTCACTGCGTGTAATCTCACATTTGCAACTGGTACTGAATCAGACCCTTAGTTATAGGTTGCCATTGTGGTTATTTGGCAAATACATTTACTTACATGTTTGCCACCAGTCAGATATGCTCAAATGATCCCACCAAGGTTCATTGACACAACTTAAATTAGAGGAGATTGGAGAAACTGCATGCATCAGGGCAGGGCCGTCTTAACGGCAGTGTAGGCCCCTGGGCACAGCAATGCATTGGGCCCCCTACCCATCCTCCAGCGGTAGGGGTGGGGGGTGCTATCAGCGGCAGCTTTGATGTCCCGTGAGTGGTAGGGGGTGTTCTATCTTCCGCTCAGCATGTAGGACCTGGAGCAGTAATTTCTGCTAATTGCTCCTTTACTGCACAGATGGGGCGGGAGGGAGAACACTAAACTGTAGAAGAGGGCATTGGGCTGAATGAAGGGGCCCCGGTACATGACTTCCGGGGTGGTAGGGAGTGTTTAATACACAGGGGAGGGATGGATAGTGGAGTAGGCTTAATATTCATCATTTTCTGGTGGGAGGGCAGCTTGCTTGACTGCAGATATCTCAAGTTCCTGAAAATATATTTCTTGGTTTTGAATGGGATAACAAAAGTAGAGATTCCCACCTTTCAGAAGGTTTTGGGGACTTGGGGATCAGAGTTCAGGAGCCAGAGCAATCCTCCAATGAATATATAAAACTGTATACCAGGCACGTGGAGCTGGAGCAGGGACCAGCTGATGGAAGGCTGATATCTCTGGTTCTGGGCACAGTAGAGACAAGCTGCCAGCGTCCAGCAAAAGGGGAGAGTCCCAGATTTTGGATTATACCCTCAGAAAAACTCAGTCAGACAGAACCTGAGATATCTGGCTGGGAAGAGCAATTAACAGGCTCGGATGGGGACCACTGCTTTCACGTTGGATATCTCCGGTTCCCCAAGGCCGATTTTCAAAAATCTGGTACCCCTGGAAAGAGGGGACCCTCAGCTATCAGCCTAGGGCCCTTATACTCCTGGGGCCCTTGGGAAAGAGCCCATTGAGCCCATACGGAAAGACGGCCCTGCATCAGGGAGCATATGCCACCTACAGTATAGGCATTTTCCTGTATGCAGATATAGGCGAGAAATTGCCCACTGACTGTCTATAGATCCTCCCATCCCTCGTTTCCACCTAACCTCAGCTAGAATCTCTTCAGGAAGATCAAATGTATTTCAGATCCTATAAAGCACTCACAGAAAGGCCACTGAGGTGAAATGGAAGAGACACAGTGCCTCTAATGTTTACTCATAAGGAACAGTCTGGACTGTGAAGCATAAAAGTCTTCGGATAGCCAAGTAAAAATTCACTTTTAGCCAAACTCAGTGTTAACAGTGGATTGTTCCAATGGTATGTGAGCCAGACACACAGAGATTGTAACTGTTAGTTGTCCAGTGTCATGTGTCAGCAGGAAACAGGACATATGAGGTCTCTATATGGTTCAGGGTTTAATATTTTCAGGTAGCCAAAGGGTAGAGGCATTATCTATGTTAAAAGCTGCAGCTTCAATGTAAACTCTGGCTCCAGAGAGGGAATATTTAAATACATTGGGCAGACAAGCAGGGCAGAGGAGTGCCTGGCTGGGCCCAGATACTTTTCAGGGTGTGTGGCTTAATCACAGGAGGCGTAGTCACGCACCCTTAGAAAAAAAATACAGGAAAAATTGTATGTTAAATGTCTCTTCACTGAAACATTTCTGCTAATCAACATTACCAGACTGTATTATAGTAGCTGAAGTGGCAGTCAGTTCTCTCTTTCCCTGGACGGCTCTCTGTAACGGAGGGTGGGGAAAGCTGGACCAGGCCCGAGTAAAACGTATCCGCTCCCTCCCCCTCCCCACCCCCTGTCCACAACTGGCATCATTATCAGTCTGCAAATGAGCCAGCCCTATACCTGGTATGCTAGCATCATCATCAGTCTGCATGTGACCTAGCCCTATACTTGGTACGCCATCATCAGCATCAGTCTGCATGTGACCTAGCCCTATACCTGGCACACCAGCATCATCAGTCTGCATGTGACCTAGCTCTATACTTGGTACGCCATCATCATCATCAGTCTGCATGTGACCTAGCCCTATACCTGGCACACCAGCATCATCAGTCTGCATGTGACCTAGCCCTATACTTGGTACGCCAGCATCTTCATCAGTCTGCATGTGACCTAGCCCTATACCTGGCACACCAGCATCATCAGTCTGCATGTGACCTAGCTCTATACTTGGTACGCCATCATCATCATCAGTCTGCATGTGACCTAGCCCTATACCTGGCACACCAGCATCATCAGTCTGCATGTGACCTAGCCCTATACTTGGTACGCCAGCATCTTCATCAGTCTGCATGTGACCTAGCCCTATACCTGGCACACCAGCATCATCAGTCTGCGTGTGACCTAGCCCTATACCTGGCACACCAGCATCATCAGTCTGCATGTGACCTAGCCCTATACCTGGCACACCAGCATCATCAGTCTGCATGTGACCTAGCCCTATACTTGGTACGCCATCATCAGCATCAGTCTGCATGTGACCTAGCCCTATACCTGGCACACCATCATTATCATCATCATCAATCTGCATGTGCTTATTCCATGGCAATCCTGCCATGGAATAAGCATGCTGAATGGTGAACCTGATCCAGCGTGAAATCAAATGCTTAGAAGCAGGACACCCAATTTTCTTGGGATCATAGAGGACAAACAGAGAGTCACTTTTTCTATGATGAGCCATCCTCTTCACATAAATCTTCAAAGCCCTCACAACATCCAAGGCCTTTGAAGCAATTGAGGAGTCAGTAGCCGCTGGCACCACAACAGGTTGGTTGATATGGAAAGCCGATACAACCTTAGGCAGGAACTGTGGATGAGTCCTAAGCTCCACCCCGTCTTCATGGAAGATCAGATAGGGACTTTTACAAGATAAAGCCCCGAATTCCGACACGCGTCGTGCAGAAGCCAAGGCCAACAAAGTGACCGCCTTCCACGTAAGAAACTTGATATCAGCCTCCTGTAGAGGCTCAAACCAAGCTGATTGCAGGAACTGCAACACCACATCAAGACCCCAGGGTGCCGTTGGCGCCACAAAGGGAGGCTGGATGTGCAGAACCCCTTTCAAAAAGGTCTGGGAGGACAGCCAATTATTTTTGGAAGATGGACAAAGCAGAGATCTGGACCTTGATGGAGCTCAATCTCAGGCCCATATGCACACCTGCTTGCAGGAAAAGGAGAAAACGTCCAAGTTGAAACTCCACCGCAGGAAATTTCTTGGACTCACACCAAGAAACATATTTCTTCCAAATGCGATGGTAATGTTTAGATGTTACCCCCTTCCTAGCCTTTATCAGGGTAGGAATGACCTCACTCGGGATACCCTTCCGTGCTAACATCTGGCGTTCATCCGCCATGCCGTCAAAAGTAGCCGTGGTAAGTCTTGATAAGCGAAAGGCCCCTGCAGAAGCAGATCCTCTCGAAGAGGTAAAGGCCTTGGATCTTCCAGCAGAAGATCCAGTAGATCTGCGTACCAAGCCCTCCTTGGCCAGTCCGGAGCAATGAGGATTGCCAGAATCTTTGTTCTTCTTACCAGTTGAAGAACTTTTTGTATCAGAGGAAGTGGAGGGAACACATACACTGACGTAAACACCCACAGTGTTACCAGTGCATCCACCGCCACTGCCTGTGTGTCTCTCGACCAGGAACAGTACCTCCGCAGCTTCTTGTTGAGGAGGGAGGCCATCATGTCTATGTGAGGAACCCCCCACCAACTGGTTACTTCCTCGAACACCTCTGGATGGAGGCCCCACTCTCCTGGGTGGAGATCGTGTCTGCTGAGAAAGTCTGCTTCCCAGTTGTCTACACACGGAATGAAGATTGCTGACATCGCCACAGCGTGCCTTTCTGCCCAGAGGAGGATTCTTGACACCTCTGACATGGCAGCCCTGCTCTTCATTCCACCTTGTCGGTTTATGTAGGCCACTGTGGTCACGTTGTCCAACTGCACCTGAACAGCCCGATCCTGTAGAACAGGCTTTTTCATCCAGTGTGCCGTGGCACACTAGTGTGCCGCGACCAGTTGCAAGGTGTGCCTCGGAGCCAGAGCAGCTTCCTGTCCCTTCAGAGTGAACTGTTGGCCCGGGCTCTTCTTAGAGGATCAGTCATGCTCCGGCCGTGACCTATGCCTTGATGACGCGGCAGTGTGATATCATAGGTCACGGCCGCCGCATCTCACCAGCCAGCCCACCCGCCTGTATACACATCTTCCAATTCCCGCCCGCATCCACAGCTTTCCTTGCCCACCCACATCCACACCTGCCCGACCGCCCGCTGCTCAATATTCGCAGCACTCCACTATGAACAACCCCCGCCACTGAGGGACAGGGAGGAGGACACCTGACAGGTAGGGGCTAATATTTGTTATGTTATTTCTCCTGTGGGGAGCAATAGGATTTATGGTGGGAACAATGTGAATAATTCATGTGGAGAGCAATAGGATTTATGTGGGGAGAAATGTGATTGATTTATGTGTGAGCGTCATGATTTATGTGGGGAGCAATGTGATTGATTTATGTGGGGAGCAGTGGGGAGCAACATGATTTATGTGGGGAGCAACATGATTTATGTGGGGACCAACATGATTTATGTGGGGAGCAACGTGATTGTTTTCCTGTGTAGGCCAATGTATGTGTGGATTCTTGTTTTTACTGTGAGGGCCAATGTGTGTTTTTTGTTTTTTTCTGTGGGGAACTGATGGTGTGCCTTGGCAATTTTAAAATATTGTTTGGTGTGCCGCGAGTAAAAAAAGGTTGAAAATCACTGCTGTAGAAGGTGAGCTGCTTGCAGAAGGCCGTTGTATACGGCCCTTAGTTCCAGAATGTTTATCGGGAGAAGGGATTCCTGATCCAACCACCTTCCTTGGAAGGTTTCCCCCTGAGTGACTGCTCCCCAACCTCTTAGACTTGCATCCATGGTTAGAAGGATCCAGTCTTGAACTCCGAACCTTTGGCCTTCCAGAAGGTGTGGTAGCTGTAGCCACCAGAGGAGTGAAATCCTGGCTTTCCGTGACAGACGTATCCTCTGGTGCATATGTAGGTGAGATCCCAACCACTGGGCCAATAGATCCAGCTGAAAGGATCGAGCATGAAACCTTCCATACTGAGGAGCCTCGTAGGAGGCAACCATCTTCCCCAGAAGGCGGATGCACTGATGAACCGAAGGCTTTAAGACATCCCTGACCATTGTTTGACTCACCAATGCTATCTCCACCGGCAGAAACACCCTCTGCACTTCCGTGTCCAGGATCATCCCCAGGAAAGACAGCCTCTTTGTCGGCTCCAGATGAAACTTTGGAAGGTTCAGGATCCAACCGTGCTCCTTGAGCAGATGTGTCGTGAGAGCAATGGATCACAACAACTTCTCCCTGGACGACGCCTTGCTCAGGAGATCTCCAGATACAGAATTGTTCACCCCTTGCTTGCGTAGGAGAACCATCATTTCCGCCATCACCTTGGTGAAGACCCTTGGTGCTGTGGAGAGGCCAAACGGCAGTGCCTGAAACTGATAGTGGTCATCCAACAGTGCAAACCTGAGGTATGCCTGATGCGATGACCAAATGGGAATGTGGAGGTACGCATCCTTGATGTCCAGGGACACCAGGAATTCTCCCTCCATCAGACCTGAGATGACAGCTCTCAGAGACTCGGTCTTGAATTTGAACTCCCTGAGGTAGGGGTTCAGAGACTTTAAGTTCAGAATTGGTCGTACCGAACCATCCGGCTTTGGTACCACAAAAAGGATCGAATAGTAACCTTTGTTCCACTGATGAGGTGGAACTGGAACAATGAACCTGGATACCACCAATTTTTGGATAGCTTCCTGAAGAATTGCTCTGTCTGCCGGCAGAGCCGGCAAGCCTGACTTGAAGAAACGGTGAGGTGGGAGATCTTGAAACTCCAGCCTGTGCCCTCTGGACACTATATCCAGTACCCAGGGGTCCAGGCCAGACGACACCCAGACGTGGCTGAAATGCCGGAGTCTTGCCCCCACATGACCTTCCTCCAGGCCTAGCTGTCTACCATCATGTGGAGGACTTTGGGGTATCAGAAGCAGGCTTCTGGTTCTGGGAGCCAGCTGGAGCAGGCTTCTTTCCTTTAGCACGACCAGCTCTGAAGAAGGCGTTTAAATGGCTTGTTCTTTCTAGGCCTCGCGGGCTGAAAGGGCTGTGACGGGGCTGGTGCAAAAGGCTTCTTCGTAGCCGGTGCAGCTGAGGGGAGAAAAGGAGACTTACCCACGGTAGCCGTGGCAATCCATGCATCCAGCGCCTCCAGAAAGAGAGCCTGACCTGTATACGATAGGCCCTCCACGCTCTTCCTGGATTCCGCGTCGGCAGACCATTGGGGCAGCCAGAGACCCCTGCGAGCCGAGACGGACATGGAGGAGATCCCAGCAGCCAAGGAACCCAGGTCCTTCATGGAGTCTACCAGGAACCCTGCAGAATCCTGAATATTACGTAAAAATAAATCTACGTCACCTTTATCCATCGTAGTCAACTCCTCCTGCAGAGTGATTGACCACCTGGCGATAGCCTTAGAAATCCAAGCGCAGGCTATAGTTGGCCGCTGTATAGCCTCTGAAGCCGTGTAAATGGATTTTAGCGTAGCGTCCACCTTGCGATCTGCCGGGTCCTTCAACGCGGTAGATCCCGGGACTGGTAATACCACCTGTTTAGACAGCCTAGAGACAGAGGCGTCGACTATCGGCGGAGACTCCCACTTTTTTCTATCTTCCTCTGGGAAGGGAAAAGCAACCAAGACCCTCTTAGGGATCTGGAATTTTTCTCCGGATTTTCCCAGGCTTTTTCAAAGATAGCATTTAATTCCTTAGATGCTGGGAAGGTGAGGGGGAAGGGGCTTTTTACTCTCTGTGAAAAAGGCCTCCTCAACCTGCTCAGGAGTTGTGTCAGTAATGTGTAACACATCCCTCACGGCCTCAATCATCAACTGCACCCCCTTAGCAAGTGATGCCGTCCCCCTCGACACATCCCCGTCACCGTCTGCAGTGTCAGAATCGGTGTCCCTGTCAACCTGCATAATCTTGGCAAGTGCACATTTGTGAGAATGTACTGCAGGGGACCCTGAGGGAGCAGTATCAGACCATACAACCTGTTAGGGTCTCCTGCCCTGTGCTGCCACGTCGTCATGGCAACCGGGAGACAAGTGCTAGTGGAGTAACCTGAGCGCAGCTGATACTCCGGTTCGGGTCTTTTGCTGTGCAGTGGTTATAGGCTCTGTGCACGGCAGGGGATCCGGTGCTGGTTTTTGTGCTCACAGTCTGTGAGGTCTGAGTGGGGCGTGGACAGCACCTGCTTTATAAGGCCTCTTTTCAGGGTAAGCAGATGCTGCTGAATCTTTGTTGGTTAGTCAGTTCATGAACGTTAGCCAGTACTGTGTAGCTTTGTATTTGTTTGTTGCTTACTGCAAATAGGCCTGGGAATTTGGTATTACACTCTGCCAATCCAGACCTAGCAGTAAGACTGGAGTCAGTCGTTTAGCTTGCTGGGGTTCTGTTACTACTCTGTGAACTTAGCAAGTTTGCGGCTGTATTCTAAGACTTGCCTGTCTAATCCTGTCTCACTGTGCTAGGTGTCAGGGGTCAGTTTAGTGGCAGTAAGCTAAAACCTGTGCACTGCAAGTGAGAATTTGGATTGTGGAGATTCTCCTTGTGTCTATCATTCCATCTCTGACCAAGGAGTTTACTGCCACACCCGTTGGTAACCCTTTAGGGTTTTGCTGTTGCCCTTAGCAACAGCATTTCGGGTACTCTACGTATTAAAACACAACATCTTGCTTTTTCCATCTTAGCAGTTCTAATACAAGGGAGATACCCAGTTCCTTAGCCTCTGGGCTTCTCTGTTCACTTTGTGTGTATTTTGTTACCCTATCACCTTCTGTGTACGTTATGTCATATCCCCCAGTTTGTCTGTGAGTCCATCTGTTTTGCATAACAGTTCAAACACCAGTACATTCCTGCAGACACTGGAGTGCATAACAGTTCTGACACCAGTACTTTCCTGCTGGCACTGGTGTGCATAACACAACCATAGAGGATTGCAGTACCTGAGTGGCATGCTCAGTTCTAGTAACCCTTTCAGAAATCTGAGAAAGAGTCCTCCTAAGAGAGGCTAACCATTCCGGCTCTCTAGCTGGGATCTGCGTTACATCAGTGCAATCCTGATTACATGGGATGGGATCTTCCTAGGAAGATAAATCCTCTGCAGCATATGAAACGGAGTCTCTAGACATGTTTGCAATATCACACCAATCACCCCACACACACACAGGGTACTGGGCAGACTGAGTTTCTCCCCAAGAATGGCAGAGAGCAGAGGCGGATTGGTCATAGAGTCTACAGGGAAGATTCCCGGTAGGCCGGCGCACCCGCGGAGCCTATTTTGTTTGAGGACATGTGGTCCTACTTATAGACATAATGAATAAGATGCCAAAAATTTGCATATATGAAAATGACTTTGCCACTTAGCCTGTGATTGCAGATGATCTAGTGTATGATCTGTCTGCCTGCTTGGCTGACATATAAGATTGAGTGAATAGTGATTGGGATACGGTTGGTGTAATAAGCAAGAAAAATAAGATTTTACTCACCTGTAAATCTATTTCTCGTAGTCCGTAGTGGATGCTGGGACTCCGTAAGGACCATGGGGATTAGCGGCTCCGCAGGAGACTGGGCACAACTAAAGAAAGCTTTAGGACTACCTGGTGTGCACTGGCTCCTCCCACTAAGACCCTCCTCCAGACCTCAGTTAGGATACTGTGCCCGGAAGAGCTGACACAATAAGGAAGGATATTGAATCCCGGGTAAGACTCATACCAGCCACACCAATCACACCGTATAACTCGTGATACTATACCCAGTTAACAGTATGAAATATAACTGAGCCTCTCAACAGATGGCTCAACAATAACCCTTTAGTTAGGCAATAACTATAAACAAGTATTGCAGACAATCCGCACTTGGGATGGGCGCCCAGCATCCACTACGGACTACGAGAAATAGATTTACCGGTGAGTAAAATCTTATTTTCTCTGACGTCCTAAGTGGATGCTGGGACTCCGTAAGGACCATGGGGATTATACCAAAGCTCCCAAACGGGCGGGAGTGCGGATGACTCTGCAGCACCGAATGAGCAAACTCTAGGTCCTCCTCAGCCAGGGTATCAAACTTGTAGACTCTTACAAAAATGTTTGAACCCGACCAAGTAACAGCTCGGCAAAGTTGTAAAGCCGAGACCCCTCGGGCAGCCGCCCAAGAAGAGCCCACTTTTCTCGTGGAATGGGCTTTTACAGAATTAGGTGCGGCAGTCCAGCCGCAGAATGTGCAAGTTGAATCGTGCTACAGATCCAGCGAGCAATCGTCTGCTTAGAAGCAGGAGCACCCAGCTTGTTGGGTGCATACAGGAGAAAAAGCGAGGCAGTTTTCCTGACTCCAGCTGTCCTGGAAACATATACTTTTCAGGGCCCTGACTACATCCAGTAACTTGGAATCCTCCAAGTCCCAAGTAGCCGCAGGCACCACAATAGGTTGTTTCACATTAAAAAATTATACCACCTTAGGAAGGAATTGGGAACGAGTCCTCAATTCCGCCTTATCCATATAAAATACAGATAAGGGCTTTTGTATGACAAAACCGCCAATTCTGATACATGCCTGGCCGACGCCAAGGCCCACAGAATGACCACTTTCCACGTGAGGTATTATAGCTCCACGGATTTAAGTGGCTCAACCCAATGCGACTTCAGGAAATCCAACACCACGTTGAGATCCCACGGTGCCACTGGAGGCACAAACGGGGGCTGACTATGCAGCACTCCCTTAACAAAAGTCTGAACTTCAGGCAGATAAGCCAGTTCAATTTTGGAAAAAAATCGATAGAGCCGAAATCTGGACCTTAATGGAACCCAATTTTAGGCCCATAGTCACCTCTGACTGTAGGAAGTGCAGAAATCGACCTAGCTGAAATTTCTCCTTTGGGGCCTTCCTGGCCTCACAGTACGCAACATATTTCCGCCATATGCGGTGATAATGGTTTGCGTTCACTTCTTTCCTAGCTTCAAATAGCGTAGGGATAACTTCCTCCGGAATTCCCTTTTCCTTCAGGATCCGGCGTTCAACCGCCATGCCGTCAACGCAGCCGCGGTACGTCTTGGAACAGACAGGCCCCCTACTGCAGCAGGTCCTGTCTGAGCAGCAGAGGCCATGGGTCCTCTGAGATCATTTCTTGGAGTTCTGGTTACCAAGCTCTTCTTGGCCAACCCGGAACAATGAGTATAGTTCTTACTCCTCTCCTTCTTATTATTCTCATTACCCTGGGTAAGAGAGGCAGAGAAGGGAACACATACACCGACTGGTACACCCACGGTGTTACCAGAGCGTCCACAGCTATCGCCTGAGGGTCCTTGACCTGGCGCAATATCTTTGTAACTTTTAGTTGAGGCGGGACGCCATCATGTCCACCTGTGGCCTTTCCCAACGGTGTACAATCATTTGGAAGACTTCTGGATGAAGTCCCCACTCTCCCGGGTGGAGGTTTCTTAGTTGTCCACTCCGGGAATGAACACTGCTGACAGTGCTAACACATGATTTTCCGCCCATCGGAGAATCCTTGTGGCTTCTGCCATCGCCATCCTGCTTCTTGTGCCGCCCTGTCGGTTTACATGAGCGACCGCCGTGATGTTGTCTGACTGGATCAGCACCGGCCGGTGTTGAAGCAGGGTCTAGCCTGACTTAGGGCATTGTAAATGGCCCTCAGTTCCAGAATATTTATGTGTAGGGAAGTCTCCTGACTTTTCCATAGCCTTGGAAGTTCCTTCCCTGTGTGACTGCCCCCCAGCCTCGAAGGCTGGCATCCGTGGTCACCAGGACCCAGTCCTGTATGCCGAATCTGCGGCCCCCTAGAAGATGAGCACTCTGCAGCCACCACAACAGCGACACCCTGACCCTTGGAGACAGGGTTATCCACCGATGCATCTGAAGATGCGACCCGGACCACTTGTCCAACAGATCCCACTGGAAAATCCTTGCATGGGACCTGGCGAATGGAATTTCTTCGTAAGAAGCTACCATCTTTCCCAGGGCTCGCGTGCATTGATGCACCGACACTTGTATATGTATTAGGAGGTCTCTGTCTAGAGACAACAACTCCTTGGACTTCTCCTCCGGGAGAAACCCTTATTATCCTGTTCTGTGTCCAGAACCATACCCAGGAACAGTAGACGCGTCGTAGGAACCAGCTGCGACTTTGGAATATTCAGAATCCAGCCGTGCTGTTGTAGCACTTCCCGAGATAGTGCTACTCCGACGAACAACTGCTCCCTGGACCTCGCCTTTATAAAGAGATCGTCCAAGTACGGGATAATTATTTCGGCCATTACCTTGGTAAATACCTCGGTGCCGGGGACAGACCAACGGCAACGTCTGGAATTGGTAATGACAATCCTGTACCACAATATTGAGGTACTCCTGGTGAAGAGGGTAAATAGGGACATGCAGGTAATCATCCTTGATGTCCAGTGATACCATGAAATTCTCCAGGCTTGCAATAATCGCCCTGAGCGATTCCATTTTGAACTTGAACCTTCGTATATAAGTGTTCAAGGCTTTCAATTTTAGAATGGGTCTCACCGAACCGTCTGGTTTCGGTACCACAACATTTTGGAATAGTAACCCCGGCCTTGTTGAAGGAGGGGTACCTTGCTTTCACCTGCTGGAAGTACAGCTTGTGAATTGCCGCCAGTACTACCTTTCTCCGAGGGCAGTCGGCAAGGCTGATGTGAGGTAACGGCGAGGGGGAGTCGCCTCGAACTCCAGCCTGTATCCCTGTGATACTATTTGAAGAACCTAGAGATCCACCTGTGGGCAAGCCCACTGGTCCCTGAAGTTCCCGAGACGCGCCCCTACCGCACCTGTCTCCACCTGTGGAGCCCCAGCGTCATGCGGTGGACTCAGAGGAAACGGGGGAAGATTTTTGATCCTGGGAACTGGCTGCTGGTGCAGCTTTTTTCTTTCTTCCCTTGTCTCTGTGCAGAAAGGAAGCGCCTTTGACCCGCTTGCTTTTCTGAAGCCGAAAGGACTGTACCTGAAAATACGGTGCTTTCTTAGGCTGTGAGGAAACCTGAGGTAAAAATTTTTCTTCCCAGCTGTTGCTGTGGATACGAGGTCCCAGAGACCATCCCCAAACAATTCCTCACCCTTATAAGGCAGAATCTCCATGTGCCTTTTACAGGCAGCATCACCTGTCCACTGCCGGGTTTCTAATACCCTCCTGGCAGAATGGACATTGCATTAATTCTGGATGCCAGCCGGCAAATATCCCTCTGTGCATCCTTTATATATAAGACAACGTCTTAAATATGCTCAATGTTAGCAAAATATTATCCCTGTCTTAGCGTATCAGACCACGCTGCAGCAGCCCTATTTATGCTGAGGCAATTGCAGGTCTCAGTATATAACCTGAGTGTGTAAATACAGACTTCAGGATCGCCTCCTGCTTTTTATCAGCAGGTTCCTTCAAGGTGGCCGTATCCTAAGACGGCAGTGCTACCTTTTGACAAACGTGTGAGCGCCTTATCCACCCTAAGGGATATCTCCCAACGTGACCTATCCTCTGGCGGGAAAGGGTACGCCATCAGTAACTTTTTAGAAATTACCAGTTTCTTATCGGGGGAAACCACGCTTCTTTACACACTTCATTCATTCATCTGATGGGGGAACAAAACACTGGCTGCTTTTTCTCCCCAAAAATAAAACCCCTTTTATGTGGTACTTGGGTTCATGTCAGAAAATGCGTAACACATTTTTCATTGCCGGGATCATGTAACGGATGTTCCTAGTGGATTGTGTATATGTCTCAACCTCGTCGCCACTGGAGTCAGACTCCGTGTCGACATCTGTGGCTGCCATCTGAGGTAACGGGCGTTTTTTTTTGAGCCCCTGATGGCCTTTGAGACGCCTGGGCAGGCGCGGGCTGAGAAGCCGGCTGTCCCACAGCTGTTACGTCATCCAGCCTTTTATGTAAGGAGTTGACACTGTCGGTTAATACCTTCCACCTATCCATCCACTCTGGTGTCGGCCCCACAGGGGGCGACATCCCATTTATCGGCCTCTGCTCCGCCTCCACGTAACCTTCCTCATCCAACATGTCGACACAGCCGTACCGACACACCGCACACACACAGGGAATGCTCTGACTGAGGACAGGACCCCACAAAGTCCTTTGGGGAGACAGAGAGAGAGTATGCCAGCACACACCAGAGCGCTATATAATGCAGGGATTAACACTATAACTGAGTGATTTTTCCCCAAATAGCTGCTTGTATACATATATTGGCCCTCATTCCGAGTTGATCGCTCGCAAGGCGATTTTAGCAGAGTTACACACGCTAAGCCGCTGCCTACTGGGAGTGAATCTTAGCTTCTTAAAATTGCGACCGATGTATTCGCAATATTGAGATTACTAACTACTTAGCAGTTTCAGAGTAGCTTCAGACTTACTCGGCATCTGCGATCAGTTCAGTGCTTGTCGTTCCTGGTTTGACGTCATAAACACACCCAGCGTTCGCCCAGACACTCCTCCGTTTCTCCGGCCACTCCTGCGTTTTTTCCGGAAACGGTAGCGTTTTTAACCACACGCCCCTGAAACGCCGTGTTTCCGCCCAGTAACACCCATTTCCTGTCAATCACATTACGATCGCCGGAGCGAAGAAAAAGCCGTGAGTAAAAATACTATCTTCATTGTTAAATTACTTGGCGCAGTCGCAGTGCGAATATTGCGCATGCGTACTAAGCGGAATTTTACTGCGATGCGATGAAATATACCGAGCGAACGACTCGGAATGAGGGCCATTGCGCCTAAATTTAGTGCCCCCCCTCTCTTTTTAACCCTTTGAGCCTGAAAACTACAGGGGAGAGCCTGGGGAGCTGTCTTCCAGCTGCACTGTGAAGAGAAAATGGCGCCAGTGTGCTGAGGGAGAAGCCCCGCCCCTTTTTCAACTGACTTTCTCCCGCTTTTTCTGGAATACTGGCAGGGGTAATTTTACATCTATATAGCCTCTAGGACTATATATGATGTAGATTTGCCAGCCAAGGTGTCATATATTGCCCTCAGGGCGTCCCCCCCAGCGCCCTGCACCCATCAGTGACCGGAGTGTGAGGTGTACATGAGGAGCAATGGCGCACAGCTGCAGTGCTGTGCGCTACCTTGGTGAAGACTGAAGTCTTCTGCCGCCGATTTTCCGGACTCATCTTGCTTCTGGCTCTGTAAGGGGGACGGCGGCGCGGCTCCGGGAACGAACACCAAGGTCGGGTCCTGCGGTCGATCCCTCTGGAGCTAATGGTGTCCAGTAGCCTAAGAAGCCCGAACTACCACCTGTTAGGTAGGTTCGCTTCTTCTCCCCTTAGTCCCTCGCTGCAGTGAGTCTGTTGCCAGCAGATCTCACTGTAAAATAAAAAACCTAAATATACTTTCTTTCTAGGAGCTCAGGAGAGCCCCTAGTGTGCATCCAGCTCAGCCGGGCACAAGAATCTAACTGAGGTCTGGAGGAGGGTCTTAGTGGGAGGAGCCAGTGCACACCTGGTAGTCCTAAAGCTTTCTTTAGTTGTGCCCAGTCTCCTGCGGAGCCGCTAATCCCCATGGTCCTTACGGAGTCCCAGCATCCACTTAGGACGTCAGAGAAATATATCTTTCTAAAGAATTATATAGTTTCCTATAAAGGTGTATCATATAATGTGATCATAACATTTAATTTTATTTCCTTTTAACTTCCCCTTGATGCTAGACATGCCCACTATCCGCAAATTCTTGGGGGGAGGGTGCTGCTGCCATGGCCCATGGCTAGACCTCACACCTCTGGTGCTGACCAAGTGGGGCCACTAGTACAAATTTTTCCAGGGCCGCTTTTTGTTCCCAATCCGCCCCTGGCAGAGAGACACAGAGATTGGAGCCAACCCACACACAGCGCTATTATAGGTATAGGGAGACCCCAAACCAGCCCTGACTGTGTCCCTTAATAGGTGACACAGCCTTTAATAGCCTCCCCTCCCTTCTACAACCCCCTGTTACCATACAGATAGCTGGAGTTGCTCTGGAGGGACCTGTCCATCCACTGGCAGTGAGCTGCAGGCAGGAAAATGGCGCTGAACACTGCTGGGTCCACTCTGAGGAGAAGCTCCGCCCCCTTAATGGTGCTGTCTTCCCGCTATTAGAAGATTATACTGGCCTGAGGATTTTGTGCTGGCTTGGATCCGCAGACCCCGACAGTCTTTTTGTGGTCAGTGTAGGGTCAGGTGCTGGCTCAGGGCGCCCCTCACAGCGCCGCACCGCAGTACCACTGAGCCGTCCAGGTATTAACCGCGCTCCTACCCTTAAGCCGCCTTCTTCACACTGACCCCCCGCTTGTAAGGGGGGACAGTGACTCACCACTTTCAGCTCTGTAAGGTGGTGGCGGCTGGCTGCCGGGGTGAGCATTCCCCTGTGGCGGGGCGCGATCTGTCCCTTCTGGAGCTTAATGTCCAGTCAGCGGAGTCAGTGGCTCAAGTCCCCGCAGGGCGGACACTGCTCCCCCCTTCAGTCCCTCGATGCAGGCAGGCTGTCGCCAGCAGCCTCCTGTAAAGAAAAAAACTCTAAAATAAAACTTCACCAGGAAAGCTCAGGAGAGCTCCCCTAGCTGTGACCGGCTCCTCTGGGCACATTTTCGAAACTGAGTCTGGTAGGAGGGGCATAGAGGGAGGAGCCAGCCCACACTATTAAACTCTTAAAGTGCCAATGGCTCCTGGTGGAACCGTCTATACCCCATGGTACTAATATGGACCCCAGCATCCTCTAGGACGTAAGAGAAAAACACCTGTACCAACTTTCTGCTCTCACATCTATCTATCTATCTATCTATCTATCTATCTATCTATCTATCTATCTATCTATCTATCTATCTATCTATCTATCTATCTAGATCACAGGTTCTCAAACTCAGTCCTCAGGACCCCACACAGTGCATGTTTTGCAGGCCTCCTCACAGAATCGCAAGTGAAATAATTAGCTTGACCTGTGGACCTTTAAAAATGTGTTAGTGAGTAATGAATACACCTGTGCACCTGCTGGGTTACCTGCAAAACATGCACTGTGTGGGGTCCTGAGGACCGACTTTGAGAACCACTGATCTAGATAGATACTGTAGAAGTGCAACAGAATTTGCTATACAAGAAACTATGCAAGAAACTGTTATACAAGAACTGTGCTATAGAAGAAACTATTAATAAATATTTATAAACATAGAAATATGTATAATCTCATCCTTTCTCCCCCACACATGCCACAGTCTATGTCTCCCTCTCTCCTTCTTTCCACAAAACCCAACAGTCTGTCTCTCCCCAATGACTCCATGCTGCATTCCCAGCTCCCCCACCCTATCCCAAAGCCCTGTATCCCCTCACCAATTCACTCTTACCCCAGGGAGAGACTCACCTGCGCTGCACTACCCAGTATCCAGACCTGAACACTGCACAGCAGGTACCATATGGCCCTCACACTCCACCAGAAGAGTCCGGCCTGGGGCACAGGAATCCTGGTCAGCGGAGCTGCTGCCATGTCACATAACTGCCTGCAACAGAGCTGGACCCGGAAGAGCGGGTGCACACTTGCAGCGCAGAGTCACTGTGTGTGGGAGGCTCCTGTCACTCTGCAGCTGCGCCCACACCGCCTATAGCTCACTGCCCTATTTGGATAAGACGGCTCACATGCTTGCATGGCACACAGTTGTGTATCCATAGGGACCCTCTGGTCCATGGGGGCCGGTACAGGTGTCCCCTTTGACCCCCCCTATTACAGGCCCAGGTTAGCGTGATTGTGCAATGTGTGTCTATGTGAATGTATCATTTCTATTAGACAAGATTACAAGCCTTGGGAATGTTTAGCAATGTTACACTCACATAAAATTAATGAAACCACATAAGAATCCATCACATCAGTCTCACCTCATCTTTCAGAAGTCTCCATATGTAATCAATTGCACAAATTACTCCAGTTCGTCCACAGCCAGCACTAAATTTAATGCAACATAATGAATTAACAAAAATGATGTTTTTATAGTTTACTAATTAGCACATTATCTAGCACACAGCCTGTAGGGATTGTAGTCTAACACTAGGTGGCAGTGCAGCACCAATAATGCATCAAGTTCAGACAACTTGTTTTACTACTGTCGCCTTGTGTGACTATGAGAATACAGCAAACTATCTTTATATACAGAAGAAAAAGTTATAATCCTGCCAGTTGTACTGCTTGAAAATGTAAAAGCACAATGTAACGGAAAATTTGATAAATGTATGTGCGTTTGGGAGTGAATTGTATACTTTGTGAAATCACTATTACATTGTATCAAGTGATAATATTTCTCTGACGTCCTAGTGGATGCTGGGACTCCGTAAGGACCATGGGGAATAGCGGCTCCGCAGGAGACAGGGCACAAGAATAAAAGCTTTAGGATCAGGTGGTGTGCACTGGCTCCTCCCCCTATGACCCTCCTCCAAGCCCCAGTTAGATTTTTGTGCCCGAACGAGAAGGGTGCAGGCTAGGTGGCTCTCCTGAGCTGCTTAGAATAAAAGTGTATTTTAGGTTTTTTATTTTCAGTGAGTCCTGCTGGCAACAGGCTCACTGCATCGTGGGACTAAGGGGAGAAGAAACGGACTCACCTGCGTGCAGAGTGGATTGGGTTTCTTAGGCTACTGGACATTAGCTCCAGAGGGACGATCACAGGTTCAGCCTGGATGGGTCCCGGAGCCGCGCCGCCGGCCCCCTTACAGAGCCAGAAGAGCGAAGAGGTCCGGTGAAATCGGCGGCAGAAGACGATCCTGTCTTCAGACTAAGGTAGCGCACAGCACCGCAGCTGTGCGCCATTGCTCTCAGCACACTTCACACTCCGGTCACTGAGGGTGCAGGGCGCTGGGGGGGAGCGCCCTGAGACGCAATATAACAGATGATACCTTAGGTTGGCAAAAGAATACATCACATATAGCTCTTGGGCTATATGGATGTATTTTAACCCCTGCCATTTTTACAGAAAAGAGCGGGAGATAAGGACGTCGTGAAGGGGCGGAGCCTATCTCCTCAGCACACAAGCGCCATTTTCCCTCACAGCTCCGCTGGAAGGACGGCTCCCTGACTCTCCCCTGCAGACTTGCTACAGAATCAGGGTAAAAAAGAGAAGGGGGGGCACTATTGGCAGCTAAAAATTATATAAACAGCAGCTATAAGGGAATAACACTTATATAAGGTTATTCCTGTATATATATATAGCGCTTGGTGTGTGCTGGCAGACTCTCCCTCTGTCTCTCCAAAGGGCTTGTGGGGTCCTGTCCTCTATCAGAGCATTCCCGGTGTGTGTGCTGTGTGTCGGTACGTGTGTGTCGACATGTATGAGGAGGAAAATGATGTGGAGGCGGAGCAATTGCCTGGGTTAGTGATCTCACCCCCTAGGGAGTCGACACCTGACTGGATGATCGTATTTAAAGAATTAAGTGATAATGTCAGCACTTTGCAAAGAACGGTTGATGACATGAGACAGCCGGCAAATCAATTAGTGCCTGTCCAGGCGTCTCAGACACCGTCAGGGGCCCTAAAACGCCCGTTACCTTAGTGGGTCGACACAGACCCAGACACAGATACTGAGTCTAGTGTCGACGGTGAGGAGACAAACGTAATGTCCAGTAGGGCCACACGTTACATGATCACGGCAATGAAGGAGGCATTGAACATTTCTGACACTACAAGTACCACAAAGAAGGGTATTATGTGGGGTGTGAAAAAACTACCAATAGTTTTCCCTGAGTCAGATGAGTTAAATGAGGTGTGTGAAAAAGCGTGGGTTTCCCCGAAAAAAAAAAAAAACTGCTAATTTCTAAAAAATTATTGGCACTATATCCTTTCCCGTCAGAGGTTAGGACGCTTTGGGAAACACCCCCTAGGGTAGATAAGGCGCTCACACGTTTATCTAAACAAGTAGCGTTACCGTCTCCTGATACGGCCACCCTCAAAGAACCAGCAGATAGAAGGCTGGACAATATTCTTAAAAGTATATACACACATACTGGTGTTATACTGCGACCAGCAATCGCTTCAGCCTGGATGTGCAGTGCTGGAGTCGCGTGGTCGGATTCCCTGACTGAAAATATTGATACCCTGGATAGGGACAATATACTGTTAAATATAGAGCATTTGAAGGATGCATTACTATATATGCGTGATGCACAGAGGGATATTTGCACCCTGGCATCAAGAGTAAGTGCTATGTCCATTTCTGCCAGAAGAGCGTTATGGACGCGACAGTGGTCAGGCGATGCGGATTCCAAACGACATATGGAAGTATTGCCGTATAAAGGGGAGGAGTTATTTGGGGCTGGTCTATCGGACCTGGTGGCCACGGCAACGGCTGGAAAATCCACCTTTTTACCCCAGGTCACTTCACATCAGCAGAAAAAGACACCGTCTTTTCAAACTCAGTCCTTTCGTTCCCATAAGTACAAGCGAGCTAAAGGCCATTCCTTCCTGCCCCGGGGCAGAGGAAGGGGAAAAAGACTGCACCATGCAGCCGCTTCCCAGGAGCAGAAGCCCTCCCCTGCTTCTGCCAAGTCTTCAGCATGACGCTGGGGCTTTACAAGCAGACATGGTGGGGGCCCGTCTCAAGAATTTCAACGCGCAGTGGGCTCACTCGCAGGTGGACCCCTGGATTCTACAGGTAGTATCGCAGGGGTACAAACTGGAATTCGAGGCGTTTCCCCCTCGCCGGTTCCTGAAGTCTGCTCTACCAAAGTCTCCCTCCGACAGGGAGGCAGTTTTGGAAGCCATTCACAAGCTGTATTCCCAGCAGGTGATAATCAAGGTACCCCTCCTACAACAGGGAAAGGGGTATTATTCCACGCTGTTTGTGGTACCGAAGCCGGACGGCTCGGTGAGACCAATTTTAAATCTGAAATCCTTGAACACTTACATAAAGAGGTTCAAATTCAAGATGGAATCACTCAGAGCGGTGATAGCAAACCTGGAAGAAGGGGACTATATGGTGTCTCTGGACATCAAGGATGCTTATCTCCACGTCCCAATCTACCCGTCTCACCAAGGGTACCTCAGGTTTGTAGTACAAGACTGTCATTATCAGTTTCAGATGCTGCCGTTTGGGTTGTCCACGGCACCTCGGGTCTTTACCAAGGTAATGGCCGAAATGATGATTCTTCTTCGAAGAAAAGGCATCTTAATTATCCCTTACTTGGACGATCTCCTGATAAGGGCAAGGTCCAGGGAACAGTTAGAAGTCGGAGTAGCACTATCTCAGGTAGTGTTACGTCAGCACGGGTGGATCCTAAATATTCCAAAATCGCAGCTGATTCCAACGACACGTCTACTGTTCCTAGGAATGATTCTGGACACAGTCCAGAAAAAGGTGTTTCTCCCGGAGGAGAAGGCCAGGGAGTTATTCGAGCTAGTCAGGAACCTCCTAAAACCAGGCCAGGTGTCAGTGCATCAGTGCACGAGGGTCCTGGGAAAAATGGTGGCTTCTTACGAAGCGATTCCATTCGGAAGATTCCATGCAAGAACTTTTCAGTGGGATCTACTGGACAAATGGTCCGGATCGCATCTTCAGATGCATCAGTGAATAACCCTGTCGCCAAGGACAAGGGTGTCTCTTCTGTGGTGGCTGCAGAGTGCTCATCTACTAGAGGGCCGCAGATTTGGCATTCAGGATTGGATCCTGGTGACCACGGATGCAAGCCTGAGAGGCTGGGGAGCAGTCACACAGGGAAGAAATTTCCAGGGCTTGTGGTCAAGCATGGAAGCATCTCTTCATATAAACATTCTGGAACTAAGGGCCATTTACAATGCCCTAAGTCAAGCGAAACCCCTGCTTCAGGGTCAGGCGGTATTGATCCAATCGGACAACATCACGTCAGTCGCCCACGTAAACAGACAGGGCGGCACGAGCAGCAGGAGTGCAATGGCAGAAGCTGCAAGGATTCTTCGCTGGGCGGAAAATCATGTGATAGCACTGTCAGCAGTGTTCATTCCGGGAGTGGACAACTGGGAAGCAGACTTCCTCAGCAGACACGACCTCCACCCGGGAGAGTGGGGACTTCACCCAGAAGTCTTCCACCTGATAGTAAACCGTTGGGAAGAACCAAAGGTGGACATGATGGCGTCCCGTCTAAACAAAAAACTAGACAGATATTGCGCCAGGTCAAGGGACCCTCAGGCAATAGCGGTGGACGCCCTGGTAACGCCGTGGGTGTACCAGTCAGTGTATGTGTTCCCTCCTCTGCCTCTCATACCAAAGGTACTGAGAATCATAAGAAGGAGAGGAGTAAGAACTATACTCGTGGTTCCGGATTGGCCAAGAAGGACTTGGTACCCGGAACTTCAAGAGATGCTCACGGACGAACCGTGGCCTCTACCTCTGAGAAAGGACCTGCTCCAGCAGGGGCCTTGTCTGTTCCAAGACTTACCGCGGCTGCGTTTGACGGCATGGCGGTTGAACGCCGGATCCTGAGGGAAAAAGGCATTCCAGATGAAGTCATCCCTACCCTGGTCAAGGCCAGGAAGGACGTAACCGCAAAACATTATCACCGCATTTGGCGAAAATATGTTGCGTGGTGTGAGGCCAAGAAGGCCCCTACAGAGGAATTTCAACTGGGTCGTTTCCTCCATTTCCTGCAAACAGGACTATCTATGGGCCTAAAATTAGGGTCCATTAAGGTTCAAATTTCGGCCCTGTCGATTTTCTTCCAGAAAGAACTGGCTTCAATGCCTGAAGTTCAGACATTTGTAAAAGGGGTACTGCATATACAGCCTCCTTTTGTGCCTCCAGTGGCACCTTGGGATCTCAATGTTGTGTTGAGTTTTCTAAAGTCACATTGGTTTGAACCACTCGCCACTGTGGACTTCAAATATCTCACATGGAAGGTGACGATGCTGTTAGCCCTGGCTTCAGCCAGGCGTGTGTCAGAATTGGCGGCTTTATCATATAAAAGTCCTTACTTAATTTTTCATTCTGACAGGGCAGAATTGAGGACTCGTCCTCAATTTCTACCTAAGGTGGTTTCTGCATTTCACATGAACCAACCTATTGTGGTACCTGCGGCTACTAGGGACTTGGAGGACTCCAAGTTGCTTGACGTTGTCAGGGCCCTGAAAATATATGTTTCCAGGACGGCTGGAGTCAGAAAATCTGACTCGCTGTTTATCCTGTATGCACCCAACAAGCTGGGTGCTCCTGCTTCTAAGCAGACGATTGCTCGTTGGATTTGTAGTACAATTCAGCTTGCACATTCTGTGGCAGGCCTGCCACAGCCAAAATCGGTAAAAGCCCATTCCACAAGGAAAGTGGGCTCATCTTGGGCGGCTGCCCGAGGGGTCTCGGCTTTACAACTTTGCCGAGCAGCTACTTGGTCAGGGGCAAACACGTTTGCGAAATTCTACAAATTTGATACCCTGGCTGAGGAGGACCTGGAGTTCTCTCATTCGGTGCTGCAGAGTCATCCGCACTCTCCCGCCCGTTTGGGAGCTTTGGTATAATCCCCATGGTCCTTACGGAGTCCCAGCATCCACTAGGACGTCAGAGAAAATAAGATTTTACTTACCGATAAATCTATTTCTCGTAGTCCGTAGTGGATGCTGGGCGCCCATCCCAAGTGCGGATTGTCTGCAATACTTGTATATAGTTATTGTTACAAAAATTCGGGTTATTATTGTTGTGAGCCATCTTTTCAGAGGCTCCTTTTCGTTTTATCAAACTGTTAACTGGGTTCAGATCACAAGTTGTACGGTGTGATTGGTGTGGCTGGTATGAGTCTTACCCGGGATTCAATATCCTTCCTTATTATGTACGCTCGTCCGGGCACAGTATCCTAACTGAGGCTTGGAGGAGGGTCATAGGGGGAGGAGCCAGTGCACACCACCTGATCCTAAAGCTTTTATTCTTGTGCCCTGTCTCCTGCGGAGCCGCTATTCCCCATGGTCCTTACGGAGTCCCAGCATCCACTACGGACTACGAGAAATAGATTTATCGGTAAGTAAAATCTTATTTTCTTCAGAGAAATAGACTTTTTCTTTGTTTTTTGTAGTCTAAACTGAGTTTCTAAGCTGATTTTTAGGCTGCGGGTATCCAAGTAATTAATATTTCTGGGACAAATCTCTAGCACGATATATAATTTTTTTGCAAATTAAATAGCACACTTTAATTAATGATTACCAAATTAATAAGTACAACACTAGTCCAGCTAAAGATAAGTTGCTTTAAGGAGTCTTAGGGGTAAATTTACTATGGTGGGAGTTTTTTTTAGAACTGGTGATATTGTCCATAGCAACCAATCAGATTCTATCTATTATCTTCTAGAAGCAGCTAGATAAATGTTATGTAGAATCTGATTGGTTGCTATGGGTAAGATCACAGTTATAAAAAAAAACCTCCCACCTTAGTAAATGTACCCCTTAGACTTCTACTATACATTTGTAATTTGTCCTCATTATTTGTTTTACGTTTCAGTGCATAAATCCTGAATATATATATGTATTGCTAAATGTTCTCCACAGCTTGGACTACCAAGGATCTGCACCACTGAAATATCACAAGAAGATTAATTAATTGCATTATAATATTTAAATGGATCTTTATCATATGTTTTATACCTTGCCTTACAGAATTATTATTAGAAAACTTCATGTCTGATTAATCAAACTGACAAAGTAATATTTCTGAAGACCTAATGCTGAGAAAGCGTATACAGAAGAATTGCAAATGATAGTCTTGTCATATACCTGCAGTGGACACATATTGGGGGATAATCATCTGTTTGCAGCAGACGAATGTCTCGTATCATGTCCAATATATGCTGAATGGAATAGGGTACATCATGATCTGGCCAGTTCTTATAGTGAAATTGGTGAATTATCCGTTCTTCCTGCATCAGATTAACAATGTGACATATACAGCATACATTATAGACTGGTTAATAAATAGCAAGTCTAAAAAAAGTACATGACACATACAGAAATGTGGAATATGTATTAGTCTGAAAAATGACCTCAATTTGTTTTTATGAACATAACTTATTACTACTAAAATGTTTATTATTATTATTATTATTATTATTATTATTATAATATGAATACTAGTTATTATCCATCAAAAGAATGAATCTACAATTATTCTTTTCATTTGTGCTTGCCATTCGCCCTATAGATTTGATTCTTGGTTTACACTACCACTCTCAGATTTGTACATTGTTCTTTGGATGTTGTGCCCAGGCCCGGCACCATTATCTCAACAAAGGGATGCAGAGCAGGGAGGTGAGAGAGGCGCTCTCCCTGCACTGCACCCCTGCTGCTGCGCCTGTTATACTGTGACAGGCAGCAGCGCCGGCAGCCTTAAGTGTCCTTTCCCCCTTTCTGGCTGTGACAGTGCAGTGTGTACTGTGCAGGAGGACCCTGAAAGGGGGCGGGCTATATGAAATGGAGGGGCAGACCTACACGGAACCAGGCTGATCATGATGAGGAGGAACAGGACGATGAGCAGCTCCGGCCAGCCAGACTTCCTTAAGTAAGGGGATGTAAAGAGAGTGAGTGTGCTTGAGAAAGTGTGTGTATGTATGTATGTATGTATGTATGTATGTATGTATGTATGTGTATCTATGTGTGCGTGTATCTGTGTGTATGTGTGACTGTGTGGGCATATTGTGTGTAAGCTGCACTACCACAGGTGGCATTTTGCATAAGTGGCACTACTACAGGGGTCATTTGTGTAGAAGCAGCACTACTACAGGGGGCATTATGAGTATAAGTGGCACTACTACAGGGGGCATTATGTGTATAAGAAGCACTACTACTACTACTACTACTACTACTACTATGTTATGTAAATAAGATTGTGCTACTGTGTGCCATAATTTGAAATGGGGGTACTATTGTGTGGACACGTCCCTACTTTGTAAGACCACACTCCTTTTTTGGTGTGCACCAAAGGTGCGTGCTGTCCCTTTGTAAAGTATGGGAGGACGCAAATTTATAGTTTGCATGGGGGCACCGAAGACCCTAGCACCGGCCCTGGTTGTGCCCTTAATGCACAGCTACTGCAATGGTAATGTGATCTGTGCATGGCACACCTCCTACCTTCTGGTGCTCTTATATAGCTGTTGGTCTGCCTATCTATCTTTTATCTACACAGTGGTTACCAAACTGTGTGCCGTGGCACCCTGGAGTGCCCCAGGGCGCTAGCCCTGGGTTGGTGGTCCAGGACCAATTCATATTATTAATGGTCAATTTAATAGGCAAAATTAGTGCTGGTGACTTCTAGTCAAAAAATATGTGGACAAACAAAAGGGAATCCTGTCCCTCATCACTTAACTGACCCTAAAAATTACATACTGTATAAACACTTTATTTACTTCATTGAATATTTTTTTTATTGAATATTTTTTTCTGAATTTCTCAATAAGAAACTTTTGGCCTAGGGGTGCCATGAAGAAAATTCTGATACTCTAGGGGCCAGTGATTCAAAAAGTTTGGGAACCACTGATCTATACATATGTTAAATATATGTATTAAAAATAAAATATATGTATTAATCTGTATGATTTGAGTAAAAATAGATTTTAATTACCTACCGGTAAATCCTTTTCTCGTAGTCCGTAGAGGATACTGAGGTTCCATTTAGTACCATGGGGTATAGACAGGTCCACTAGGAGCCATGGGCACTTTAAGTATTTGATAGTGTGGGCTGGCCGCTCCCTCTATGCCCCTCCTACCAGACTCAGTCTAGGAAACTGTGCCCGAGTTGACAGACATACATTGAGATAGATAAAGACAGTGGTGAGATTCCAAACCAGCATACACAAAACAGAGGAAAGCTATGCTAGCCCAACTTTAAACAGGTACAGCAACAGCTGAACCAACAATACTTAACCAAGTAACAGTGCAGGAAGAACGAAGCATCGGGCAGGCGCCCAGTATCCTCTATGAACAACGAGAAAAGGATTTACCGGCAGGTAATTAAAATCCTATTTTCTCTTACGTCCTAGAGGATACTGGGGTTCCATCTAGTAACATGGGGATGTACCAAAGCTCCCATACAGGGAGGGAGAGTGCTGAGGTTCCTGCAGAACTGATTGACCAAACTTGAACGTCCTCAGAGGCCAAGGTATTGAACTTGTAGAACTTAACAAACATGTCCGAACCCGACCAAGTAGCCGCTCGGCAGAGCTGTAAAGCCGAGATACCCCGGGCAGCAGCCCAGGAAGAACCCACTGACCTAGTAGAGTGGGTCTGTACAGATTTTGGAACCAGCAAGCTTGTCGTGGAATAAGCATGCTGGATAGTGAGCCTAATCCAGCATGTAAATGTCTGCTTTGAAGCAAGACACCCAATTTTATTGGGGTCATATAGAACGAACAGCGAGTCGGATTTCCTGTGACGAGCTGTCCTCTTTACGTACACCTTCAAAGCCCTCACAACATCCAAAGACTTTGAAGTAGTGGAAGTGTCGGTGATAACCGGAACCACAATAGGTTGGTTGATGTGAAATGCAGACACCACTGTCGGAAGAAATTGCTGAAGAGTTCTGAGTTCAGCTCTGTCCTCATGGAAAATTAAATAGGGGCTCTTGTGAGACAAAGCCCCCAGCTCCGACACACGTCTTGCTGAAGCCAAGGCCAACAGTGTGACGGTCTTCCACGTAAGATATTTACGTCCACCTCCTGTAATGGCTCAAACCAGTCCGACTGGAGGAACTGTAGCACCAAACCGAGATCCTAAGGTGCCTTGGGAGGCACAAAGGAAGGTTGGATGCGCAGAACACCTTTCAAAAATGTCTGGACCTCAGGGAGAGAAGCCAATTGTTTCTGAAAGAAAATGGATAAGGATGAAATCTGGACTTTTATGGAGCCCAGACGTAGGCTCAATTCCACACCTGCCTACAGGAAATGCAGGAGACGTCCCAGGTGAAATTCCACTGCAGAATAAATTCTGCTCTCACACAAAGAGACGTATTTCTTCCAAATACGGTGGTAATGTTTAGACATTACCCCCTTCCTGGCTTGGATCATAGTCAGGATAACTTTGTTAGGGATCCCTCTGTTGGCTAGAATCAGCCATTCAACTTCCATGCCGTCAAACGTAGCTGTGGTAATTTGTGATAGACAAAAGGGCCCTGTTGTAGAAGATCCTCGCAAAGAGGTAGAGGCTACGGATCTTCCAGGAGCATCTCCAGAAAGTCCGCGTACCAGGCCCTTCTTGGCCAGTCCGGAGCAGTATTGCTTGAACTTTTTCCCTTTTTATTCTTTTGAGAATTATTGGGATCAGAGGAAGGGGAGGAAACACGTACACCATCTGATAGACCCATGGAGTCATCAGAGCATCTAACGCCACTGCCTGTGGGTCTCTCGACCTGGAACAATACCGCTTGAGCTTCTTGTTGAGACGAGAGGCCATAATGTCGATTTGTGGATATCCCCACCGACATGTCAAGCACCTGAACACTTCCAGGTGAAAGCCCCACTCCCCCGGGTGCAGGTCGTGTCTGCTGAGGAGGTCTGCTTCCCAGTTGTCTACTCTTGGAACCGCTGACAACGCCACAGCGTTTTTTTCTGCCCAGAGAAGAATTCTTGACACCTCTGACATTGCTGTTCTGCTTTTTGTTCCGCCCTGTCGGTTTATGTACGTTACTGCCATCATGTTGTCCGACTGGACTTGAATGACCCGATCGTGAAGAAGATAAGAGGCCTGCAGAAGGGCGTTGTATATGGCCCTGAGTTCCAGAATGTTGATTGGAAGGATGACTTCCTGACTTGACCATCTTCCTTGAAATTGCACCCCCTGGGTGACTGCTCTCCAGCCTCGGAGGCTTGCGTCCGTGGTTAACAGGACCTAGTCCTGAATTCCGAACCTCCGACCCTCAACGAGGTGAGAGATCTATAGCCACCACAAAAGGCAGATCCTGGATTTTGGTGACAGACGAATCCTCTGGTGCATGTGAAGATGCGATCTGGACCATTTGTCCAACAAATCGAGCTGGAAGGGTCTTGCGTGAAACCTTCCGTATTGAAGAGCCTCGTAAGAGGCCATCATTTTCCCCAGAAGGCGAATGCATAGATGCACCAATATCCGGGTTGGCTTCAGGACATCCCGAACCATCGAATGGATTACCAATGCCTTTTCCAACGGAAGGAACACTTTCTGCGACTCTGTGTCCAGTATCATTCCCAGGAATGGGAGCCTCCGTGTTGGCTCTAGGTGAGATTTCGGAAGGTTCAGAATCCACCTGTGATCCTGGAGAAGTTTGGTTGAGAGACCAATGCTGTCCAGCAACCTCTCCCTGGACAGCTCCTTTATCAGAAGATTGTCCAGGTACGGAATTATGTTCACTCCCTGCTTGCAGAGTACAAACATAATTTCTGCCATCACTTTGGTGAACACTCTCGGTGCCGTGGAGAGACCAAATGGCAGGGCCTGGAACTGGTAGTGAAAGTCCTGTGGTGCAAATCGTAGATAAGCCTGATGAGGTGGCCAGATCGGAATGTGAAGGTACCAATCCTTGATATCCAGAGACACTAGGAATTCCCCTTCCTCCAGACCTGAGATCACCGCTCTCAGAGACTCCATCTTGAACTTGAACACTCTTAAAAACGGGTTCAAGGACTTGAGGTTCAGAATTGGTCGTACCGAACGGTCCGGTTTCAGTACTACAAATAAGTTGGACTAGTACCCCTTGTTGTGCAGATGAGGTGGAACTGGAACCAGGTTTTGGATGGCCTGCTTTAAAGTTATACTTGCCTCTTGTGAAGCTTGTAAGCCTGATTTTAAGAATCTCTGAGGTGACTTCCGGTTCCGGCTTCATGCTGTGAGGACGCATCACAGCACAGCTCCGGTGTATCCCGACCCCGGCACCGTTATAACGGCTGTTTTAACAGCCTCTCTAAGCCGCTAGATCTCCTGGCCCCATCACCCCTCCGTGCAGCAAGCCACCGGCGGCTGAGACCGCTCTGCATCCGAGCCGCCCGCACGCTGAAGAAATCCCCGCCAGACGGCACATCGTCGCGGTCGCCCCTCCGCTGCTCACATTGTGACAGGCAGTCACACTTGTGGGGCCCGTCCTGGGAGAAGACACTGCCGCTAACGAGAGCCGCGGAGAGCCGCAGAGCTCAGCCACGGCTCAGACAGTTCCACAGACCCACGAGCAGGTAACCATAGCAACCGCAGCAGCGCCATTACTGTGCAAGTAATCTGCTGCCTGCCTATACACTGCATGGCTTTGCAGCTACAGAGTCTTACAGACGAACACCTGACTCCTGATACAGATCTAAAGGTGGGTCACTGCTATTCCACCCTATATACGCCACTACCAGCCATTAACCACATGCCAGGCTGATATCAAAGGCATTCTTAGAACAACACAATATTTAAGACCAGCTTCCACGGCCAACAGATACCACGTGTGCTTTTTCTTACTTCATAAATCAGTGAATTATTATTAATACGTCAGCACACCATTTTCTCTATCTTTATTATTACCGATGGACCGGTTCTTATCCTCCAATTCTGCAGCCAAGGCCCTACCTTCCTCCCTCCCCGTGCGTCAAGAAAAAAGGAGAGCTAATTCCACCATGGCCCCTGGAATTACCACCCCTCCCTCTTCTCCAGCTCCCAAAAAACTGATTGCCTCACAATCACTCTCCTGTTCCCCTTCAATGGATCGTTCTCCTGATTCGCCTATTACATACGCTGACCTCACAGAGGCCATAACACAAGCTATGGCTCCATTGCTGTCAAAAGCAGTTTCAGACATCTCACTCCAACTACAACATCTCTCACACAAAGTCTCTATCAATGAAAATAGAATTGGAGGTCTCTGCCATGATATGGCTGATGTTCAGGGCTGTGTCAAACGTCTTGAAAAAGAAAATTATCAATTATGGATGAAGTTAGACGACGCAGAAAACAGGTCCAGAAGAAACAATATCCGGCTGGTAGGCCTCCCGGAAACGGTAAAGGGGGACAATCTTTCTCAATTTGTCCAAACAACACTCCCTAATCTTTTAGGTATCACCGATATATGCAAAGATCTGGTAATTGAGCGTGTGCACCGTGTTGGACCTCCTCCCCGATCCCCAGAGGGCCGTCCTCGTGTTACACTGTTCAGGTGCCTAAATTATTTACACAAAGTCGCCATCTGGTCCGCCTCCAGGAAGATGAAATCTATACAGTGGGAAAACAACCGTTTGCTCATATTTCAAGACTTCTCTGCAGAGTTATCGAGAGCAAGGAAGGCCTTTAATCCTATTTGTTCTAAATTGGCATCCGACAAACGAAAATTCTCTCTACTTTACCCAGCGAAGCTCCGAATTTATGATGGTGACAATCACCTAGATTTCTCTACTCCTGAAGATGCGTCGTCCTATCTCAAGGGAGGATCTTCTGAGGACCATAACGATATCGCTGATATTACCCCTATCCCCGACTCTTGACTCTCGGGCTCGACTCATAACGCCTCCATAGGGGACACAATCCCCCCTCTTCTGGTTCGTCACTGTTCAACTCAGATACGTATGAATGTCCTTTTGAACATGTGATAAATGCCAATGGGGTGGTTTCAACCCCACTTGATCACAATTTGATTTCTTTTATTGTTTTACATTTATATAGGGAATGCAAGTAAGACCAAACCTATATTTACAGGTTATCTTATAATGTTTTACATATGCATAGGATATGCAACAAGGACTAATTTATATTCACAGGTTATCTTATAAATAGTTGGTGATTAACACCATTGTTCAATCACTAGGTTGCTCTTATTTCAGCTCAACGTTTAGCTTAAATGCATGTCAGGTTTATTGATACATCTTATGGCTTAGCTTCATTTTACTTTAGATCATAACTTTTCCCAGTTGCCGGTGTCGGGAAAGCATCGGAAGCTTTGTTCCGGAATAGAAATAATGTTTAGATTAATTCTAGTTATCCAAATGTTCTTTTGGTACCGAAGTCTGTTTGTTTGTCAAACATTTACTAATTGTTTTTGTTTGTGTTCTTCTTTTTCCCATGCCCCTCCCCCCCCCATCCCCATATCCTCTTACCACTCACTGATCTATCTACTTGAACTAAGGGCGAATCCTTTATTGTTTTACCATAACTGGCCTTTCACATGATAGACTTAAAAATTGGAACGCTGAATGTTGGTGGGATTAATTCTCCGGCTAAACGACGCAAAATCCTTATGTACCTATCCAAGTCAGACATCAATGTTGCATTCCTACAGGAAACTCATTTAACTCACCAAGAATCCCTGAAATTGCAAATGTCACATTGGTCCCTTTTAGCAGCAGCTCCGTTTAACTCTAAATCTAGAGGGGTAGTCCTCTTGGCAAAACGCAATCTTAACATGACAGTAACTTCCTCTGACATTGACCCTAATGGACGATTCCTAATCACTAAACTCACCATCGATTCACATGTTCTAGTCCTCTGCAATATCTACGCTCCCACCGCATACAAAAAAATCATTTTTTCAGATGCTGATAGCTAAATTGACTCCATTTTCCAATGATAACCTTATAGTTTGTGGTGATTTCAACTTAATTTCTTCCAACTACTTAGACCGCTCCAACACCTCTAGGACCCCTCAACATCTCCCTAATCTAGGCATTTCTCTTTTTTCTGATTCTCTACAACTGATAGATATCTGGCGTGCGCTCCACCCGATTGAGAGGGAATTTTCTTGCCACTCTTCCGCACACGACACTTATTCCAGAATTGACTATGTCTTCATATCCCAACATCTTTTCCCGTCGGTTTCAGACTCAGCCATTGAACCCATAGTTATCTCCGACCACGCCCTGATATGGTTTTCATACACTCTTCACCCTTCCCGAAATAAGTCCCCCCAATGGAGATTCCCCTCTTATCTTTCTAACTCCAAGAAGTTTTGCGATTCATTACAGGCGACTTGGGACTCCTTCTACTTCTCAAATGAGCAACATTCAGAGCTAGATCCCCCTCTATTTTGGCAAACTGCCAAATCAGTACTTAGAGGTAGCATCATTTCCTACTCTTCAGCCCTTAAGAAACAATACGCTCAATCTTATTTAGATATGCAACGTGCACTTTCTTCTGCTTATCAAGCTTATAAAACCTACCCCACTCAATCTCACAAATCTTCATATCTAACACTAAAACTTCAGTTTAACGAATTTCTCTCTCTGATGGGAGACAAATACAAATTTAAAGTTGATTTTCGTTTTCATAATTTTGGAAATAAAGTAGGTAAATTACTTACAAACATCTTGAAAGGTACTGCTCCTCCTATGTTAGTTCACCCTCTAAAGCTACCCGATGGCTCTTTAACTAATGACCCCCAACAAATCACTTCTCTTATGAAACAATTCTACGAAACATTATACTCAGGTCAATCTCCCTCATCCGAAGGTAATTGCCACTCCTGGTCCTTCCCTGTTCTTCCTCAACTCCCCGCTGAATTTATCGAATCACTAACTAACCCCATTACTCTAGAAGAAGTCCGCTCAACTATTAGCCACCTGAAACTCAATAAAGCTCCAGGCCCTGATGGCTTTTCTAACGAGTTCTACAAACTCCTAATAGATAAAATTGATAAACATCTTCTGGCTCTGTTTAACTCGATAATTACTTCTAAATCCATACCCCTTTACTTTAATAATGCCATAATCAAAATCCTGCTAAAGCCGGGCAGAGACCCCTCCCTCCCTGGCTCTTATCGTCCCATCTCTCTACTGAATTCGGATTATAAAATTTTCGCAAAAATCTTAGCTGACCGACTAAAATATACTCTCCCCCATATAATACACCCGGACCAATCTGGGTTTATCTGGGGCAGACATTCGGTGACTAATGTACGCAAGGTTCTCTCTGTAATCCAACATCTGAAATTTCACCCCTCCTCTTCACACACCATTGTCTTAGCCTTGGACGCAGAAAAGGCGTTTGACCTTCTTGAATGGCCTCACCTTTTCAACTCTATGCAACATTTCGGGTACCCTTCTTCTTTCATTTCCTTTATTCAGACCTTATACACTTCTCCGTCCTCTCAGCTATATTGTAATGGCCACTTGTCCACCCCATTCGCAGTTTCTCGTGGTACACGTCAGGGATGCCCTCTTTCCCCCCTACTTTTCGCCATTGCCATTGAACCACTGGCAATCTCTATCAGGAACTCTTCTTCCATTCACGGTATCTCAGTAGGGTCTTTACCACTAAAACTCGCCCTATATGCGGATGACCTTTTACTTTTCTTGTCCAACCCTTCTACCTCCTTACCCTCTTTGTTTTCTTTGATATCTAACTTTGGCGTCCAATCAGGGTTCAAGATAAATATGTCTAAGTCAGACATTCTAACGTTGGAAGGTCCCAAGCCCCCTACACAATCCCCCTCACTTCCTTTTTCAGCAGTTACTCATAAATCAGAAATCAAATATCTAGGATTAACTATTCCATCAGATGTGTCCTTATTATACAAACTCAACTTTACCCCGATCCTCACCAAAATTTCCTCTCTATACGACTCATGGCTTAACTTACCATTATCTATTATTGGAAGAATAGCGGTAGTTAAATCCATCATATTCCCTAAAATTTTCTACTTAATTCAAATGTTACCAATTAACCTCTCTACAGCTGACATGAAACGTTTTGACCAGATTACTTCACGGTTCATTTGGCAAAACAAACGCCCTCGGATCGCTTTCCATAAACTTCAGACTCACAAATCCCATGGAGGATTCTCCCTCCCAAACTTAAAATTATACTCACTAGCCACGCATTTCAGATATATCTCAGACTGGCTCCTTTCTAAATCTACATACACCTCTAACTCTCTAGACACCGCTCTATTCAACCCTTACTCTCCTGGTGCCCTCCTTCATTCTAAAAAATCAGATATACCTTCGAATATTCTCCATCATATTTTATTTCACGACACCTATCTAGCCTGGATTTCCATTAACAAAAAAATGATGAGAAATCCGACTTCTTCTCCATACAACACCCTTTGGGGCAACCCCTCCTTTACTCCCTCGATAACTAATCCAATCTTCCACACATGGAAAGACAAAGGTCTCTCACTTACCTCACAGGTCTTTGATCCTGGAGGACAAATATTGTCCTTTTCTACTCTCCAATCACAATTTTCACTTCACACCTCTAATTTTTTCATGTATTTACAAACACGGCACTTTGCCTTTTCGCTGGATCCTAAAACCAGATTTCAAAACTCAACCGATCCCATTAATTCCCTATTGCGTCTATTAAATGCTGTCCCTTACTGTATAAAATTTCTTTATTCTATGCTACTACCGATCTCTAACACGAAATCATGGCATGCGCTGACATCTACATGGCAAAATGATATCCCTGACATTACTTCCCCTTTAATCCTCACTGAGCATTGTTCTAAAACCTTAAAGTTCTTAAAATCCTCATATCTTCAGGAAGTACACTGGAGAACTATACACAGGGCCTACATATCTCCTGCTCAGAGAAAACATATGATTCCAGACACCTCAGATTCTTGTCCTAAATGTCACTGCTTACATGCTAACTTTTACCACTGTTTCTGGGAATGTGGGAAAATAAAACGCTTTTGGAACAAGGTAACTGTATATATAAACTTTTTATTCTCTACTCATGTTCTCCCAGACCCTCTAGCCTACCTATGTGCGAACTTTAAAAATTGGCTTCCTAACAAAGAACTCTCCTCTCATATCCCATTGCTGGTTACCATTGTGACACTTGCAAAGAAAGTAATTCTCATCCATTGGATTTCCTCTTCCTCTCCTTCCTTACAGGAATTAAAATTGAAACTCTTACAAATCCTTTATTTCGATAGGAATAATACATTTCCAGACTTGGATAGGCACGTTGACCGGTTTTATACCAAATGGTCCCCATTTATTATGTCTCTGGACTCATCTACTCGTGATAGAGTTATGAAAGTGTTTGAAAATACAGACTGGCACCATCTCCGGGTCATCGCTAACTCATAATCCCAACCAACACTGGCTTTATAGCTCATTCTGACTAAATCTTTGTACACGGAATATGCCCTTATCTTTTATTTTATTTCATAAATAACGATGATCTCTTCCCCCTCCCCCACCCTACCCTCTTCCATTCCCTCCCCTTGTCTTTTATTTATTTTCTTTTTATATCTTTCTCTGTTTCTTCTTTTCTTTTTCTTTTCCTCTTATTCTCTTCCTATGTCCTCCTGCTTACTACCTTTCTGTTCTATTTTTGTCATAGTCTCAAGGAGACATATTATTCTGCATCCTTAATTTACATTCCAATCCGCAATATTTTAATCAAGGTCCTTGTTTATGTTAACAAGATGTATTCTGGATTAGTCACTCTCATCATTATTTCTGTATTAATAGTCTACCGCACCATATGTATGTGACGCTCGACTTTTCCTGTTCTTTCATGTATGCCTTTAAACAATAAAAATTGTATTATTAAAAAAAAAAAAGAATCTCTGAGGTGGTAGCACTTGGAACTCCAGTCTGTAGCCCTGGGAAATAAGATCAATGACCCAGGGATCCCAGCACGAACTTGACCAAATGTGACTGAAGAAACTTAGTCGGGCTCCCACCTGACAGTCCTCCAGGCCTCGCAGTCCACCGTCATGCTGAAGGCTTTGAGGAAGCAGAGCCTGAGCTCTGTTCCTGAGCACCTGCAGTTGCTGGTTTGCGTGGTTTACCTCTTGCGCCTCTGGAGGCCGTATAAGCACCTCTGGATTTGCCCTTAAACTTCGCTGTCCGAAAGGACTGTAAACTTGAAGCTGAATAAGCTTTCCTGGCTGGGGGAACTGTGGAAGGAAGATACGTAGACTTACCCGCAGTAGCTTTGGATATCCATTTGTCTAGTTCATCTCCAAACAAGGGTTCTCCTGTGAATGGTAGGCCTTCCACGCCTTTCCTGGAGTCCGAATCAGCAGTCCACTGGTGTAGCCACAAGCCCCTGCGTGCTGACACTGCCATAGTGGTGGTACGTGCATTAAACAAACCAATCTCTTTTATGGCTTCCACCATAAAGTTCGCAGAGTCCTGTATATTGATGCAGGAGTAAAACAACATCCCCCCTCGACAAGGAATCTAACCCCTCAATTAGGTTACATGACCATTTAGCAATGGCTTCTGTGATACACGCACATGCAATAGTGGGTATCTTGGCCACCTCAGCAGCTGTGTACAATGATTTCAGTGTAGTCTCAATTTTATGATCAGCCGTATCTTTTAGGGAGGCTGCACCAGGGACAGGCAATACAATTTTTCGTGACAGCCTAGAGACTGATGCATCCACTATTGGTGGATTTTCCCATTTTTTCCTATCCTCCAGAGGAAAAGGAAAGATGAGAGCAACAGCTTTGGGATTTGAAATTTCTTATCAGGATTAACCCACGGTTCTCCACGGTTCTTCAATTCCTTTGATGCAGGAAAAGTGACTGAGGACTTCTTTTTTACATTAAAATAAGATTCTTCACACTCCTCTGACACCTTATCAGGAATTTGCAGTACATCTCTGATAGCCTCTATAAGAGCTTCTATTCCCTGTGACAGAGTAGCATCCCACCATCAAATCCACCTCACCCTCCTCCATGTCTGACCCGTCAGCGTCAGAGTCAAACTGCAGGATATGGGCCAGAGATCGTTTTTGCGTACAAATGGAAGGGGATTGAGACGCTGGTTTGGGGACTGAGTCTCTATTCATAAACTCATCCACAGTCTGTCTTAAGTATTGCGTCTCTTTATCATTGCGGGATAGTTTTGTAGAAATATTTGAGATCATTGCCTTAATGGAATTAACCCACTCGGGTTCAGCCCCGCTATTCTGGGAAGGTGCACTGCCCCGAGTACCCAGTAGTGAGCCCCCTTGTGAAGAGGAACACTCTGCTGTACAAGAAACACACTCTTTGCCTGACATAATGTAAATGTGATAGCACCCACACACAGGAAAAGGTTAAGCACAATGAACCCACAAAGAGCCCTTCACAGGGAGACACAGAGTTATTTGGAGCCAGCCCCCACTGAGCCCTTATCGCTAATGCCAAGCTTAGCCGGGTCGCAGACTAAGTACCCTGATAGGGGACTTGGTACACTAATAATCGCTCCTCCCTTGCTACGACCCCCTGGTACCGCTGAGGTAATCTGGAGTATCTCTGGAGGAGCTGCGAGCCCCTGTCAGTCAGCATCTATGTCCACTGCAGAGGGAAAATGGTGCTGGTGAGCTGCTGGATCCACTCATAGTGAAGGCCTCGCCCCTTCAATGGCGTGCGGTCTTCCAACTTTTTTTATACTGGCTGAAGTAATCTGGTGCTTAAAATGGAGATAAAACCATTTTAAGGCTGTTTTTGCTAGTGTAGGTACTGTGTACAGTGTACTGAGACGCAGCTGTGTGTCTGGAGATGCATTCCTCTCCGGTTAGAAGCCGTGCGTCTCCATACCCTTATGCCGCCATAATGCCCGGCGACCCAGCTTAGTACTCACCAGTCTTCATTCTTCTGGCTCTGTTAGGGGTGACAGCGTGCTGCGGGAATGTACGCTCGCCATGGTGGGGTATGCAAATAGTTCTCTCAGGAGCTCAGTGTCCTGTCAGCGTGGAATGGGACCATTAACCCTTCAAAAGGTTGGGCCGTTTTCCCCCTAAGTCCCACAAAGCAGGCATGCTCAGGGCTGGCAACAGAACTCATGGGGCCCGGCACACAGATATCGCTGGGGCCCCCCCTCAAATCCCCTTGACCCCTCCGCTGCATATATATATATAAATATATATATATGTGGTTAATTGGAATGAAGGATAAAGCGACCAATGGTGTAAAACAATGAAGTACTATGCCCAATTGGTAAAAATAAATATACTATTTATTAAACAATTACACACAGTTTAAAAAATGGGACAATAAATACAAACACAAATGATCTATAGTACTAAAAATCTAAATTAAAATACTATTAAAAGATAATTCCTTATCTGAATATGTGGTCAGTACAGGTCTCCCAACGCGTTTCGTCACTTAGACTTCATCATGTCTTTAAGTACTATAGATCATTTGTGTTTGTATTTATTGTCCCATTAATTGTTTAATAAATAGTATATTTATTTTTACCAATTGGGCATAGTATCTCATTGTTTTACACCATTGGTCGCTTTATCCTTCATTCCAATTTACCACTAATTTAATTTCAGAGAAAGTACCATCTCTGTTTTTATTTTGAGGGAGTCAGCTGACGCCCCTTATCTTGGGGAGTGTTGTCATATGTATTTTATATTGTAACCTATACAGCATATCTGATATGTTGTCCCCTTTACTCGTGGCACAATATTATTCCCCTTTTTTGATATATATATATATATATATATATATATACACACATGTGTGGTGAAGGTACCAGGACTCAGCACACTCACCACAGCCAGCGTGGGACAGTAGTGTGGGCGGCGGCTGCTGCTGCAGTCTGTTTGTCTTTCACTGTGATATCACTGTGGGAGGCGGTCGTGCATGCCGGGCTCAGGGGTCGGGCTGCTTGGAGCTTCTCTGCGGTGGCTGAAGGAGACACGGAAGCGCTGCACAGCTCATGCATAATGACATCCGCCAGGACCAGACCAAGTGACAAGTATCCCGGGGGTGGGGGGGCTGAGGGGGGAGCAGGGGAGGTTCATGTTCATGTTAATTTAAAAAAAAAATGATAGGCGCCGTGGCAATGTGTTTTATTGTGCCCTGATGCTCAGGGCCCCTCTCACCCTCGGGGCCCCATACAGGTGTCCCCTTTGTCCCCCCCCTGTTGCCAGGCCTGGGCATGCTGGTGCCAACCAGCCCTGCCTGAAAATAACAAACATATAAAATAAATGCAGAAAACTCTTCAGGAGCTTCCATAAGCGTGACCGGCTCCTCCGGGCATATTTTCTAAACTGAGTCTGGTAGGAGGGGCATAGAGGGAGGAGTCAGCCCACACTATCAAATTCTTAAAGTGCACATGGCTCCTAGTGGACCCGTCTATACCCCATATTACTACATGGATTATAATATCAGAGGTAGAAATAAAAATTTCTAAGCCAACATAGTCTAGTACAATTGAACAGATATAATTCCAGCAGGTGAAATGAGCAATGTGCTAGATTGTGCCTACATGCAGGCCAATCTAGCACCACTGCACCAGCAATAGCGCCGCACAGGGCCGCGCATCGCTATCGCTTAGATTTTAAGAACGGATCTCTCCGTGTGTACCCCCCTTAACTTTCATTTACAGGCTGTGTAAAATTACAGGAGCTCAGTGGCAAACGCAGGATTTGCATTGGGGGGTTTCCAGAACCGGGTGGAGCCAAGCACGGGGGTGGGACTGAGGTGACCCAGTATATGCTGGGTCCGTAAAACTAGTGTGTCTGTGTATATATATATACATATCTACACATATATATATAAACCGTATATACACCTATGTGTATATATATATATATATATATATATATACACACATAGCATATTAAACATGTATATATAGATAGATAGATAGATAGATAGATAGATAGATAGATAGATATTGTGAAATAGTCCACATAAACCAGCACACCTTAGTAGCAGCAAACAGTTTACTGAATTTTCATTTTAAAGTGCAGCGTGCAAACATTGGTGCATATAGCTATGCAAAGCAGATACTTAGCAGCTCAGTGCATTATGGCAGCTCCAACAGCTGTTTCGGTGCAGCAGCACCTTCGTCAGGGAAAAGCCAGTAGTATAACTAACCATCACCAAACACCACATATATATATATACACAGACAATAAATACAAATAACTACATACACCTGTTCATTCTGCTCAGGTTACAAATCATGTGATCATCTGGTCTAATGGCAGGCCAGGGCTCTCACCACTCCCCTATCACCATGGTGATCATAACGAAGCCGGAGGTATACATATGAAAACCATCACTTCCGGTCAACGGGACACACCTAGTTAAATAATACCCACAGAGTCCAGATCGCGGGATACGCCACTGTCCTCCTGGTGCCATGTCAGCATCACATCATTGCAAGTGTGCCAGTCGAAGCGGCCACTTCCGGCCAGCGGAACTAATCGAGCACAGCAAGGTTTACAGGGGACCCAGCAGCGGGATGCGTCACCCGGAAGTGACGCGATCTCGCTGCTATCATCAGTGGCTTAATCCCTATGCATATTGCAATCCACGCCCACCGGCCTGGATGATCCAATGGCGCCACAGTTGGGGAGGGGATAACCATAAAGTAAACAAACACAATACAATCACCCTAATAACGCCAGCCAAGACCAAAATCACATAATGAGTATGGCTTTTCCCTGACAAAGGTGCTGCTGCACCGAAACAGCTGTTGGAGCTGCCATAATGCACTGAGCTGCTAAGTATCTGCTTTGTATAGCTATATGCACCAATGTTTGCACGCTGCACTTTAAAATTAAAATTCAGTAAACTGTTTGCTGCTACTAAGGTGTGCTGGTTTATGTGGACTATTTCACAATATCTGGATGTTACTTGTGACCGAGCACCCTACCAATACTGCTGAAGGTGTGTGCGTTCCAATCTTGCATTTGTTTATTGCCCATTGTTTTGTGGTTTATGGAATGCACCACTAAGTTATATACCATTATTTCCATGAAAGTGTTTTTAATCTATGTGGACATGCCATAAGATATATTATCTACATACACCTCTGTGGTCATGGATAAAGATGTCGGTGATTTAACAGGCACTAAAAGATTTTTGGAAAAATACATATCTAAGATATTATTCACTGCAACAAAAGAATTGGCTTTTGATACTGACAGCCCGGCAGAAACTTTTGCGGATTTGCTCAAACTTAAGAAAAGGCTTACAGAGCTGGAATTACATGGACTTACTTTATCACAGTACCATAAAGATAAATATATCCCTAGGGGTTTCCGTATTAAAAATCAGCCGACTATTGGGCGTAATAGCGCTGAATTCTGTAGGCAGTGGTGTCTGATATTAAATCATTGCAGTTTTGATTTGATGATTTTAGTTATTCAACAAGTTAACACTGAGATCGAGGTTCTCAATAAGGAGTTGGCTGATTGTGAATCTGTAGGGGTTGGGGTCCTACAGTCTGATGTAGGTGGTGATTGGTTAACCAAATTAGATGTCCAGCCATAGTCTAGCGCCAGCCGAAATGACTGTTTTGTCAAAAGGGTTGACGTTTGTACCCACCTTTAAACAAACTGCATTTGAATGGGAGACGGAGCTATATCGCTTCTATAGGCAATTACGGCTGAGAGATTTTTTCAGCAAGCAAGGCACTGGTGGATTACGGGAACGACCATTTAGGTCTAAGAACATGTTTGACCCTCCAAGTACCAATGCTTCTATTGATACCTTTATCAGATTGGTCAAGAGAGACACACTGCCTATCATTAATTCAATGAAAAAGAAACATCAAAATTTAAACTCGCAAGAGATTAAAGCAATACAGGATCTACGGAATAATGATCAGATTATAATACGCCCTGCAGATAAGGGTGGCGGTATTGTTCTCCTTGACCGATCTGATTAAATTGAAGAGGTGATGTCACAACTTAATAATACCACATGCTATAAGAAACTTACCTTTGACCCGACAGGGGCCTATAAGCATGAGATTGATTCCATCATCTCTATGGTTGTAAATAATGGCTGGATTGACGATTCCACCGCTGGTTTCTTGTATCAAGACTTCCCCAAAACCCCTGTCCTATACATATTGCCGAAAGTGCATAAATCATTGAGTAAGCCCCCTGGAAGACCCATAATTTCATCTAGGGGCTCATTAAGTCAACCAATATCGCAATATGTGGATGTGCACTTACAACCCGTTGTTCAAAATACCCCCTACTACCTAAGAGATACTACGGACTTTTTGAATAAATTGGAGGCCTATGGAATACCACCCGAAGGCTGTCTGCTGGTGATGTTAGATGTCTGTAGTCTCTACACTAACATAAGTCATAAGGAACCAAGACAAAAGATATATTCCAAACCGCGCTAATTATAGTGGCCGCCTATGTACTTTCAAAGAAATCCTTCACCAAGATTCTAAAAACACAAATTTTTCACACCAAGTAGAAAGGACATATGGCGCTACCATAGATTTTTACACCTCTTAGATAATTATAAAGTCCCAAAGATTCTAAAAATTTGATACTGAATACAAATACATCCTTTTGAGATGGAGATCCGTAAATCTATAAAATGAAAAAAGGGAAACAATAGTGCAACACCAGATGATATTCAGCCTTATCAATCCCCTTTATTAGTTCCACTCACATGGAAAAGGAATATATTTCGCATATCATCCACATATATAGCTAAAACTTTAAACAGATGTACATAGTGCAATAGATTTATCCAGACTCTATTGCACTATGTACATCTGTTTAAAGTTTTAGTACTACGGAGTGGGACCTCAGAACTAAGAAGAAACAGCTATATATGTGGATGATATGCGAAATATATTCCTTTTCCATGTGAGTGGAACTAATAAAGGGGATTGATAAGGCTGAATATCATCTGATGTTGCACTATTGTTTCCCTTCTTTCATTTTATAGATTTACGGATCTCCATCTCAAAAGGATGTATTTGTATTAAGTATCAAATTTTTAGAATCTTTGGGACTTTATAATTATCTAAGAGGTGTAAAAATCTATGGTAGCGCCATATGTCCTTTCTACTTGGTGTGAAAAATGTAAGTCATAAGGAAGGCATGGATGCGATCAGAACAGTGATCTCTTCCAGTACTAAGTACAGTGGTCCACCAATTGAATATTTGATGCTCCTCGTGGAAATTGTACTACATAAAAATAATTTTTTATTTAACAATGCATTTTATTTGCAACTTTGTGGGACTGCGATGGGGTCGAATATGGCCCCATCGTATGCAAACTTATTTATGTACAGCTATGAGGAAGCACATATTCACGGTGACCCTGTGTTCTCTAAATATGTCAAATGTTATTGCCGTTTTATAGACGATCTTTTTTTCATTTGGACGGGAGGTAGTGAAATGCTACATTCATTTGTCACCAGGCTCAACAACATTGAGGGGTCCATCAGATTCACTTACAACAGTAGTCCATCCACTATTGAATTTTAGATGTTAAAGTGAGTGTCAGTGAGAAGCGATTTATGACTGAGATATATCGCAAAACAACTGATAAAAATACGTTGTTACGGTTCGATAGCTTCCACCCACAACCACTGAAGAGGGGTTTGCCCTACTCACAATTGGTGAGGGTGGTTAGAACCACCTCCGATGCTGACAAATTGCCTGAAGCTTTTTGGAGCATGGGAAAAAAGTTCTTGGAGAGAGGCTATGGAAAGAATGAGGTAAAGGATGCAATTCATAGATGCCTCCAATTGGACAGGAAAAAGCTGCTGGTCCCTAAAGAAAGGATAGGGGAAGCTAATAGACTGCTACTTTCTAGTACATATTCAATTAAAACATCCTGGGACAGGCCTGTACGAACACACCATTATTTTGTTACAAAAGGAGCACCAACTTGAGAGATCAACTAGTGTATTCCGACATTAGTCCGAAAGTGATGATTAAAAGTGGATGGCTGCAGTTACAAGAAGGGGTGTATAAATGCACAGGTTGTGCCAACTGCAGTTTTTTGAATACAGGGATCACTTTTGTAAATCCCATCACAAATAAGAGATATCAAATTAAACAACGGATGACATGTGACACTAAATATGTTGTGTACGTTATTTGGTGCCCGTGCAACATGATGTATGTGGGCAAAACCCAAAGAATGCTTAAAGAAAGAGTGGCAATGCACCGCAGCTCCATTAAAAAAGCTTTGGTAAAAATTGATACCAGCACACCGCCAGTAGCTCGCCACTTTGCAGCAGCTAAGCACATGATAAAGGACTTGAAAGTCATGCCCATTGAGCAAGTTCCCCCTTCACGGAGAGGAGGAGATAGGAACAAAATTCTTCTGCAGAAGGAATGCAAATGGATTTACAATCTGGAGGCTATAACACCGAGAGGGCTGAATGAAGAACTATCCTTTACGCCTTTCTTATAAACTCAGCCGACACTATTTCAATAGTCTGGTGGACCCAACTTGTTTATGTTGTTGTAGCTGGGTGGACTTTTAGTATAGAATCCTCCATTGACCTGCATGAGATATGGTCAGCCCAGCCTTGTTGAGACAGCATCTATGACCATAGTATTCTGTTCTAGTTAGGTTATATATTTAAATTAGTATTAGTAGGTATCAATGTTTTTTAGGACTACACTATCTTTATACTCATTATGTGATCTTGGTCTTGGCTGGCGTTATTAGGGTGATTGTATTGTGTTTGTTTACTTTATGGTTATCCCCTCCCCAACTGTGGCACCATTGGATCATCCAGGCCGGTGCACGTGGATTGCAATATGCATAGGGATTAAGCCACTGATGATAGCAGCGAGATCGCGTCACTTCCGGGTGACGCGTCCCGCTGCTGGGTCCCCTGTAAACCTTGCTGTGCTCGATTAGTTCCGCTGGCCGGAAGTGGCCGTTTCGACTGGCACACTTGCAATGATGTGATGCTGACATGGCACCAGGAGGACAGTGGCGTATCCCGCGATCTGGACTCTGTGGGTATTATTTAACTAGGTGTGTCCCGTTGTCCGGAAGTGATGGTTTTCATATGTATACCTCCGGCTTTGTTATGATCACCATGGTGATAGGGGAGTGGTGAGATCCCTGGCCTGCCATTAGACCAGATGATCACATGATTTGTAACCTGAGCAGAATGAACAGGTGTATGTAGTTATTTGTATTTATTGTCTGTGTATATATATATGTGGTGTTTGGTGATGGTTAGTTATACTACTGGCTTTTCCCTGACGAAGGTGCTGCTGCACCGAAACAGCTGTTGGAGCTGCCATAATGCACTGAGCTGCTAAGTATCTGCTTTACATAGCTATATGCACCAATGTTTGCACGCTGCACTTTAAAATGAAAATTCAGTAAACTGTTTGCTGCTACTAAGGTGTGCTGGTTTATGTGGACTATTTCATAATATCTGGATGTTACTTGTGACCGATCACCCTACCAATACTGCTGAAGGTGTGTGCGTTCCAATCTTGCATTTATATATATATATATATATATATATATATATACACACACACACACATACAGTACACGTATATATACGCATGTATATATATCATATGTGTGTGTGTTTATATGTATGTATGTATATACATGTGTATATATGTATGCACAAATTGCACATGGATATATATGTACTATAATTAAAATAAAATAAACTTTTATTAAGCACTGACAAGTGCCACCAGGAAAAAAGCAGGCTGCAGAGGATGCTAGACAGCCATTAATAATACTCATGCAGCAAAAAAAAAAAATGAATATTATTTTTTTTTTTTGGTGGAGTGGGGTTTCTGGGTGCTCGGAAACCCCCCTGGGTGCGCCACTGGAGCTGATTGCTTAGTGCTATCTCTCAGGCAAGATTCAATTATTATTGCAGATCCCCACACCCATGCGCACCCGCTGGCAGTTATCTAAATGTTGCTGCCGACAGGCGTGAGAACTTCATTTCAGCACGCTATCCCCGGGGATGGAGAGCTGAAATGTGCAAAAAGTGACCAGTGTGGGCGCCCAAAAAGGACTTTTCGCTTTGCGCCTATTCGTTTAGTTGGGTTTTGCTGCTTTACGCGGCTAAAGCCAACTGATATGGGTGCAATAACGGGGGACAATTGAACATTGCCTCACAATGTCCTGTCACTTTAGACAGGAGATTAGGTGCAATTGAATTCCTCCAAAGAGCCCAATGTATAGACAGTGTCTAGTTAGATAGTCAATAGGTCAACTCCATATGGTTGACATGCATTAAGTCGTCAAGGTCGATAGGGTCAAAAGGTTGACAAGTAAACAGTAGACAGTACTTAAGGTCGACAGGTACATAAAGTTGACAGGTTGAAAATGTCGACATGACAATGGTAGACACATATATGGTTGACACAAGTTTTTTTTGTGTTTTTCACATATTTTTCAACTTTACCATCTACGTATACTGGGAATAGTAACCTCGCATGAATCATGATGAGTGAAGCAAACCTGCAAGGGTATACATTTGCAATAATTGCTGTCACATATAATAAAACAGAAAATAATACCCAAAAAACTTAAACTTGTGTCGACCTTGTTTGTTTCATGACCTCTTGACCATGTTGACTTTTTCTACCTGACGACCTTTTCTACTGTCAACCTTTTTCCTAGATGACCTTTTGACCCTGTCGATCTTTGGGGCCGACCTAATGACTGTCGAATTACTTTAGATCTTCTGTACAATACCCCCATGGCTTATACATGGCAAAGGAATAAAGTGGTCTTGTTAATGATGGTATAGTGTAACTATTTGTTAGGACAGAACCATGGATCTTATTCATGGGACAAGAACTAGGAAATAGCTGGTAGCCACAGACAGTAGCAAGACTTTTGACTGCCTAACATAGCCGTTTCATCACAAACAAGACAAAGGGAGTTTTTATTTGTATCCTATATAATAAAAGGCTAAGGATGCTCCTCACCTCTGTTATGTGTGCCGCCGGCCACTAGAGGCCCCCCACAGACCAATTGAGCTGCCACAGCTGAAAGTGAAAGTGATATTGCAGGGAGATTTTACAGCCTCCTTAACTGCTGCTGCTGATACTAATAATACTGATCTGAATGTTTCACACTTGCTGCATACGGAGAGAGGGGGCTGGGGAGAGAGAGAGTGGGGGTAGGGGCAGATACAGAGTGGAGGGGGGTGAGTGTGGGGTAGGGGCAGATAGCGATTAGGGGAGAAAGAGAGGGAGAGTAGGGGCAGATAGGGACTGGGGGGGCAGAGATGTGGGTGGAGTTGGGGCAGTTAGGGACTGGGGAGAGACAGATGCAGACTTTTTAAATATAGTCACCTCTGTGGTGCCGCCAGCAGAACACTAGAGGGCGCCTGATGGAGCTCCATTTAGGACCCCCCTCCCCTGTACACTGCACCCCCCCACTATATACACACTGCACTCCCATACCCTTCAATATAGTGGCCCCTATACAGTACACTCCCTCTTCCATATACTGATCCCACCATAAACCGCATAATTTGCACCCCCTATTCCATATACTATGCTGCAACCCCAGGTTACTTGCCATCCCGGGACTTGGCAACAAGTAGCAGCAGTAACCAGGAAATGGATACAGGAACCACCAGATGGTCCCACAGCGCTCAGAGCGGAGGCACTGGAGACACTTGTGGCCACTTACCAGTGGAGGGGGGGGGGGGGGGGGGGAGAAGGTGAATCAGTTTGGCACGGAAGAGGTGAAACCCTGTGTGGGGTGACCAGTGCGGTGGCTGGGAAGAGGAGGGGTCAGTGCTGGGGCTGCAGATGATGTAGGTGAGGAGGATGCATATAACTGTCTCAGCTGCTTTATATATACTGCACTCCGGTGGAGGGGCAGGGTCCTGTGGTCACTCCTCCCACACCCCACACATGCCATGCCCAGACTCCCCCGACCAGCTGTTGGTGGCTACTGGTGTCCTCTTCCCCCTGACTAGCCGGAACTGTGCAGGGATTGGTAAGTTTACACACGGCAGTACTAGTGTATATGGTGAGCACCATTTAGCCTGCCCATTACAGATATACAGCATTTATATATATACACAGTATATATAAAAAGCCTAACACTACACACACACATACACACTCAGCATGACAGAGCCTTGGCCCCAAGCAGCAGGACTTCCAGAAACCCGGCAGCTCCTGTGTGAGTAGCGACTGCCCCCCCATAATCCGGCCCTGGCGCCCATCAATTTGATGGGCTTTTAATTAGAATTTGTATAATTTGTTACTTTATTTTGAAAGAAGAGTATTATTGTAGAGGGGAGAAGTTATCATTATATTTACATAAAAGAACTGCACTTTTCAAATTAGGAAGTACATTACAGGAATCCCCAAAGTGGCATGACCTCTGTAAGCTATAAAATACATTTCCCTGTAACACATAGTTGCATAGGAGTTGAAAGACTTCTGGATGAAGACTCCACTCTCCGGCATGCACGTCCTGGCGACTGAGGTAGTCCGCCTCCCAGTTCAGGACACCCGGAATGAACACTGCCGATATACTTGGCAGATGGCGTTCTGCCCAACAAAGGATTTTTGACACCTCCTTCATAGCCATGCGGCTTAGAGTGCCGCCTTCATGGTTTATGTGTGCCACTGTCGTGGCGTTGTCCGATCGTACCTGAACCGGCCTGTTCTGTACCAGAGGCAGAGCAAGTGATAAAGCATTGAACACCGCCCTCAGCTCTAGGATGTTTATTGGGAGGAGTGATTCTTCCTTGGTCCACCGACCCTGAAAAGAGTGTTGCTCCAACACCGCACCCATTCCCTCAGACTGGCGTCCGTAGTCAGGAGGATGCAGTCGGGGATCCAGAAGGGACGGCCCCTGCTCAATTGCTGGTCCTGGAGCCACCAGGTCAGTGACAAATGAACCTCCAGAGTCAACAAGATCATTTGGGATCTGATCCGATGAGGCAGCCCGTCCCACTTGCCAAAAATTAATCGTTGCAGAGGGCGGGAATGAAATTGAGCGTACTCCGCCATGCCAACGCCGACACCATCAGGCCCAGTAGTTACATTGCTGAGTGCATAGACTCTGGGGCGACGGATGAAGTGTTTTATCCTGTCCTGGATTCGCAGGACCTTGTCTGGAGACAGGAACAGTCTCTGACTGTGTTTGTCCAGAAGCACCCCTAGGTGCACCATGCTTTGAGCTGGGACCAGCAAGGACTTCTTCCAATTGATCAGCCACCCATGGGTTTGTAGGCAACTAACCGTCAATTGTAGATGACTGAGGAGGACTTCATGGGAACTCGCCAGAATCAGCAGGTCATCCACGTATGGCAGGATTCTGACTCCCTGGCGACGGAGGTGCGCCGTCATCATTGCCATAACCCTGGTGAAGATCCAAGAAGCCGTGGCCAGTCCAAACGGCAGAGCCTGGAATTGGTAGTGACTGTCGCCAACAGCAAACCGCAGGTACTGCTGATGTGATATGGCAATAGGAATATGCAGATAAGTATCTGTATATCCAGGGATACCATGTAATCTCCAGGTTCCATAGCCAGCATGATTGAGCGTAACGTTTCCATATGAAACTTGGCTACCCTCACAAACTTGTTCAGTGATTTCAGGTTGAGCATAAGCCGAAAAGACCCATTGAGTTTCTGCACTAGAAACAGGGTCTAATAATAGCCTCTGCCACGCTGGGACTGAGGCACCGGCACAACCATTCCTGTACTCAGGAGGGAACCTACCACCGTTTATAAAGCCTGCGCCTTCAGCGGATCTGAAGGGAGTACCATGGAGCAGAACTGGTGAGGGGGACTTCTCCTGAAGGAGGCAGCATACCCGTGAGAGACAACTTCTAGTACCCAAGCGTCTGAAGTGGTCTTTATCCAGACCTGGGTGAACTGTAGAAGTCGGCCTCCCACCCTGGGGTCCCCCAGGGGGAGGCCTGCCCTGTCATGCAGCAGGCTTGTCTTGTTTAGAAGCAGGCTGATGGGCTGCCCAGGGATGTTTCGTCTTGGGCTTGGTGGTCTTGGGAGCACAAGATTGTCTGGGGTAAGTCTGACCCTTGGCTTTCTCTTGAGGTTGAAAGGAACGAAAAGTGGTAGTCTTTGCCTTCTGTGTGTAGAAGGATTAGTAGGAGGAAGAAAAGCAGTCTTAGCAGCTGCTAATTCAGACACTATTTTATTGAGATCCTCTCCAAATACAATGTCCCCAGTGAAAGGGAGTACCTCCAAGGTCTTCCTGGAGTCTAAATTCACTTTCCACAACCTTACCACAGTATATGGCGAGCCAAGACAGACGTGGATGACGCTTAGGCTACCAGTACCCCCGGCTCAGAGGATGCCTCCTGAATGTAATAGGTGGCGGTTGTTATGATTCTAATACTCAGGTCTGGGGTGATCTTATATGAAAGGACCTGAATACCAGAACGTAATGCTGGGAAAGGGGAAAGGAATGGGAATAGCCCCTGGCGCCCTATCTCCGTTGTCTCGCCCGTGCTGTCAGTACACTCTTGCGAGACTATGGTCGCTTGGGCCCATGGCAGCCGCGTTTGAAGGGCGGATTACGTCTGCCCAACTCCTATGGTCTTAATGAGAGACAAAGAGTGAACCGAGACAGGGTGATAACAAGGGGCCCTCTAACTAAACAACAAAGCCAGGGGCTACTAACAAACCTAAAACTAAAGTATGCGCGGATTACCGCCAGGGAAACGAACAACCAAAATACTCCACTTGTCCACTCTCCTACACGGCACCGCCGAGTTCCGGAGAGGACTGTGGAAGCGGATACCTCCGCAAATGCTCCAAAACCAGAACACAATATAAAGCGGCCTAGGCCGCAGTACGCGGCAGAGCCGCCACTCACGAAACCAAACGAGATCCTCTAAAGACTGTCACAGGTAAATGAGGACCAGGAGAACTCCTTGGGATGAGATGACAAACACCAAGACTCAGGAACTCAGAGGACTGGAATGACCGGGCACAGCAGACCAGGAACAGACGTTCACCAACATGAGCAGCATGCAGGAAACTATCACCGGCGTCTGTGTGAGGCACTGAGAAGGTATTTAGCAGGGAATCCTCCAATCAGAGTCCAGAGCCTGATTACAATGAATGTCGTGCAGCTGCCTTGCTGCACGACCAAAAAACATGTGTGCACAGTTAAATAACCAACCCAGCAACGGGGAACGCGGTCCGTCCGTGGCGTCCCCGTTGCTAGGGTCCTGGCGGCTCGGCGCGCCCGGCGTCCTAGCGTTGCTAGGGAGCCGGCGGCTCAGCGCGCACGGCGTCCTAGCGTTGCTAGGGACCCGGCGGCTCAGCGCGCTCGGCGTCCCTAGTTGCTAGGCGCCGGGCCGAGATGAAGTCCCGGACCGCGGCGCCTAACAGTGGTACATATGTGAGACGGGTACTGTCTGGCATTGTCAGAAATATCCTCGGTGTATGACATTTCGTACACAGACATCACACAATACTTCCCCCTCAGATAAACCTCTGGAGCATACCTTGCATATTACAGGAGCCTCAAGAGCTTTACTGCCCTTATTGTTAGACATTGCAACAATCAGGCAAACAGTACGATGAAGCCAGACAGAGTACACAACCTGCGGACAAAGTACACACCTGCGTAAGAGTACACAAACTTGTGAACTAAATCCTGGTTCAATAACACAGTAAAATATCCGTATAGCGTTAAGTACTGTTTACACTATATTAGAGGACCCTGACGCACCTAGTCACTTCGGGTACAGAATATAGTGATAGATACTTTAGATGGGATACTCATGAGAGTGAAACCATACAGCAAATACAGGCACACGCAGTCACTGGCAATGCAGGGATTATTATAAGTACAATAAAACTGCACTGGACTAGTATATATAGATATATATATGAAACACAGCACAGTCCTAGACCGGAGGTATATATCAGAATAGTCGTACAATATATTCTGTAATAGGTACACTTTCTTAACTAACGCTGTCTGTATGAAGACATGTAGAATACTCAATTGTCTGTAAATTCTCAGCACTGTGTACAGGCAGCTTTATAGGGGAGACCTTGCCCTGCAATCCCAGAGACCAGTAGCAGCTATGTTCAGAAGATGGCACCCAGCGTCTCTGTCAGGAACTGAGGTAGAGTGTAAGGCAGCTCCAGGGAGGTAAATCTGCGAGGAGATGGCGTCCTGGGCCGGGGGAGGGGCTACAGGTCAAGCGCTGGCTCCCCTACGCTGTACCTCACCACCGTTACTACGAAGCCTTACCAACATGGGTGTTAGTACACCCGACCTGTACTCCTATGCCCTGGCGGATGTAGTGGGGTCCCTGCTCAGTGACAGTGTCCATGCCAGCGTCGCAGTCTGTCTCCCTAGACTGTGATCAGGAACGCGATTTAGTGGCAGGTCCATCCTGGGGTACACTCTTACCGCCACGCGAACCAGGAGAGCGTCTGTGACCGTGTGCCTAAGCCGGAGTGTCTCCACCGCAAGTACCCGGGAACTGAGCCTCGGGAGTATGCAACGCTGCTTGGGAGGTGACGGAGACGCAGCACTGAATGTCACCCTGACATAACAGTGTTGCGGCCCTTGAAGTCTTCTTAGCTTTTTTCATGGCTGCCCAGTGCAGCCCGCCTGTTAGTTGACCTGCTGCCTGCAGGCAGGGCCGGTTCTGGGGCTCTGTGCGCGCCGGGCGGAAATAGGGGGCGTGGCTTCGTACAGGGGGCGTGGTCATTTACGCCCCCTGTACAGACTGAAATGATGTGCGGTGCGCGATGACGTCATCGCGCATCGCACAGTAAAGGACCTCTCCACGAAGGGAAACTAGACGTGTACGCGTCTAGTTTCCCTTCACAGCGGCCAGCGGCAGCGGGGGGCAGCGGGCAGCGGGGGGCACAGCAGCAGCGGATCTTGCCCTGGTGCGGCGCCCTTCGGATGGTGCCCTGCGCACTCCGGAAGGCGGCGCCCCGGGCAAAAGTCCTGCTTGCCCGTGGCAAGATCCGCTACTGCCTGCAGGCACCACTGGAAACTGAGCTCTCAGTGCCTGGAGGCGGGGTTATAGAGGAGGCCCCAATGCATCCTGGGACAGTCAAAGCTTTGCCTGATGGTGCCTCTGGATCAAGATCTCACTCTACACCCCTATGTTTCCCTGTGGAAACCAATGTAACCTGCTGCAGAAAGGAAATTTGAGATACAAATAATAAAAAAAATGTGCTGTGCTTCTAACCTATCTGTGTTCAAATATAGAGATACTTAACTGGGCAATTCCCCCCCCCCCCCCCCCCCCAAACCACCTGGAACAAATGTAGAAATGTATTTTTAAAAATGTACTTTTTAAACAAAAAAAAGATTTTATTCTAAAATATTGAAAATATTCCTAGGTGTGTTCCCCCCCCCCCCTTCCCTCATAGACCCCCGTTGTAATTATACCTCCCTCCGCCGAGTGTTAGCAGATCTCCCAGGGACAATAGAACCCTAATGGCATCTCCCCACTACCTAGTGGTAATAGATCACCAGTGGCAGAGCCCTCCCACCATTCTCCTCCCGAGACATTAACCAACCCATCCCCCTCCCAAATTACCATCTGGCAGAGATCATCAGTCCCCTCTGCTGCAGCTGATTTCTGTGCTTGCAGAGGTCAGACAAATACTGCATGGTGAAGGGGGGGGGGGGTTCTACTCCTTTCACATACGCTCCAGAATGCCGCTCCCACAGTATTCTGGGTTTTGGGGCACGATTTGTGGCAGTGATGTCGGCGGTCACAAACTGACGCATCTCTGCAGGGGGGACGGATGAGCAGTATGAAAACTGTTTTGCACATACAGTATGCAGAACGGAATTCCTCCTTACAAGCTGGGGGGAACACAGCAGGACGGCCTGGGCTAAAGTCCAGTTGGCTGCAATTGCATCCCAAGTTAAGGGGTTAATGCAACATTGGCCAAGTTAGTAACCTACCCCACCAGTGACAAGGCGATCTCCATTAGGCGAAGAGTGCACCAAGTACAACATGTGCAATAAGGTTTATTTATTAAAAAAGAGATAAATGCCTTGAAACCTATCTTCTTCCCTCCCAAATGGTCTGGCATAATCTACTCCTCCTCTATGCAAAAGACAGCTACAGTACTCAGGGAGGTAGAGTTTGAAAGTGCTGCAAAGTGGTGATGCACAGTGGGGGAAGGGGCCGCACCATCTTTTTGGCCTGGTTATGCCTCTCCAGCAAGACTGGTCCCCCAGAAAAAGCACCCACCACCACACACACATATTCTAGCATCACTGATTCTCCCCAAATACAAACCAATAGGTTACTATTAGTTTGTCTAAGAAATAGGGTTGGCCATCACTGGGTTAACCATCGTTTGGTCACCATGAATGATGCTATAGTATTTAATACTGATGGCATGAAACCATCGAAGGGGGACCATTTGTGGTTTGCAACCATTGATGGACCTCTCTGCTCTGGGGAATGGCAGATGGCAGGCCAATCAGGGAAGGAGGTGGGGCTTAGTAGGCCACCACTGTTGAGCTAAGCTCAGTTGTCCTGCACTGAGGAGAAAGTAAAATAAAACTTCAGGGCCCTGTCTGTAACCCCCCCTCCCTTCCCCGGGCAGCCTAACTCTAACCCTCCCCGTCGGTGGCTAAACCTAACCCCTCCCTTCCCTCAGTCTAATCTTAACCCTCCGCCACAGCCTAAATCTAACACACACACACTCCTGGTGCTTACCTCTCCGGCAGCCCGGCATTCACTCGTTCAGGATCTTGGCTGCCCGGATGCCAGCGCTGGTATTCCTTGCAGTGTCGGGATTGCAGCGTTGGTCTTTCAAGGCTGAGATCCTGACCAGATACCAAAGATACTCCTACAAACTGGCATTTTTTTTGCTTGTGTCCAGGTCTACATAGCATGCATTTACATGAAGACAGCCCCACTGAACTTTGCCTATGTAAGATCACACTGTCAAAATCCCTGTTCAGCTTCCTTGTTTACATTCATATCTCCATCAGCCACATTCTGGAAAGTGCTCTTATATACTGTATGTATAATGCCTTATGAAAAAAGTTTATTATTATTATTAATAATAATAATAATAATAATAATACTGGCCTAATGTATGTAGGTGACAGATACACTTTATATCATATAATAACAATACATTCTCAGACACAAAAAGAGAAATAGAAGCTTACACTCCCAAAAGTTGCTATCAAGGTCCTGATGACATAATCCTTCTTCTTCTCCTCATTACCCTACAGAAGAATAAAGATGGACACAGTTATAAGGATGGACACATGATATTTATGCTGATTATTAGTATAATGATCATAATACTTACACATATAATGGAGAATGGACCACACTGTAATACCTCACATCCTTCCTCCACCCAGTAGCGCTCACACTTTTTCTAGTAATAACAGAAAAGTTAGAGACATTATTATTAGGACTCTGCAAATAATTGGTTTGGTTACAACTTCTCCACCTTTATATGTACACAGTATTTCATGTGTAGTACCAGAGTATTGTTTTTCAGTGGTAGCAAAACACATGATGTGAATGAAACTGATACTCACTTTCCCGTATTCAAACTCCATACAGGCCATGGCTATAACCTGTCGACAAAGCAGAATGAATGTCTCACAACCTCTGAATAATACTCTTCTGAAGCTTCATGTTTTTCATAACCAATAAAATCAACATTATATAAGTTATTTGAATCATTACAATCATTACTACAGTATATCATTTGGCAACACCCTCTCCCCTTTTATTTTAAAGGGGCAATCATGTACAAGGCATGATTTAGCCTCGTACATGATTGCCCCTTTAAAAAAAATTCCACGTTCGGCCAACATAACATACCGGCCCCTGTGTGTCACCATTCTACTTCACACATAGAGCACATTAGTTTCAAAGTATGACATATTCTGAAAAGTTTATCATATGTATATATTAGTTTGATACATATTTAGATGTTTTAGTAAACTTATGCTTTGGAAAAGCAAGACAATGATTTTTCTGAATGGCTTGCTTGTATGCCGTTATGTTCCGTTCCTATAGGAATCACTTTCCACTCTAACCACTGTACAAATGTGATCAAGTATATTTCCTCTCCAAGAGCCCTATTACACATGCATATAAGCATGTATTCTATACTTATATGATTTGTAAGCTATACTCTTTTGTTATGACCAGAGCCGGATTAAGGGAAGGACGACAGGGGCGGCCATCCTGGGGCCCCCACATACTGCATTTTGAACAGAAGGAGACTTCTCTGGTGGCTCAGCTGTTTAGCAACAATGGCCGCTGATGAGCACCACAGTCAGTGTCAGTCTTGCGGAAATCCTGCGAGACAGTGACTGTGAGACGCCGG